>NC_071988.2:4377500-4697500 GCF_028885655.2 Pongo abelii
CTGCAGCTGCCCCTGCTGCACCTGGAGCTACAGAACCACACAGAGGGGAAAAGACAAACTCGCCTCCCACGAGGGACCCCCTTACCTCTCAAGCTCCAGCTCAAGGGCACCTCCTCTGGGCAACTGGACCACACAGGGCCCACCATTCCCCGACAGATATAGAGGGCCCCGTGGCTCTCACTGTAAAGGTGGGGTTCACTCTCATGCCCCCTGCCCCTGCATCTGCTGACTCCCCACCCAGAACACATAGCCCCGGGCATCTCCACACAGGGCACAGGGGCATCACTTCTACACACAGACTATCAGCCAGACCCGTGGCCCAGGCTAACACAGGCAGCTGGGAATGAGGGGAGGCGTGGATGTTGGGTGGGTGTGGCTGTCTCAACATGGGACCCTCCTTCAGCACCCTGGCAGGGACAGACACTGCATTTTATCAAACCTAAGTAAACAGCAGGAGGCATCATCCTTTCCATAACACTGAGAAAGAAAATCGCTGCCCCTCTCTCTCTTCCTCCTGCACTGGCCATATGGAGACATGCCTGCTTCCCCTTTGCCTTCTGCCATGATTATAAGTCTCCTGAGGCCTCCCCAGAAGCTGAGCAGATGCCAGCATCATGCTCCCTTGATAGCCTGCAGGACCGTGAGCCAATTAAACCTCTTTTCTTTGTAATTTACCCAGTCTTGGGTATTTCTTTATAGTGATTTGAGAACAGACGAATACAGGAGTCCACCCCTACAAGAAGGGAGGTGCACGAGGTAGAATCTGCATTTACTCGGCTTTCTGGAAGAAACTGCCAGACCACGCAGTGCACAGGGTGCAAATCAAGCAAAATGTCATCATCTTCATACCCTGAGGAGTCAGGGGATGGAGTTCACAGCTGCCCAAACTACTGGAAATTGAGGAGAAAACCCCGGAGAAGGGGAACCCACAAAGGGAGGATCTCCAAAACCTGCATGTCCACTCTCCTGATGTCTTCCACTGAGTCCTGATTTGCACTGGAGTGGGTGGGAGTCCATAGAGGCTGGGGAGGGACAGTGAGAAGCATAGCTGAGAAAGGCCACGCTCTCAGCCCAGCAGAGGGCACAGCTCCTGCTCCCTGCCCCTGGGATTTTCCCAGCCCCGCCATGCCAGCCCCAATGGCACAGCTCCCATCCACCATACTGTGCAGGTAGCTCAGGTAGGCAAAGGGCAGAACCCTGAGGGGAAAAATCCTCACTGCCTTTCACCTGAGTGGCATCTAAAATGTTGTGGGAAATAGAGGACTAGAGAGACTAAAGAGACTGATATGGAGAACAGGAGGATTGTTTATTTTAAGGTATGCACCAGCTCAGTGGACTCACATCTAAAAAGCAGAGCCTTGAACAAAGACAGAGCAGGGTTTTTTGTCTCTTTGTTTGTTTGTTTTTGAGAAGGAGTCTCGCTGTGTCACCCAGGCTGGAGTGCAGTGGCGCGACCTCGGCTCACTGCAAGCTCCACCTCCCAGGTTCATGCCATTCTCCTGCCTCAGCCTCCTGAGTAGCTGGGACTACAGGCACCCGTCACCACACTCAGCTAATTTTTTGTATTTTTAGTAGAGACGGGGTCTCACCGTGTTAGCTAGGATGGTCTCGATCTCCTGACCTTGTGATCCACCCGCCTCGGCCTCCCAAAGTGCCGGGATTACAGGCGTGAGCCACCACGCCTGGCCCAGAGCAGGGTTTTTATAAGCTAGCTTACAAAAGCAAAACAAAAGCAGTTAATCATATAGTGCATAGCTTGTGGCCTTGCAGCTGCATCGAACGAAAAACAAGAACTGGCTAAATACAGACATTTGTAAAACATAATCATGCTTAGGAGACTAAGGAAAGGAGTAACAGTAAAGGAATTTGTCTTTCTCTTTTTTCTTTTTTTTTCCCTCAACCTTGCTCTGGAGAAGGAAGAGGTGTCTAAAGCCCATTCCTTTAGCCTTGGCTTTTTAGATAGCGTTATCTTAAAACTCCTTGAAGTGAGCTGCTAAACAGAAAAAAACTTGTTCTTTTCTTTTTAGCCCTTGCCTTGCCACATTCTAGGCCTTAGCTTTTACTTTTCTTACAGTGAATAAACGCAGTATTTATTTTTCTTTAATTTCTGCCTCAGAATAAGTGAAAGGGAAGCCCAGGGCCCCACCACAAAGGCCTCTTAATGGGCTCTTTTCATTAAAAATCACTAAACTCCTTTTAAAAATCAATTTTTAAAAATTAATTAAAAAAATTTAACCCTATTTGGTGCTTTAAAAAAAAAGAAAAGAAAAAGAAAAAAAAAAATCACTGAACTTCTAATTACCCTAGAGGCAAAAATTTACTGGCTGCCCCTGAGGCTCAGTCCTCTCTCCCTGACAGAGCCACAGTGACTGCCTGCATCTGCAGGATAGATTAATATGCGTTTCTAATTAATCACACAGCTCTGTGACCCTGAGCAATTCACTTTCCTTCTTGGGGACCTCTGCATCTCATTTAGAGGTGGTGCCTCTGGTTAACTGCCCAGAGGTCTTTCTACTGTCAAGTGCCCTGTAGCAACCGACAGTCCCAACTGCATGGCTGAGCTCCTGCGTGGGGCAGGCTTGAGACGCAAACACCCACTCCTGCCTTCCATTTCAGCTGCAGCCTGGCCAGCAGGTGTCCTACCACTGTCTAACAGATGAGGAGACCAAGGTGCTGCTGCAGCACAGGCCGGGATAAGACCAAGGAAGTCAGAGGCCACTGTTACTGAGTGAGGGTAGTTGTCCAGGTTCTTGGTGTTTTCAACAAAGAATTGGACACAACACACAAAGGAAGGAAGTAAAAGCAGAGATTTATTTTAAACAAAAGTACACTCCACAGTGGGAGCGGGGTTGAGCAAGTGGCTCAAGAGCGTCTGTCACAGAATTTTCTGGGGTTTAAATACCCTCTAGAGGTTTCCCATTGCTTCACTCTATGCAAATGAAGGCTTCCCATTGGTTCACTCTATGCAAATGAAGGTTTCCCATTGGTTCACTCTATGCAAATGAAGGTTTCCCACTGCTTCACTCTATACAAATGAAGGTTTCTCATTGGTTCACTCTATGCAAATGAAGTAGCAGCCTGTGACCCGTCTGATTGGCTGCAGGAGGGAAACAATCAGAATGAAGAAGAGGCCCGGCCCACAACCAGTCTGATTGTTTGTGGGAGGGAACCAATTGGAGGTACTTTCATGTTTCAACGGCCAGCAAAAAAAAAGGAGGGGTTGAAAAGGGAGTTGCCTCTGGTATCTAGTCAGCACGAATCGGCCTTAGGTTCCCTGCCTCCAGACCCAATTCCCCTGCCTCACTATCAGGCACAAGACAATGACAGGGTGTGCGCTGAGACGCGGGTGCTGCCTGCTCCTGATTCTGGAAGGAGATATGAGGCAGTGGTTTCCAAACTTGCATAATTTGAGGGCTGCCTTTGTGATGTCATCCCTCTCCATGCACCAAATAAACTGTCACCTAGTTAATATTTTGTATTTAGTTGACCCACTTTTTTTACTGAAATGGATTCATTTTGAAAGCTCCACTTCACCACCAATGAGAAACCACCATGCAGCATGACTGGAGGGTGAAAAACAAATGCATGCCCCCCAGACTAAACCCCGAGTGTCCCTCTGGTCAAGGGCCTCACGGGGAAGAGCCCTGCCAGCAGACTGCAGCCCAGCATGGAAATCCTGACTCTGGCGGTTGCTGTGTGACTCTGGGCAAGTCACTTAACCTCTCTGAGCCTCAGTTTGCTCCTCTATGGCATCAGGTCACTGACACCCCATGGGGGTTTATCTATGACAATGGATGGAAACTGCCCAAGTGCAGCAGGACTGGGAGGAACAGACAGGGGCACAGCTGCCTCCCGTTCCAGGTGTGAACAGTCTCCCTACCCTAACCTGGGGTCTCCAAATGTTCTGTCTTCCCCTGACTGAGGACTTTCATGGTGAACAAGTCAGGTGGTTCCAAACAGCCATGGCAGCCATTTCCTAGATGAAAGCCCGTGTTGGGAAAGAGCAGGTGGGAGCTGGTGAAAGCACACCGTTCACCCGTGTTTAATGCTTACCCATGCACTGCATCGCACGCCCGCTGCATCGCACGCCCACTGCATCGCACGTCCAACTGCATCGCACGTCCGCTGCATCGCGATGTTTCAGTCCACCACAGAACACACCTATGACAGTGCTCCCGGAAGACCATCACCAAGCCACGGGAAGAGTCAAGCTGGGAACTGCATCAGGCAACCTGCCTCCCATTTTATTCCTAAATAAGACAGCTGCAAAGACTGAAAAAAAAAAAAAAGCTTCATACCTCCCTTCGGTATTTGAACCCAAAATATCTGAGACAGGTCTCGACCAATTTAGAAAGTTTATTTTGCCAAGGTTAAGGATACGCCCATAACACAGCCTCAGGAGGTCCTGATGACATGCGCCCAAGGTGGTGAGGCACAGTGTGGTTTTATATATTTTAGGGAGACATGGAACATCAATCAATATATGTAAGGTATACATTGGTTCCGTCCAGAAAGGTGGGACAACTCGAAGCAGGGAGGGGACTTCCGGGTCACAGGTAGATAAGAGGCAAACAGTTGCATTCTTTTGAGTTTCCAACTGGCCTTTCCAAAGAAGGCAGGCAGAGATGCATCTATCTCAGTGAGCAGATGGGTGGCTCTGAGTTCTGTCATTTGTCCACAAGGAATTTCCTTGTGAGGGAGGTATGTAGCTTTTTAATCTTAGTAGCTATCTTTTTTAGGAATAGAATGGGAGGCAGGTTTGCCCTAAGCAGTTCCCAGCTTGACTTTCCGCTTTGGCTTAGTGATTTTGGGGCCCCAAGATTTATTTTCCTTTCACACTGTAAACTAAGTTCTTCCCAAAGTTGGTTGAGCCTACGTCCGGGAATGAACAAGGACAGCTTGGAGGTTAGAAGCAAGATGGAGTCAGTTAGGTTAGTTGTCCTTTCACGGTCGTAATTTTCTGTTATAATTTTTGCAGAGGCGGTTTCAGCACCATGGAGATCATGGCCAGAGCAAAAAGTATGTTTTTGATGTTGAAAGGAAAGGCTGGACCCGACTTCAGTGTCAGATTTCCTGCCAGTTCCGGGTGGTTCCCATGATTTGAGGATCGTTATGCATTACATAATGTTAACATGAATGCTGAGTCTGTGGGTGCTGATGTGAAGGCAGCTGAAGAGTTTTGGAAGCTTGATTATGGAGGAAATTTACTCGCCACAGCAAATCTTCAATATAGAGGGAACCTCCCTATTCTGGAAACAGATGCCTGAAAGGACTTTTGTATCTGCCCGAGGGGTTTTTCCTGACCACAGCACAAAGAAAGACCATGGCATTTGTGTAGAGAAAGAGTTTAACAGACACAAGGGCGGCCATGCCATGTGGGAGACTGAGTCACTACTCAAATCATTCTCATCCAAAGCTTGTAGGTTAGGGGTTTTTCAAAGGCAGTTTCAGGGAAGGCATGGGGGTGGACAGGTAACGGGTGCCTGCTGCTGATTGTTTGGGCAGAGATGAAATCACAGAGGATCAAAGCTGTCCTCCTGCGGGCTGAATTGCCTCTGTGGGGGCTACAGGAGCAGGGGTTGACGGGTCCAAGTGGAGCCATGGGTGTCAGACATGCAAAAAATCTGAAAAGATATCTCAAAAGGCCAATCTTGGATTCTACAATAGTGATGCTATTTGCAGGAGTAATTGGGGAAGCTGCATGTCTTTAACCTCTGATATAATGGCTGGCAATCATTCATGTCTGCGCCTTAGCAGGACTCCTCTCCTCCCCCAGTCTGATGGCCTTCCATTTGCTTTACAAAAGCAGTTGAGTTTGGGGCAAGGCCTATTATAATTTAAACTACAGCCTAGGCCGGGCGTGGTGGCTCACGCATGTAATTCCAGCACTTTGGGAGGCTGAGGCAGGCTGATCACCTGAGGTCAGGAGTTTGAGACCAGCCTGGCCAACATGGTGAAACCACGTCTCTACTAAAAATACAAAAAATTAGCCGGGCGTGGTGGCTCACACCTGTAATCCCAGCTACTCAGGAGGCTGAGGCAGGAGAATCGCTTCAACCTGGGAGGCAGAGGTTGCAGTGAGCCGAGATTGCGCCACTGAACTCCAGCCTGGGCGACAGAGTGAAACTCCGTCTCAAATAAAACAAAACAAAACAAAAACAAAACTACAGCCTGTCTTCCAAAGTTAGCCCAGCCATATGGCCCAGGAATAATTCAGGGAAAGGTAAGATGGGGGTGGGTTAGCTCAGATCTCTTTCACTGTCATCATTTTCTCACTGATAGAATTTTTGCATAGGTGTTTCACTGTCATCCATAAGGAGGCCAAGTCAATGCCAGGTTTCCAGGCTTTTAAGGACAGGATACCAGCCTTGCCTGGTGGCCATGTTGCAGGCTATGAATGTGATCCCACGCAATGAGAGCCCCAGGGCCTTCAAGCGAAACAGTGAGCACACGGGGCCAGGGCACTGCAGGAGCCAGGCAGTCAGGAATGGCCCACTCCTCTTCCAAGAGGCCCTCCTGAGTTGCCGGATGACACAGTTCCTTTCAAGGTCTTGCTTGTGGGTGGCGCTGCTCCTGCACATCCTCCTCTTACTGGTGATTTTCATCCCTCCTGCGTTGCCAGGTAACACAGTTCCTTTCAAGATCTTACTTGTGGGTGGTGCTGCTCCTGCACATCCTCCTCTTACTGGTGATTTTCCTCCCTGTGTCGCAGTGGTTCCCCCTCCAAATACCACTCCCTTGATCCCATGGACACAGCACTCACAGCAGCTTTTAAGTCCTCCTGGCTGAGGAGGTCCTTCGCCCGGGCTATAGCTTCAGCTGAAGAGTCTACCAAGAAGGCACTGATGCAACTGTGGAAGGATGGCATCTAGGGCTGCACCAGAAACCTTGTTTGAGCTTGGGGTTGTCAGGCCTCTGAGCCCAAGCCAAGCCATTGCATCCCCTGTGACTTGCAAGTATATGCCCAGATGGCCTGAAGTAACTGAATAATCACAAAAGAAGTGAAAATGCCTGCCCTGCCTTAACTGATGACATTCCACCACAAAAGAAGTGTAAATGGCTGGTCCTTGCCTTAAGTGATGACATTACCTTGTGAAAGTCCTTTTCCTGGTTCATCCTGGCTCAAAAAGCTTCCCCACTGAGCACCTTGCGACCCCCACTCCTGCCCGCCAGAGAACAAACCCCCTTTGACTGTAATTTTCCTTTACCTACCTAAATCCTATAAAACAGCCCCACCCCTATCTCCCTTCACTGACTCTCTTTTCGGACTCAGCCTGGCTGCACCCGGTGAAATAAACAGCCATGTTGCTCACACAAAGCCTGTTTGGTGGGCTCTTCACATGGATGCGCATGAAATTTGGTGCCGTGACTCGGATCGGGGAACCTCCCTTGGGAGATCAATCCCCTGTCCTCCTGCTCTTTGCTCTATGAGAAAGGTCCACCTATGACCTCAGGTCCTCAGACCGACCAGCCCAAGAAACATCTCACCAATTTCAAATCCAGTAAGCGACCCCCTTTTACCCTCTTCTCCAACCTCCCTCACTATCCCTCAACCTCTTTCTCCTTTCAATCTTGACGCCACACTTCAATCTCTCCCTTCTCTTAATTTCAATTCCTTTCATTTTCTGGTAGAGAAAAAGGAGACATATCCGTGGACCCAAAACTCCGGCGCCAGTCACAGACTAGGGAAGGCAGCCTTCCCTCGGTGCTTAATCATTGCAGGGACGCCTCTCTGATTATTCACCCAGGTTTCAGAGGTGTCAGACCACTCAGGGACTCCTGCCTTGGTCCTTCACCCTTAGCGGCAAGTCCTGCTTTTCTGGGGGAGGGACAAGTACCCCAACCCCTTCTCTCTATCTCTACCCCCTTCTCTGCTTTTCTGGGGCAGGGGCAAGAACCCCTCAACCCCTTCTCCTTCACCCTCAGTGGCAAGTCCCGCTTTTCTAGGGGGCAAGAACCCCCAATCCCTTATTTCCACGCCCCGACCTCTTATCTCTGTGCACCAATCCCTTATTTCCATGCCCTGACCTCTTATCTCTGTGCCCCAATCCCTTATTTCCGACCTCTTATCTCTGCACCCCATCCCTTATTTCCATGCCCCGACCTCTTATCTCTGCGCCTCAACCCCTTATTTCCATGACCCGACCCCTTTCCCACTTTTCTGGAGAGTAAGAACCCCCGAACCCCTTCCCTCCATGATTCTACTCTCTTTTTTCTCTGGCCTTTCCTCCTTCACTATGGGCAACATTCCACCCTCCATTCCTCCAACTCCCTTAGCCTGTGCTCTCAAGAACTTAAAACCTCTTCAACTCACACCTGACGTAAAACCTAAATGCCTTATTTTCTTCTGCAATGCCGCTTGACCCCAATACAAACTTGACAGTAGTTCCAAATAGCCAGAAAACGGCACTTTCAATTTTTCCATCCTGCAAGATCTAAATAATTCTTGTCGTAAAATAGGCAAACGGTCTGAGGTGCCTGACGTCCAGGCATTCTTTTACACATCGGTCCCTTCCTAGTCTCTGCCCAATGCAACTCGTCCCAAATCTTCCTTCTTTCCCTCCCGCCTGTCCCCTCAGTCCCAACCCCAAGCGTTGCTGAGTCTTTCTAATCTTCCTTTTCTAGAGACCTATCTGACCTCTCCCCACCTCGCCAGGCCGAGCTAGGTCCCAATTCTTCCTCAGCCTCCACTCCTCCACCCTATAATCCTTTTATCACCTCCCCTCCTCACACCCGGTCCGGTTTACAGTTTCATTCCGTGACTAGCCCTCCCCGACCTGCCCAGCAATTTACTCTTAAAAAGGTGGCTGAGACTAAAGGCATAGTCAAGGCTAATGCTCCTTTTTCTTTACCCCAATTCAGATCGTTTAGGCTCTTTTTCATCAAATATAAAAATCCAGCCCAGTTCATGGCTCGTTTGGCAGCAACCCTGAGACGCTTTACAGCCCGAGACCCTAAAAAGTCAAAAGGCCGTCTTATTCTCAATATACATTTTATTACCCAATCTGCTCGCGACATTAAATAAAAATCCAAAAATTAAATTCCGGCCCTCAAACCCCACAACAGGACTTAATTAACCTCGCCTTCAAGGTGTACAATAATAGAGGCAGCCAAGTAGCAACATATTTCTGAGTTGCAATTCCTTGCCTCCACTGTGAGACAAACCCCAGCCACATCTCCAGCACACAAGAACTTCCAAACGCCTAAACCGCAGTGGCCAGGCATTCCTCCAGAACCACCTTCCCTAGGAGCTTGCTACAAGTGCCAGAAATCTGGCCACTAGGCCAAGGAATGCCCGCAGCCCGGGATTCCTCCTAAGCTGTGTCCCATCTGTGCAGGACCCCACTGGAAATCGGACTGTTCAACTCACCTGGCAGCCACTCCCACAGCCCCTGGAACTCTGGCCCAAGGCTCACTGACTGACTCCTTCCCAGATCTTCTCGGCTTAGCAACTGAAGATTGACGCTGCCTGATCGCCTCGGAAGCCCCCTGGACCATCAAGGACGCCGAGCTTTAGGTAACTCTCACAGTGGAGGGTAAGTCTCTCTCCTGTTTAATCGATACGGGGGCTACCCACTCCACGCTGCCTTCTTTTCAAGGGCCTGTTTCCCTCGCCCCGATAACTGTTGTGGGTATTGACGGCCAAGCTTCAAAACCCCTGAAAACTCCCCCACTCTGGTGCCAACTTGGACAACACTCTTTTCTGCACTCTTTTTTAGTTATCCCCACCTGCCCAGTTCCCTTATTAGGCTGAGATATTTTAACCAAATTATCTGCTTCCCTGACTATTCCTGGACTACAGCCACATCTCATTGCCGCCCTCCTCCCCAACCCAAAGCCTCCTTTGCGTCTTCCTCTCGTATCCCCCCACCTTAACCCACAAGTATGGGACATCTCTACTCTTTCCTTGGCAACCGATCACATGCCCATTACCATCCCATTAAAACCTAATCACCCTCACCCCGCTCAACGCCAATATCCCATCCCACAGCACGCTTTAAAAGGATTAAAGCCTGTTATCACTCGCCTGCTACAGCATGGGCTTCTAAAACCTATAAACTCTCCTTACCAGTCCCCCATTTTACCTGTCCTAAAACCAGACAAGGCTTACAGATTAGTTCAGGATCTGCACCTTATCAACCAAATTATTTTGCCTATCCACCCTGTGGTGCCCAACCCGTACACTCTTTTGTCCTCATTACCTTCCTCCACAACTCACTACTCCATTCTCGATCTTAAAGATGCTTTTTCACTATTCCCCTGCACCCCTCGTCCTAGCCTCTCTTTGCTTTCACCTGGAATGACCCTGACACCCATCAGTCCCAGCAGCTTACCTGGGCTGTGCTGCCACAAGGTTTCAGGGACAGCCTTCATTACTTCATTACTTCAGCAAGCTGTTTCTCAGGATTTACTTTCTTTCCACCGCTCCACTTCTCACCTTATTCAATATATTGATGACCTTCTTCTTTGTAACCCCTCCTTTGAATCTTCTCAACAAGACACACTTCTGCTCCTTCAGCATTTATTCTCCAAAGGATATCGGGTATCCCCCTCCAAAGCTCAAATTTCCTCTCCATCTGTTACCTACCTCGGCATAATTCTTCATAAAAACACACGTGCTCTCCCTGCCAATCGTGTCCAACTAATCTCTCAAACCCCAACCCCTTCTACAAAACAACTCCTTTCCTTCCTGGGCATGGTTGGATACTTTCACCTTTGGATACCTGGTTTTGCCATCCTAACAAAACCATTATATAAACTCACAAAAGGGGTCTAGTTGACCCCATAGATCCTAAATCCTTTCCCCACTTCTCTTTCCGTTCCTTGAAGACAACGTTAGAGACTGCCCCCACTCTAGCTGTCCCTGACTCATCCCAACCCTTTTCATTACACACAGCCGAAGTGCAGGGCTGTGCAGTCGGAATTCTTACACAAGGACCGGGATCGCATCCTGTAGCCTTTTTGTCCAAACTACTTGACCTTACTGTTTTAGGCTGGCCATCATGTCTCCGTGCAGCGGCTGTTGCCGCCCTAATACCTTTAGAGGCTGTTAAAATCACAAACTATGCTCAACTCACTCTCTACAGCTCTCATAATTTCCAAAATCTATTTTCTTCCTCACACCTGATGCATATACTTTCTGCTCCCCGGTTCCTTCAGCTGTACTCACTCTTTGTTGAGTCTCCCACAATTACCATTGCTCCTGGCCCGGACTTCAATCCGGCCTCCCACATTATTCTGGATACCACACCTGACCCTCATGACTGCATCTCTCTGAGCCACCTGACGTTCACCCCATTTCCCCACATTTCCTTCTTCCCTGTTTCTCACCCTGATCACACTTAGTTTATTGATGGCAGTTCCACCAGGCCTAATCGCCACACACCAGCAAAGGCAGGCTATGCTATAGTACAAGCCACTAGCCCGCCTCTCAGAACCTCTCATTTCCTTTCCATCGTGGAAATCTATCCTCAAGGAAATAACTTCTCAGTGTTCCATCTGCTATTCTACTACTCCTCAGGGATTACTCAGGCCCCCTCCCTTCCCTGCACATCAAGCTCGAGGATTTGCCCCCACCCAGGACTGGCAAATTAGCTTTGCTCAACATGCCCTGAGTCAGGAAACTAAAATACCTCTTAGTCTAAGTAGACACTTTCACTGGATAGGTACAGGCCTTTCCTACAGGGTCTGAGAAGGCCGCCACAGTCATTCCTTCCCTTCTGTCAGACATAATTCCTCAGTTTGGCCTTCCCACCTCTATACAGTCCAATAGCAGACCAGCCTTTATTAGTCAAATCAGCCAAGCATTTTTTCAGGCTCTTAGTATTCAGTGAAACCTTCATAACCCTTACAGTCCTCAGTCTTCAGGAAAAGTAGAACAGACTAATGGTCTTTTAAAAACACACCTCACCAAGCTCAGCCACCAACTTAAAAAGGACTGGACAATACTTTTACCACTTTCCCTTCTCAGAAGTCAGACCTGTCCTCAGAATGCTACAGCGTACAGCCCATTTGAGCTCCTGTATAGACGCTCCTTTTTATTAGGCCCCAGTCTCATTCCAGACACCAGACCAACTGGGACTGTGCCCCCTCCAAAAAACTTGTCATCCCTACTATCTTCTGTCTAGTCATACTCCTATTCACCGTTCTCAACTACTCATACATGCCCTGCTGTTGTTTACACTGCCAGTTTACATTGTTTCTCCAAGCCATCACAGCTGATATCTCCTGGTGCTATCCCCAAACTGCCACTCTTAACTCTTGAAGTAACTAAATAATCTTTGCTGGCAGGACTATGCTGAATCTCCTTAGGCACTCTCTAATCAGATGTCCTGGGTCCTCCCAATTCTTAGACCTTTTATACCTGTTTTTCTCCTTCTCTTATTCTATTTAGTTTTTCAATTCATAGAAAACCGTATCCAGGCCATCACCAATAAATCTACATGACAAATGTTTCTTCTAACAACCCCACAATATCACCCCCTACCACAAAATCATCCTTCAGCTTAATCTCTCCCACTCTAGGTTCCCACGCTGCCCCTAATCCCGCTTGAAGCAGCCCTGAGAAACATCGCCTATTATCTCTCCATACCACCCCCCCAAAATTTTCGCCGCCCCCACACTTCAACACTATTTTGTTTCATTTTTCTTATTAATATAAGAAGGCAGGAATGTCAGGCCTCTGAGCCCAAGCCAAGCCATCGCATCCCCTGTGACTTGCAAGTATATGCCCAGATGGCCTGAAGTAACTGAGGAATCACAAAAGAAGTGAAAATGCCGTGCCCCGCCTTAACTGATGACATTCCACCACAAAAGAAGTGTAAATGGCCGGTCCTTGCCTTAAGTGATGACATTACCTTGTGAAAGTCCGTTTCCTGGCCCATCCTGGCTCAAAAAGCTCCCCCACTGAGCACCTTGCGACCCCCACTCCTGCCCGCCAGAGAACAAAACCCCTTTGACTGTAATTTTCCTTTACCTACCTAAATCCTATAAAACAGCCCCACCCCTATCTCCCTTCGCTGATTCTCTTTTCGGACTCAGCCCGCCTGCACCCGGTGAAATAAACAGCCATGTTGCTCACACAAAACCTGTTTGGTGGTCTCTTCACACGGACGCGCATGAAAGGGGTGATGACCCAGGTGTGCTTGCCAAGGTGTGCGTGAGTGGCATCCAGAGGAGGACACGCAAGAGTTCACCCAAGACTTCAGTGGATTTGCCCAGGATGGGGAGGCTGCAAAACTCAACACAGCTGTGGCTAGGATGGTAAACAATTCCAGCCCACGGTGGAGGAGGATGGCATTGAGGAGCACCTCCAGGTGGTTCCTGAAGAACTGACAAATGAGGAGCTGCTGGAACTGGAAGAGGGACGCCGAGCTGAAGAAGGGGCAAAAGAAAAGGCAACTGGTGAAAAACAAGATGAGCCCCAAGAAAATTTACAGTGAAGGGTGTAGCAAAAGCTTTGCAGACCTCGACACGCACCTTAACAAGCCTGAAGCATAGACCTCAACATGGAAGGCTTTCCTTCATAGAGAGGAATGTTCATATTGCCTTATCTGCTTACGAGCAAATCTATGATGAAAAAAGGAAACCAAGCACATCACCATGGCCACGTTTCTGAAAAGAGTGACGCTTCCTCAAGAAGAGCCTCAGACAGGGCTTTCAGGACGGATTCAGAAGGCAGTCCTGTCATCATAGGCAGTGACAGCCCTATGTGTGCCAGTCCCCTAAAGACCTTCCGATGGGACAAGACGAGGAGGTGGGAGACAGTGATACTGATGATCCTGACTCTGTGTACGCCTAGCTTAGGCTAATGTGTGTGTTTCTATTTTCATTTTTAACAAAAAAGTTTAAAAGTAAAAAATAATAAATAAAGAGAAAAGCTGATATAAAGAATATTCACCTGTAACCCCAGCACTTTGGGAGGCCGAGGCGGGAGTGACATAGTAGGTTGGTAGGCGGGCAGCAGCGGGACAGGAAAGGGCTACCCCAACCCCCCAGGAATGTCAGGTGAGTGACCATCAGGTTGTCGACGAAGAGAGTAGAACCCTGTAAAGTATTTGTTTTCTGTAAAATATTTGAAGATATTTCTTCTGAGCCAAATATGAGTGACCATGGCCTGTGACACAGTCCTCAGGAGGTCCTGAGAACATGTGCCCAGGGTGGTCGGGGCGCAGCTTGTTTTTATGTATTTTAGGGAGGCATGAGACATCAATCAAATACATTTGAGAAATACATTGGTTTGGTCCAGAAAGGCGGGACAACTCAAAGGTCGGAGCAGGGGAGGGAAGCTTCCATGCTACAGGTGAATTTAAACATTTTCTGGTTGACAGTTGGTTGAGTTTGTCTGAAGACCTGGGATGGATAGAAAGGGAATGTTCAGGTTAAGATAAAGATTGTGGAGACCAAAGTTCTTTGAAGTCTGATAGTGGCTGCCCTTAGAGACAATAGATGACAACTGTTTCCTATTCAGATCTTTCAAAAGGTGCTAGAGTTTTAATCTCCTCAGGACTGGGACGGTCTGGAAGAAAAAGATCTAGCTATGTTAACAGAGATTCTTTACAGATGCAAATTTTCCCCCACACAGAACAGTTTTGTAGGGTCATTTCAAAATATGGCAAACACATTTTGAGGTAAACTACTTCGATTTTTCTTCCTTGACTTGTAATGTTATGCCAGGGTCAGTCTGGAAAGTAAGTCATAACATACAGGGTTAAATAAAACCCATGTGATGAGAATTTCTGATTTGCAGGGCAGGACTCCCCAGACCCCTTAGATAGGAATTTGGGCAACATAAAAAATCAGTTTAGTCCTCGAGGTGATGGTCCCGCAGTTGTTACACTGGCTGTCTAAAAATGATCATTGGTCGCAGGCGCCAGGGAGAGGCAATTTCCCAATAGATTAAGGCACTTGAAATTGCTCACCAGCAGCTTCCAATAAAATCTCAGGAATTGGTAAGTGGGCTAGAGCAAGCGCATTAAGAGACAAAATGGCAGAGCACAACCTTCTGGGGGCATCCTACCGGAAAAGGGAAGCAGCCTCAGGCGAACATACATACAACTTCACAAACCCACTCCGAATGCTCACGTCCCGAGTGCGAGGAGGGCACCGTGCATGCAGGCAGCCCACCCTAAGGAAAGCATCATGGGAAAAGGGACACAAGACCCCAGAAGTACGCCAATATATAAGACCCCAAGACAAAAGGTCAAATGCTGCACTCCACCTCCACAGTGTGTGCTTGGGTGTCTTCCAAGTGTACTTTCTTTTCTTTCCTGCTCTAAAGCTTTTTAATAAACTTCCACTCACGCTCAGAAACTTGCCTCAGTCTCCTTTTTCTGCCGTATGCCCTTCAGATGAATTCTTTCTTCCAAGGAGGCAAGAGTTGAGGCTGCGGCAGACCCATGTGAATTCGCCACTGACAGCTCAGATATTCACCACCCCTAACAGGAGGACCGCTTCAGTCCAGGAGTTCAAGACCAGCCTAGGCAACATGGTGGCACGTGCCTATGGTCCCAGCTACTTGGGGGGCTGAGGCAGGAGATCAATTAAGCCCAGGAGGCTGAGGCTAACTGTACTGAGCCGAGATGGTGCCACTACACTCTAACCTGGGTGACACAACAAGACCCCATCTCAAAAAAAAAAATAAAAAAGTAAAAGGAAAAATATTTTTGTACAGCTGTACAATGTGTGTTTTAAGCTAAATGTTATTAAAAAAGAGTCAAAAATGTTTTTAAAATTCATAAAAAAGTTAGAAAAAAGCTCAGGTGTATGTGTTTTGAAGACTTTTTTAGTATAAACTGAGTGTGGCCTAAGTGTGCTGTTCATCCAGCCTGCAGCAGGGCCTCAGAGGCACTCCCTCTCCCTCACGGATACCCACAGCCTTGTCCACAGGCCCCAATCAGGGTGAGTGCCCTCCACAGCTGAAGCATGTTTTCTCTTTTACATCATACTTTCACTGTACCTTTTCTACATTTAGATACACAGACACTTACCATTGCGTTACAACTGCCTACAGCATTCAGCAGTTAATGTGCTGTGCAGGCGTGTGGTCCAGAAGCAACAGGCCGTCCCGTCCCCCACAGCCTGGGTGTGGGGCAGGCTGTCTCATCCAGGAGCGCGGGGCACACTCTGATGTTGCAGGATGATGAAATCACCTAACAACGCATTTCTCAGAATGCATCTGCACTGTTAAGTGACACATGACTGTGCTTTCTCGTGAACCACCTTTTCCCAGAACGATGAGGTCCACAATATAGTTTTCCGAGCAAAAACGGCAACAAGGAAGGGTCAAGCAGACATGAGCTGGGGGCAAGTCAGCAGAGGGCTCGGCTTCTCCTCTGGAACTCTCTTCTCAATACACCCACACAAGGCTCTTCTGCACGAGGCCCGGGTTCCTCGTTGTGTGACAGTTGTGGCCCTGGAGAGCAGCCCCAGCGGATGGCAGGACGAGAGGGAGAATACGCAGCCTCAGCCCCTCCTCCAGGAAGCCTGCCCTGCCAACCCCGACAGACCCCAGGGCTTGGCCATGCCACGAGCCAAGGCCTGTGTGACCTGGTGTCTGAATCCCCAGCACCAGTCCAAGGGGCTGCGGTGACCATGGTAACTCCACAAGGACCCTGCAGGCCCTAAGACCACGATGCTCACCACAGGTGGGCCTCCTCTGCAGCAGATGGTGCAAGTCGGGGCGCCTGGGGACAGAGGCTGCCCCTCAGCCAGTGAGACCTAGTGCCTGCCTGGCACTAGTCTGGAAAGCAGTGTAGACACGCTGTACCCCTGGCGAGATTCCCCCTCATGCCCACCTTCGTGGCATTCCCTCGATCCCACCTGTCCAGGAGAGACATTCAGGCTCTGAGAAGTCACCGGGAAGCCCTTGGGGCTGGCCACAGCAGGCTGCCATGATCAGTGCCCCGCCCCACCCCCGCCAAACCTCTATCTGCCCACCTTCATCCATAGATGTAGATGTATTGTTCATTGCTGCAAGGGAGCTGTGCCTGACACCCAGTCACATGATCTGTGGACAGGGGCACAGTGGTGCTGGGGGGCAGTAAGAAACGGTACCTGGCAACCGGAGATCAGGTCAGGTGATGTGGTCCCCAAAGGCTGTTTCTACCAGCTGATTATGCCAGGTGACACAGAGGGGCCTATGGCCATGGTGGGCCCCACTTAGCATAGCTCTTGGCCTGGCAGGACCCCACCCGGGAGAGCCAGGGCCACCCCACATGCCCCCAGCCCCATCTGATGCTCCTTTGAGACTGTGTCCTTGCGGCTTATGACTGGAAACTGCCGTACCAAGTGTTGGGGAGCTCATCTTCCCCAGGGCCACCACCCTCACCAGGACTGCAGTGCCGGAGCCAAGTTTGGAGTCCAGCAGCACTGAGTGCAGAACCAGGCTCTGTGGCCACTCTCTTGTCTCCTCACACTGGAAAATTAAAGCACTGGCTCTGGGCTTGGGAAAGACCTGGGAAGGGGAGAGGAAATGGGAGTCCAACCACCTGGAGCTATCCTGGGCCTGACAGACACCACACACTCTGGCATGGGGGACACCTTGGGAGGCCCCGAGGCTTGGGTGGCATCCTGGGCTTAGCTCAGGAGGTGTGCCCCTTCCAGGAGGTGGTGGCAGGGCTGCTCCTCTGGGCCGGGCTCCCTGCACTCCCTGCTCTGCCAACCCTTGATGTCGCCCCAAGCCCCTCTGTGGTTGGGCTCCGCCCTTCCTGCTGCAGGGAGAGCTCCAGCGAGGCTGCAGGGCTGGGGGGCCAAGGGGCATCAGGTGGCTTGTCCTGAAGTGCGTGACCCTGGATGTGCTGAGCAACAAAACCTGAAAGCCCTGGTGCAGTTTGGCAGGAAGATGCCTCACGGCCTAATGCAGGGGCTGGGGAAGGGATGCTGCTCTGTGGCTCATCTTTGGGAAGAGAGTTCTTTCCATCTTCCTGCTCCACCACCCTCAGTGCTGGGCTCCCGGCTGCTCCCTCAGGGCTTCTACACCAGGTGTCCCCTGCAGGGAGAACTTCCCAGCGTGGGGACCCCAGAGGTCTCAGCAGAGCTCCCTTGTGCCTCAATATTCAGAGCTGCAGCTGCTCGACCAACTGGGGCCTGCCCCAAAGGGCCACAGAGCGCCAGTCTCCCAGTAAGACGAAGGGTGGACCCTTCCAGGGCCAGGCACCTCCTGGCACATCCTCAGCCTGGGATCTGTGCTCTGGGACTGACTTGGAACTCAGAGGGCAGGGTCTGGGCCCGTGGGAGCGCCGCCCCGTGGTACTGCAGAGCTGAGGTGCCTTCAGAGAAGATGCCCGTTTCTTCTCACTGCTCAGGAGTGATGAGTGCAGCGCTGCCACGGAATGCCACACGGCTGCTGCCAATAACCAGGCGGATATACCCAACGGAGAGGCACCAGGGTACACTGCAGAAAGTCAATGGCAGAACAGTGTGGACTGCACGTAACCTTTTGTATAAAACCATAGAAATAACTTTAAATAGAAACATCGGGGGTCAAATGCCATGGCTCGCGGCTGTCATGCCAGCACTTTGGGAGGCTGAGGTGGAAGGACTGCTTGAGCCCAAGAGTTCAAGGCCAGCCTGGGCAACATAGCGAGACCCCGCCTCTAAAATTTTACAAGTTGGCCAGGCATGGTGGCGTGCATCTACAGTCCCAGTCACTTGACAGGCTGATGACAGGCAGAGGCAGAAGGATGGCTTGAGCCCAGGAATTCAAAGCTGCAGTGAGCTATGATCTTGCCACTGCACTCCAGCCTGGGCGAGAGATCAAGACCCTATCACTTCATAAAAATAAAAGAGAAACAAATCAGGATTTTTTTCTGGAAGGACTAAAAAGGACTGCTGCAGTATTTCTGGGGAGAGGGTCTCGTGGAGGAGGGAGGAAGGTGTAGGTCTTACCTTTCTGTCATCTGTGATATTTACATTTTTAAAGCCCTGTCAACAATTCACTTAGGATTCTTTTTTCATGCCGCTTAGAGTGGCCCATGTGAGGAAATTATGAGTGTTTTTATTCTCTGTAACTCTAAAAACAACCTCAACATAGCAAGCCTAACACCTTTTTTAAAAATACCAATCTGGCAGATCCCTGCTCCAGAGCGGCTGCTCTCCAGTGTGGTGAGAAACGCTGGCAAATACGGTCTTACTTCTCGAGGAGCCGCATCCTCTTCACAGATGTGGACATGGTGGGGCAGGCGTCGGACAGCACCCTGGGAAGGGCCTGTGTGAGGCAGCCTCAGTCGCTCTCCCCCAGGAGACACTGTAAGGATCCGTGCACGATCTTTATGATATGAAGATGCTGTGCACGTTTCAAGTGGCTGCATCAGAAACAAGCCAGGCACCCAGCTGGGGGCTTCCCAGTAACTGTGGCTTCTCTGGCGTGTGATGTTTTTGAAATATGGCTCACCACTGTGAGGATCTGGAGAAAGCTGGGAGGAGGTTGGCTGAAACACAGCCAGAGCAGAGACCACAGCACTGAGGACTGCTGGGGAAGCTCTCCTTGGTTTGGCCTCCCCGACCAGGCCTCCGCTGGCAAGGACGCAGCTCATGAAATCTTCTTCCTTGGGGTGGTCCGGGGTGGCCGCAGCTCCGCAGGCCCGTGGGCAAATGGGCAGCAGTCCGTGGACAGAGCACAGCCATCAGGGTGATGCGTGAAGAACCAGCAGAGGCGGGTTTTGCAGGCTTCGGAGAGCAGTCTCCGCTTCGCTTCCGGCTGCTTTGTCTTCCACGGCGTCTCCTCTCGCCAGTCGCGGATGTGAACTCTCCCATTCACAACTGTGGTTTAGAACAGAGAAGACACACTGAGAAGTAAACCTGAAAGTGCCTTCATTCACCAGCCTCTGTTTAGCTCCCACGCCACGCGAGGTGCCAATCCAGGGTCAGGGATACAACCGGAACCCAGCCTAGAGTTCCTGCTGGTCCCAGTGAGTCTGCCTCCAGTGGGAGTGACTGAGGTATGGGATGTGTCTTCAGGTAAGGCCGGGGAAGGTGAGCCCTGCGGGAGGTGAGCGGCAGCCCCGCGCAGACCCAGGAAGAGCATTTTAGGCAGAGAAGCAGCAAACCCGAGTGTCCCAGGACAGACTGCATCAGGACTGGCCACATTCAAGGGACAGCCAGAGGGGAGGGCAGAGGACAGAGCTGGGTCCCATGTGGCTTCATCATTGAGGCCACCGACCTTCCCTCTGGCTGAGAGGCAGGTCCTGCAGAGCCACCATTTTAGAAGGATCACTTGAGTGAAGGAAGGAGGGACCATGGTGTGAGAGCCGAAACACGAGAAAACATCTGTGCTGCAGCCCCGACCTCTGAGGACTGTGTCAGCATTGCAGGCAGAAAGAGCGGCAAGGCGCAGTTCCCTCCACGCAGTCTAAGGACGGAGCTGGTGCAGGGTAGCCTCCACTCCTTGGTGCGGTCCTGGTGCACTGGGTTTACATGCGCCTCCCAACCGGAGCCCCTCCAGGTGCAAGTGTGGAGTAACAGAGGCCAAGGAGCTCTGGAACAGGAACACGAAGGGGGACCTGCCTATGTGCAGTGGTTTAGATACCCCCTCTGGAAGTGCCATTGCAACCCAATGGCCAGGGCTGATCTCCAAACTGGGGAGCTGGAGGGACATCAGAATGGGGTGGGGCCAGGAGAGGGCTGCTGTGGGCCCACTCGTCACCTGGGTGCCAGGCCTCACGGGCCTCCTCTAGGCCGCCTCCTGACCCCGCCACCCAAATTGGGCCGAGATACCCACCTACGCTCCCATTTGACCGTTTCCTTGTGGGAAGCCAACAACTCCCCATGAAACGTGGCCAAAGCAACCACCTCCTTCCTGGTTCTCGCTGGAAGCTAGGAAACCGCTCGCGACAGAAGGCTCGGGGGAATAAAGGAGCTTCAGTGAGGAAGTCTGGCTCACCGACTTCCAACGAGAACTTGAAAGTGTAGGAATTAGAGCTTGAATTCTGCCTTCAAATCACCTTGTGTGTGGCAATAACGAGCCTGTGTGCTTTTGACAGACTGATACTTTACAAATAGTTTCCCCTGAAGCTAGAGAAATGAGCCCAGAGAGCGGCGCCTCGCTGCGTCCAGGGACACAGCTGGGGGCTCACCCTCACAGCCTGGCTGGAAGCACCGCCAAGGCCAGGCCTGACCCCGTTTGCCCTCCCACGGCCGCCTCTCTGTCTCGCCTCCCAACATCGGAGCTGAGGTTTCTTAACCTGAAGACTCCCATTAAGGCAGTCCCACGACACTCTGCCCATGTCCCCACAGCAGCACCTCCTGGCACAGCACCTCCTGGCGCAGCACAGAAGGGCACATCCTGGTGACTGAGGGATCTGGAACCCCCTAAAGGGTGCTCAAGTGGAGCCCCAGGGGCCAGAGCTTCTCCCCAACTCCCCATGGGGCATATGATCCCAAACAGAGGGGCCTCTGGCCTGACGCCCTGACCTGTCAAGAGAATGGTGGGTGGGGATCACTGAGGCCAAAGGCTGAGCACAGATTCCCACCCTCAGAGCCAGCCTTGGCACCCCCTTCCCCACCGCAACGTGACAGGCCAGCTGGCGGCAGGCCCTCCCACGCAGCTCCAGAGTTAAGAGCACACTCAGCCATGTTTTGGAAGCAGGACCTGCAGGGTGTCTAAGGACTGAGGAGCGGGTGCTGATGATAGAGATGAGGCTCCTGAACGGCGCAGGCAGGCTCCAGGCTGGCCCAGCCTCGCTGACCCACTCCCCGTGTCTACAACCCTGGGCATGGCAGGTAGCTCCTGGCCGCCCCTCTTAACACCTGAACCCCCATCTGGCCAGGTGCCAGAAGGGGCGGCCTTCCAGGGGCACTCGCTCCAGCCAGCTAGAAAGACAATCAACAGCTAGAAAGACTCTCCTCTTCTGGAAATGTGCTCCTCATTTTGAAATGGAACCACAGGGCCACAGTCTGCTCGACCCAAGTTCCTGCCACTTCCTCCCTCCTTACTGTGCGCATCCTCTGGGACTCTAACTCAGGACAGGAACCGCCATCTCCACCACTGCTTCTGACAGCAGACACTCCCTTTCACCAAGTTGCTCTGAGGAACGGGTTGAGGATTAGAGTCCTCGGATGATGCCATAGGCTCAGGGGTGCCAGTGCTGGGTCAGACCTGGCCTGGACTGTGGCGTGGCCTCTCCACTCACTGGGAGACTTCAGGCCGGCGCGCTGACCTCTCTGAGACTTGTCTGCATGTTCAAGGAGGAAACGCCTGCTCTGCCATGAGTGCAGGATGAGATGAGGCCCCGCATGTACCCAGCAGCACGGTGCCAAGCTCCATACCAGCCAGCATGGATGGAGCGCGCCGCCCCTTGGTGGCCTCAGGAAGGGACAGGGACAGAGGCAGGGCTGGCCCTTATGGCCCTCATAGGTCATGCTCAGGGCTGGCTGACCTGAAGCCATCTGGAAACATTTCCAATTCCTCACTCTCATAAACATTTTCTGAGACTAGCCACGTTAGCTTACAACAAAACCTAAACCTCATACAGAGATAAGACCCAGCTTCAGAGCATAGTTTTAGCATGACTGGAGGAGAATGTTTATTTGGAACCCAATCCCCAGGCCTCCTACTCAGAAGCGTTTCCAAAAAACAGGTTTGCCCCCCAGGGTGACCTGCACAGAAAAACACTGACATACAAGTAGACTCATCGTGGGTGAAAAAGACAGTATTTCAGGAAACCAACAAAAACAAGTGTTGGGAAAGACAGAAAGAGGCCCCGTGGAGGTGGGAAGTATTCTGACTGCCTAAAGCTCTATGCAAGGAAGAGCAGACTCCAGGCAGCGGCCCAGCCCAGCCAGCACTGCAGGCCCAGTGTCTACTCTGGAGGCAGCCTCAGGGACACGCTTCTGCGCCTGCCCCGGGAAACAGAGGCTCCAACCATGCTCATGGGCCCCCCACCCAACAGCAGCTCTCACCTAGAGAGGCCAGTTTAGCTGAAAGCCAAGTTCAGCTCTCCAGGAGCAGGCAGGCACACAAAGGCAGTGTGTGTGTGTGTGCGCACAAACCCACCCGCTTGCGCTCTTGTGTACACATGAGGCATGGCACGCACACCTGTGCTCTCTCACACACCCACAGAGCCAGATACTGCACTGCACCTGACCCCCACGGCTGCCTCACGGGCAGGGGACCCAGAAGCTAGGGTGTGAGCCAGGCCACTCCTTCCCACTGTGACTTCGGTGTCTTCCCTACCCATCAGTCAGAGGCCCAGTCCTTCTCCTGGTCATGGCGGCTGTAACCCGACCAGCTCCCACTCTTACTCCTCCCAACCCTGGCTCTTCGCAAATGCTGTTCGCTCTGCTTAAAGCTGTTCTCTGTTCCTGACTCCTCTTTTCCTTCCAGGCCCAGCTCAAGTGTCATTTCCTAAGTAAAGCCCTCCTGAGCCCACTCGGGCCAGGCCAGTTCTCCCTGCACATCACAACTCACAGAAATGTGTGCTTAGGGCATGGTGGTGACACAAGACACCTACTATTCTTAAAGATGCACGTGGAAGTACTTAGGGGTGAAATAGCGTGCTAGCTAGAATTTGCTTTAAAATACTTACAGAAAGAGGAAAAAAAAAAAAAGCTCCACAAAGCAAGTTATGGCAAACTCCCCAGCCACTGGCGCTGGTAAACCGTGGCTCCCTGCCGTGTTCCTGCCCCCTCTGTGCACACCTGGAAGCTGCAGATGATGGAACTGTGTACACCGCCGGCACCTGGGTGAGCACCTGCTACATCTCCCCCTCCCTCACTGCACCACCGCCTCCAGCAGGCCAGGGATGTGTCTGCTTTGCTTTGCGGGCTGAGTGAATGGACAAGCGGGTGGAGGGCCCTCCTGCCTCCCCATACCCTGGCAGTCCTGGAGTCACAGGGCGTTGGGGAGCGGGGAGCTGGGTACCAGGACTTCCCCCTGCCCAGGCCCGCGGGGTGAGGGCCACAGGAGTCCAGGCCTCTGCCTGTGGGGCAGAGCTCACTCTTCCCACTCCCCACCCTGGCTCTGTGGCTCGGGATGCTTCCAGTTTGCAGCAGCTAAAGATGACGCCAAACAATGACCCCCAGCCAACGGTGGCCCGGCCAGCGGCTGCCCGACTTGCTGTCCTGCGTGAAGCAAGTGGAGCTGAGGTGTCAGCAAGCACAGCATAGCAGGAGACCAGCCTGGGGACATCGCATGGGACGAGGTCCAGAGGAGCAAGGAGGGAACGGGGTGACCCACGTCCCACCCTGAGGTCAAATGCCACCCATGTCAGAGCTGGGTGGGGCACCGCGGAACTTGGTGCTTCTGCCAGATTCTTCTGTGAGTCTAAACCACTCTAAAATAAAACATTATTTAACTGAAAAAAGGGGGAAAAAGAAGGAAAGAACGGCGGGGGAGAGGCGGACTCCGTACCTCGGAACACCTGGTGGCTGTTCCGGAGCAGCGTCTGCAGGCCCCCACACTCCCGCTTCAGCCTCCGCAGGGTCTCCGTGTCCAGCTCATTGGCTACTTCTGCCAGAGACAGGCTCTCTGTAGAAAAACGGGTTTTCCCCCAAAACAACAACAAAATATTACAAACCTGTCACACAGGCAGAAACAGTCAATTTCGGTTCCATACTCACACGCTTTATGCACTCCAGCACGAAGGACCACGATTCCATCTCACCTAACCCACACCACACCGCAGCCAGACCGTGACGGCCGCAGTGTCTCCACCCAGCTGAGGTGGCGCAGCCTGAGAAGGCGCAGCCCCACACATGCCCCACGCCCGCACGGGGCCAGGCGTCAGGTGATGCTGCCTGCTCTGGGTGGTCACCTCAAGCTCTTCTTGCTGGTGACCCATGAAGGGGGGTGGCTGTTTGGGGCCAGGGTTTCTGACGGAAGAAGGAAGGCCAAGCTGGCAAGCCTGGGGCCCGAACCTTCCTAGTGGCTGCTCCAACCACGGAGCAGCCAGCCTGGCGCTACCGGCTCTAGGGTGGCCAGCAAGGCCACGCTAGGCGCTAAAAAAGGAACAGCACAGATACCACAGTGATGGTCTCTTTCCCATTCGAATTTCTGCTTTGAGAGCCTGCATGTATTTCAAAATGCTCTAATCAGAAAACCTGGTGACAATAAAGTCATTTATTACCGAAACATCAAATTGGATATGAATGAAAGCTGGTTTTCCTGCATGTATGTGCCAGGAACTTCCTATCTGCCAGGTGCTGCACTTCACGTCTTACCCGCACCCTCCCAAGCTGCAGGAGAGCGGAGGAGACGGCGCCTGTCTGCATGCAGCTGAGCCTGTCGGACGCCCACGGATCAGGGCACCACACTGCTGACCCAGGAGCCTGGTGCGGGCAGCCGCTGTTGCAGCTGCTGCGAGAATCCTGCCCACCCA
This sequence comes from Pongo abelii, assembly GCF_028885655.2. Lineage (NCBI taxonomy): Eukaryota > Metazoa > Chordata > Mammalia > Primates > Hominidae > Pongo > Pongo abelii. The sequence goes on from NC_071988.2 coordinate 4,402,817, forward strand.
GCCTGGCCAACCTTCTGAGTCCACCTCTCGGCTGTCTCAAATCCATTCTGAGAGGAGTGGGAGTGTTTTAAAAAAGATAACATATTGTCCCAGTCAGCCTTCCCTGTCCCCCGGGCTCTGGCCCAGCATGGACTCCATAACGGGGAATCTCACACTAGCAGCCGTGGGTGCCTCCGGGCCTGGCACATCCGGCCTCTTTGTTACTCATCCTTTGACGTGTGCAGTCTTGACTCCTAGCCAGGCAGGACTTGGAGCCTCTTGAGGGCAGGGCCCTTTCCTACCCTATTTCTCAGCAATGTCCCACAGGGACAGACGCCAAGCTAGGATGGGTGAGGTCCTGGAGACAGAGCCACACATGGCCCACAGGCACGGAAACGCAGAGGTGCCTGCCTGAGGACAGGCTGGGTGGGGCGACCAAAGGCCCTGAAGGCCGCCTGTGGGCGGGAGGGAGGCAGTGGGCTGAGAGGCCGAGGGCACGGCTCCTCCCTTCTCACAGCAAGGCCACATGGAGAGCCCCTAACAAGCCCCAGACCCATGGACACCCATCTGGAGGAGACGGGGGTCCGGGGCCTGTTAGGCGCCCTGGTTCCCAGGTTCCAAGGGGCAGGCAGGACTGAGCCCACCGCTCAGCCATCCCTGCTCTCCATCTCCAGGTCTGTTCCTCCTTCCTCCTCACCCACAGAAAGCTGTCCATCCCAGGCACAGCTGACGCCTGTGTGCCCGTCATCTCGTGGGAATTTAAAGGTCAAACTGCACTCAAGAACTGTCACTGTTTACTGCACGTGGGAACTTTCAGACCACACTGATGTCCCTGGGGCTCCGGGGCCCAGCTGCCTGTGGTGGGCTCCACTCTCTGCCAGCCTCAGCTTTCTTCCTCTGTGCTCCAGCCCCACCACAGCAGGGTGCCTTTAGTCAGCAGGGCCAACCCAGAGACCCCACGGTGCCTGGTGGTTTGCAAGCAGCTAGTCGGCCCCATCAGCCACTGAGCCAGGGCCGCTCTCACCAGATGGCTAGAGGCTCTGCTGACCAGGTACCGTCAGGTTCGAATGATTTCTGGAGGGGCCCTCTGTGCTCCATGGCCTGGCCCCATCCCACATACACATGGTGCAAGAGGACAAAGGATGAAGAAGGAAACGGGCATGATTTTGTCCCAAAATTCACAGGTGAGGAAAGCAAGGCCTGGAGAGGAAGGGTTTCCCTCAAATGGGCAGCCAGGCAGGAGTCACCGACAGAGGGGCTGGGAGGGGATGGGGCTCCGTGCTCTTCTCCAGTTCCCAAAACTGCAAGAGAAGCCAGGCTCCGGCTGCAGCTCTACACCACCCTCTGGCGGCCAAGAAGCATCCCTGCCCGGAAGGAGGCGAGGTCCTTACAGCCCTGGCTGGCTCTCTGAATGGCCTTAATTTCAACACACCAGTCACCTGAGAACATAATTTCAGCACACCACTCACCCCATGAGAACAATCGATGTAATTTTCTCCTTTTGCCATGGCTGATTGTTGTGTTTTGGGGATTTCAAAGAGAATTAAATTATCGAATCACAACAGCTCCAAATCTTACCACATACTCAAGGGGACAGTGCATTTTGCTTGCACTCAGTAACCTGTTTTCTCTTTGGATAATTTCTAGATTGAAAATGAGTAGTTCTAGCCCCTAAACCTGCATGTTTGGTAAAAGTTAATTAAGGGTCCAAACTGTCACTCCCTGGCCTGGCCTTGGCCTTCCTCCCTGGAAATAACAAAGTCCTTTATGTTTATAAGAACTATTTGGAAAATTTTAAAGAATTTGCTTGAAGAGAGCCTATTCGCCCACCATCAATGGCTTTTTCAAAGTGTGTGTAGTCACAGGGCCACACCATTTCATGTCGGTTATGAAGACGTGAATTCCTGCCCTCAAGCCTGGGAGCGTGCTAGCCCCTCCCTAAGGTGGTGGACAGCTTACCTCCCCCGTTCCAGGTCTTCAAACTCCCATTTCGAGAACTTCTTGTGTTTAATTGCTTTCCACCTAACAATAAATTCGCTACTTGCAAAACCACTTGGTCAATAAAATCTTGCGGCAGGGCGGCACAGTTCCTCACGCGCTCAGCCTTCTCTCTGGGATGAAATCCAGGTAGCCAGGGTCCTTCAGCCTGGGGCCCTGCTCCACGCTCAGCGGCCCAGGCCCTGGCTACACACCCAACCCTGGCGTCCAGAGCTTGCTGACCGTCACAGTGACCAGCACTGCCAGCAGCAACCCAGGGTGGAGAAGGGGAAAGCTCCCGGCCAGGTGGGCTTACAGGGCAGCCCCGCCTGCTCTTAATGTACTGAGTCCTCTTTTCATCCACAGAAGCTTCTCTGGAGGAAGGGTATGTTCTGGATTTCCCAACAAGACAGACCTGCGTTTGAAAAGAGCAAAGCAAGTATTTTAGCTGGCTAGTCTATTTCAACGTTCTGCATGGAATTCTCTCATCCTGGAGTACAAATCACAAGTTTTAAACGTCTATCATGAAAAAATCCTGATTTAAAAAACTGACACCAGCCAGGTACAGTGGCTCACTCCTATAATCCTAGCATTTTGGGAGCCCAAGGCAGGCAGATCACTTGAGTTTCAGACCAGCCTGGCCAACATGGCAAAATCCCGTCTCTACTACAAATACAAACATTAGCCGGGCGTGGTGGCCCTCACCTGTAGTCCCAGCTACTCAGGAAGCTGACGCAGGAGAATCACTTGAACCCAGAAGGCAGAGGCCAGTGAGCCAAGATTGTGCCAACACACTCTAGCCTGGGTGACAAGAGCAAAAACTCCATCTCAAAATAAATAAATAAAAAAACAATAAAAACTGACACCAATATAAGTAACTTAAAAATTAAAAAAACAGTAAGAGCCCATGGTTCCCTCTCATCACTTGGACCTTCACAAGATCTAACAAAGGCGCCTAAACTCAGAATCCACACTCCTGGGCCCGGCAGCCGCACCGTCCTAGTTTCCTGCTGCTGCCCCTCATTCCACCCCTCAGCCGCCCGGCAGGGGCACATGCTGATGGTAACACTGCAGAGTTGCAGAGTGCCCCAGGGGCTGGGAAGGGAGGCAGCTTTGTCCCCACCTTGCCAGAGCCAGCGAGTGCACACAGGGGCTGCGCTGAGGGCCTGGAGCCATAGAGGTGCTCCATGCGTGCTTGCCTCCCTTTGCGGCACACCCCGATGGAGGGTGCCCTTCAGACAGTCCCCTCCGGACAACCAGGCCCTGCCCAGCCCCAGCAAGGGCGCCTCATTTCTGGGCTTCCTCTCCAGGCATCAACTACAAGGCCAGGCGCAGGTGATAAGGAAGCCGACCTCCTCGCTACGTGACAGCCACATCTCTGCTACCCAGCTCTTCCAGCGGGATTTTAAATTCTCAGTGCCTGTCACACACCCAGTCGCCACCAGAAATGTGCTGTGTGTGAACTGCTTTAAAAATGACAAAGTACGTTCACATCCACTCTTACATTCGATCCCCAAACCTGCCAGTGATAAGAAAACTGAAGCTCAGAGAGATGAAGCGACAGTCCACGGTCTCTACCAATTAGTAATGGGGCAGCAAGTGCAAAAATCAAAGCCACAGGCTCCTCAGACCTGCCTAGAGGACCCAAACTTTAGCAGTTTCCCCAAATCAATTCTGACCTCAGAAGACCAAGACTTGCCAAAAACGAGGACACTGAGAGGATGACGGGACGGCTCAGCAGCAAGTCCCAGGGTAACTTCCCACGGCAGCAGGGCAGTGACAGCGCCAGCGGCCCTGAGGCCTGTGCCACCAGCCAACGCTGCTCCTGGTGCATGGCTATGACTGCAGCTGGCCAGCAAATGCCCACGACATGCCCTCCCCACCGTGGGCTCTGAAGACATCATCCTGTCCAGCCCCCACAGAGCCCCGGGCAGCCTCCTCCTGGTCTCACAGATGAGGATGGGCTTGCGGAGCTCCGCGATCAGCCCGAGTGTACCATGGGCAGCAGCAGAGCCGAGGCTTCGCTCAGATCAGCCAGGCCCTTTCTTGCTAAGGCAGCCATCAAATTCGGTGGCCTGGACACGACGGGGTTATTTTTTAAAAGCACACTGTCTGCCAGCCACAGAGTCTTGTCAAATAAAGTTACCAGAGACTGAGGTGAGCTGCTGTAAACACTTCCATGGTACTTTCAAAAGGTCAAGCCCTCGGAGCGGCAAGAGGGCATAAGTCTGCCCTGTCCACACAAAGGTCAGAGGCACAGTCCCACTGCTCACAGAAAGCCCCCGGGCCAACTTCTGCCCAAATGACATTTCAGGTGAATCTGAATGAACTAGGCCTTTAATGAGAAAATGGGAAATCATTGTGAACTTCTGAAACACACTTCAATCGCAGCCAATTATTTGCGACTTGAAGGAGCAGGAAATTTCCACAGGGAGTTCAGCCACAGGCCACACTGAGGCCTCCTCTGGGCAGGTCCCCTGGGGCCACTCAGAGCTTCTGGAGAGGCAAAGAGGGCTTGGCGAGGGCTCCTGCAGGCCTGGAGGAGGGAGCACCAGGGTGCCTTTAAGGAGGGCACCATGGGACAGAACAAGCCTCTGGGCCTCGTCAGTGACAGAGGCACAGAAATCAGCACCGGCACGTCTGGGAACATTTTGAATGTTACAGCGTGGTTCATGGCTCTGTGACAGAGCCCTGAGCTCTCCATCTGAACGCCGACACACCGCCAAGAACAACATGAGAATCAGACATACTCTTTTGGTTGAAGGAATCCTGAGGCAGTCTTCTTCCACGTGAAACCCACAGGTGAAGCCCACTTCTTTAATGAAGTCAAGGTATTCCCGGTACTGAGTCTTCTTACTCTGCCTCCGGGAGTATCTTCCAACAAAGTCAAAGAAGCAGCAGGGGAGGACAAAGAAGCGGCAATTGTAGGAAGACCTTCAAAAAGAACCAACAACCACAGCGTCAAGCATCCTGAGCAGACACAGTCAAGGAAATTCGGCACAAAGCCACATGGCAATCACGTATCAGGGCAAAATAGGGAAGTGATATTCCTGGCCAATATTGTTTCTTTTTTTTTGTATATAATGTCCACTTTTATTTCAGCTTCAGGGGGTATGTGTGCAGGTTTGTGGCATGGGCGTACTGCAAGATGCTGAGGTTTGGGGTAAGACAGATCCCATGACCCAAGCAGTGAACATAGTAACCACCAGGGGGTTTTTCAACCTCTGCCCTCTGCCTCACTCCCCACTCCAGCAGTCCCCAGTGTCTACTGCTGCCATCTTGATGTCCTTGTGTACTCAATGTTTAGCTCCCACTTATCAGTGAGAACATGCGGCATTTGGTTTTTGGTTTCTGCAATAGTTTACTGAGGATAACGGCCTCCAGCTGCACCCCATGTTGCTGCAAAGGACATGATTTCCTTTTCTTTGTGGCTATGTAATATTGTTTTTCATATTAAAAGATTAATTACAGCCTTCCCCAAGTTAATTTCCAGAAATAAGGCAACACAGTATATCTTTTCAATAAAATATGAATCTAATTACTTTTATAAAAATGATCTTTTTCACAGTTACTGTTATCAAGTGTCATCTAAAACTTCTTGAAGTACTTTAAGATGTCAGCTTTTAATAGGAACTGTTAGAAGGAAGTACAACCAAGCCTGAGTGAAGACCTGATCTTTAACCTAGTTACTCCTTGAGAATGTAAACAGCTCAGAAGAATCTGAGATAAGGAGATTCAGCAAGGAAACGTCAACGAGGAGCAGCACAACCTGCTTTGTGACCAGGTCTCTCGGACACACACAGCTCCCCATGCAGAGGCAACTGTGGCTGCAGAGGGTCTATCGATGGGTAGATTTCCCCTTTAAAGGCAAAGCCTCATGTTTTCAGAAAAAAACTTCCAAAAAGGACACCTCTTTTGACACCGGATATAAATACCGTAGAAGTAATCACAGTGCCAATCAGTGCTGGCCAATAGAGATATAATGTGAACAATCTCAGTAATTTTATATTTTCCAGTAGTCATATTTTAAAAGGTAAAATAAAACAGGTGGAATTTATTTTAAATTTAACCCAATATAGACAACATGCAAACATTTCAAAAATTGGAACTACCCACATTTCAAGTGCTCGACAACTGCACACAGCTAGTGGCTACCCTTTTGGCCATCACTGTTTAGCAGATGAAGCATTCCCCAGCCATTCACCTGATAACTTCTCCACTTCTCACCTGGCTGCAATGACAGGTATCCATGGTGTGAGTTCATCAGAATGGTTACCGATTAGCCAATCAACATCAGGGAAAAGGGTCTTATCATTGGGTGTGACTGCATCTTCCTAAAGGAATAACAAAACAAGACAAAATGTTTTGTGAATCATTGTAGAGCTACTGCGTGGGCAGGACATGGCGGGAGGGTACAGGCTCTGGAGTCACACAGCGCAGAGCTGCAGTTCACCTGCTGCATGACTAAGAGCGGGGAAGAGCGGGGAAGTCGATGTATCCTCCCTAGGTCTGCCTAGAGGGCAAGAAAAGCTGGCAACTTTTAGGGAAATCACCAGAGAAACTAACAGCACTTTTCTGAGTGCTAATCGCCTTTGGATCATTTAAAAGCTGATTTTTCCATAGGCATAAGAAGGAGCTCTAGGAGAGACGGCCACGGAACGGTTTCACCTCTGGCAGCGCATGGGAGCAAGCAATGGCTTCGGAGGAAGTGAATGGAAGGCAGAGAGGTCTGAAGGTGATTTAAGTGCATAATACAACACAGGGGTCTAACCTCACAGGCCTTTCAAACTAGGAAACCAAGTCTATGAATAGAGAATTTACATATGTAAATACACGAAATTCTTTACCATTAGGCTATTACCTTTTGTAAACTATCAGAAAGTGATTAAGATCCCCCTGAATAGGCACTCTAACCATCCTGACAAATTCTGCAGTTAAGCTGAGGACAGCTTGCTTTTATGATTTAAGAACTTTAAATAGGCACCCTACCCTTTCTGATAATCAGCAGGCCATCATTAATTACCGAAATCAACAGTTTCAACAGCAATTCTGTCAGTAAAAACCGGAAAGAGACAGGGGAAGAGAGACCACACAACCACTGAAAGTCTTCTTAATCTTCCAGTGGCAGGATGAGTCCCCAAGACAAGTAAACAGAAGTTATTCCCTCATCATAACGGGGAAGACATTCTGAGAACACTCACTTTTCAAGGCTATTCTTTCTAACAGCAAAACTATAACACAAGAATGTTTTACAGACATGATAAGTAAAAAACTAAAACTGAAATTTTGTCTGTCTCTGGTTCTTCAATAAGCATATGTGCTTCTATTTACATAGATGTTAAAATACTGAAAATAGTATTGTTCAAGGGTATATGTATAATCTACAGAGATGTCAAACCTTTGGGACTATTTATTCTTGATTCCCACTCATTCTAGATTTAAGTTTGCCCATCTGTCTCTTTAAATGGCGTGAATAAATTAAAGCATAACTGACATTTAGTAAAGACCATAATCATATTTTATATTATCTTGCCAACAGCACTAGACATCAAAGCCCCACCTGTTTTATGAAGTTTGTTTTGTTTTGTTGTTGTTGTTTTTGAGACGGGGTCTCACTCCGTCACTAGGCTGGAGTGCAGTGGCGCCATCTCGGCTCACTGCAACCTCCGCTTCCCAGGTTCAAGCAATTCTCCTGCCTCAGCCTCCCAAGTAGCTGGAATTACAGGCACCCGCCACCACACCCAGCTAATTTTTGTATTTTTAGTACAGATGGGGTTTTACCATGTTAATCATGCTGGTCTCGATCTCGTGACCTCGTGATCTACCTGCTTTGGCCTCCCAAAGTGCTGGGATTACAGGCATGAGCCACCATGCCCAGCCATTGTTTTTCTTTGAGATGGAGTATCGCTCTTGTTGCCCATGCTGGCATGCAGTGGTGCAATCTCTTCTCACTGCAACCTCAGCCTCCCTGGTTCAAGAGAGTCTCCTGCCTCAGCCTCCTGAGTAGCTAGGATTACAGGCATGCGCCACCTTGCCTGGCTAATTTTGTATTTTTAGTAGAGACGGGGGTTTCTCCATGTTGGTCAGGCTGGTCTTGAACTCCTGACCTCAGGTGATGCGCCCACCTCAGCCTCCCAAAGTGCTAGGATTATAGGCGTGAGCCACCACACCCGGCTTTTATGAAGTTTTAATTGGCATTTTGAACAGAGCAAATTCCAATATTCCTGTTTCATATACAGGTTCACACAATTAAGACAATTTGTGATCACCACCAGGCTGTTGTTATAAACAGGTGGTTTGTTTTTAGTTTTTTAACACTCCCTTGCTTGCAATCAAATGAGGTTTTTGAAAGAAAGAAAAAAAGTTATATTCTACACTTGGCCTTTGACTTTCTAGATTGTACCTGTTCGTGGAAACCACTCAACTACAGCTGGAAGGAAATCATTCACTAGAAAATCCACAAACACCATGTGCACGTCAGCGGAACCACCCTCATTCTGGCCACGCTCCTCCAAGGCAGAAAGCATGACAGAACTCCTGGCATTTATTTAACACTAGAATAAACATGGCTATTTTAGCACCGAGACTGAAGGTTGGGAGGTAACAAGGAAAAAACCTACACACTTGATTAGAATACAGAACTCTCATCAGCAGGCCTTTCCTGACTAAGTGCTCGGGGTAGGGTCTCCCCAGGTCAGATGACCCCACAGAAAGGTCTGATGCAGGCTGCTGGGGAACCTCAGCTAAACAAGTAGAGCTTCTGCCCGTTCTCCAAGGGGCACCCTCAGCAGCCAGCTCTTCCCTAGGGTCTGGGCTTACATAGATGGCCTACTCACTGCTGCTTGAATTTCCTATCCAAAGGTGCTTTTTCACCTGGGGACACATGGAATTTTGAAATCAACCACATCACTACTGCTTTAGCTTTGGTCATTAACTTCATAGCCAAGATTAGAGCCCGATTCTGGGACATGTGTGAGAGTCTATAGTCTGCACACATATTTGCAGAGCCTCCCCAGTGCACTGGCTAGATTACCAACATTCCTCAAACCTGAGGTTTTGAAAACATTTCCTAATGTACTGTAATGTATGAGTGGACAAGCAACTGCCAATCACTGTAAAATAAAGCAAAAAGTAAATGTACAACCAAAAGTAAGCACTCCAGCCTGGCGCAGCAGCTCACATTGTCATCCCAGCCCCGTGGGAGGCCGAGGTGGGAGGATCACTTGAGCCCCAGAGTTTGAGACCAGCCTGGGCAACACAGGAAGACCCTGTTTCAACAAAAAACAAACACAAAATTAGTCAGGTGTGGTGGTGTGCACCTGCGGCCCCAGCTACTCGGGAGGCTGAGGTGGGAGGATCACTCAGTCCAGAAGGTTGACGCCACAGTGAGCTGTGATCACACCAGTGTACTCCAGCCTGGGCAACAGAGTGAGACCCTGTCTCCAAAAAAATAAAAGGGGGGCTGGGCGTGGTGGCTCATGCCTGTAATCCCAGCACTTTGGGAGGCTGAGGCAGGTGGATCACTTGAGGCCAGAAGCCAGATCAGCCTGGCCAACATGGCAAAACCCTGTCTCTACTAAAAGTACAATTAGTCAGGCGTAGTAGTGGTGTGCACCTCTGGTCCCAGCTACCTGGGAGGTTGAGGCACAAGAATCCCTTGAACCTGGGAGGCGGAGGCTGCAGTGAGCCGAGATCACGTCACTGTACCATTCCAGCCTGGGTGATAGGTCTCAAAAAAAAAGGGGGCCAACAGAAAACATAAAAATAGTTTTGGAATATTTTTCTACTTACTTATTTTTTATTTTCTATTTCTATGAAATGATATGCCTGAGATTTGTTTCAAAATAACAGTGGGAGCTGCTTGAGGGTAAGTGATAGAGAAAAGAATAATCCTTGCAGCTGGCTGGGTGACTGCGTGGAGTACCTACGTTCCTCTCTCTACTTTTGTATATTCCTGACATTCTCCATGATGAAAAGTCAACATTTTTTCATTTCATAAAACAACATTCTGCCCTCTGGCAGATGAGGCTCTGTGACCTAGTCACACCCAGAGGGAGAGGCCACTCCCACACCACCCTGGGAAAGTGAGGCCATGCCCACAGAGCCACTGTAACCTGTCCTAGGACTGCTCCTGAGGGCTACTCATGACTTTTTTCCCATTAGGGAGTCATTTCTCTGTCCTCAGTACCAGGAGAAGCAAGCTACTCTTGACCAAGATCTGACTGACTTGAGTGCACTTTACCCCACGGTCACATGGCTCTAGTGGCCAGGGCTGGCTGACAGCGTGGAACAGAGGTGCTGTCAGGCCCAGACCCCCAGGCATCTTGGTGTCTGTAGCCCACCCTGGCCCAGCCTCTGTCCTGTTCTCTTCTCCAACGGCGGCCACTCCGCAACACCCCCGGCCGCCTCCTCAGCACCTGCCACCACCCTCGAACCTGCTGCACACACTGGCTGTGTGTCTGCAGGTTGTCTGCCTCCCAGCCCCTTCCCATGGCCATAAAGGCAGGGGCTTTTGTCACTGGAATCGTCAGCACCTAAGAGTGCCTGGCAGGTAGTGGGCACTCAAATATGTGATAAATGTGTACAGCTGTTTTTTCTCCCATTGGATGCATCTCTTGTAGTGCTCAGAATTCTTGCTGAAATGAAGTATATCTGAAGTAGGACCTTTTCGAAAAGCATTATGGCAATATGTATTGAAAATCTTTAAAGTCCAGGTAGGAAAAATATTTCTTAAGTGGACTACGATTTACACACACAGATTCATGTAGTGTAATTTGTAATCTGAAAACAGACGGTCAAGAACAGAAGACCTGAGTAAATAATTCTGCCTTCACTGCTTGCCGTACACATGGCTGACCTAACCTCCCCAAGGGTACCTCGGTTTCCTCGCCTGTAAAATGGGGATAATAGGAGAATCAACCTCCCAGTGCTGTTGTGCGGATTACGGTAAGTCACTGTACATAAAATACATTTACCTTTAGAAAGGCATCCACACACAGCACTGGATGACTGTCAGTTTTTATTACTATACAGCTGGCCCTTGAACAAAGTGGGGGTTAGGGGGTCTGAACCCCTACAGATGCAGTTAAGAATCTGTGTATAACTTTTGGAGACAGAGTCTCACTTGCGTCGCCCAGGCTGGTGTACAGTGGCACAATCTCGGCTCACCGCAGTCTCAACCTCTCGAACTCAGGTGATCCCCCAACCTCAGCCTCCCGTGTAGCTGGGACTACAGGTGCATGCCACCACGTCCAGCTAATTTTTTTTTTTTTAGTAGAGACGGGATTTTGCCACGTTGCCCTGGCTGGTCTCGCACTCCTGGACTCAAGTGATCCTCACACCTTGGCCTCCCAAAGAGCTAGGATTGCAGGTGCGAGCCACTGTACCTGGCCCTTGTATAACTTCTGACTCCCCCAAAACTGACTACTCATAGCCTATTGTTGACCAGAAGACTTATCAATAATATAAACATAAAGGTCGATTAAAACACATTTCGTGTATTATATACTATATCCTTAAAATTAAGCTAGAGAAAATGTTATTAAGAAAATCATGGCTGGCTGCAGTGGTTCACACCTGTAATCACACATTTCGTGTATTATATACTATATCCTTAAAATTAAGCTAGAGAAAATGTTATTAAGAAAATCATGGCTGGCTGCAGTGGTTCACACCTGTAATCACAGTACTTTGGGAGGCCGAGGTGGGTGGATCACTTGAGGTCGGGAGTTCGAGACCAGCCTGGCCAACATGGTGAAACCCCATCTCTACCAAAAATACAAAAAATAGCTGGGCATGGTGGTGGGCGCCTGTAATCCCAGCTACTCAAGAGGCTGAACGGCTTGAACCTGGAAGGCAGAGGTTTCAGTGAACCTAGATCACACCACTGCACTCTAGCCTGGGCGACAGAGCGAGACTCTCTCAAAAAAAAAAAAAAAGAAAAGAAAATCATAAGAAAGAGAAAATTTACTATTCATTGAGTGGAAGTGGACTGACCATCACAAAGATCTTCATCCCCGTCCTCTTCACACCAAGCAGGCTGAGGAGGAGGAGGAAGAGAAGGGACGGGTCTCACTGTCTCAGGTGTAGAAGACATGGAGGAGACTGAAAGGAGGTGGGAGAGGCAGGCACATTCAGTGTAACTTCATGAAGTACATCATAATTTCTGTCTGCTTTACTTTTTAGTTTCTCTAAAAATGTTTCTATCAGTGCCAATCCTTCTTCCATCATTTCCTTTAGTTTCAGTGCATATCGCGGAAGAGTCTATGGCATAAAAGAAGTCAAATGCAGTCTGGAATAATCAGGGCCCTTCTGCCATACTGTCTGATGTCAATTTGCTTTCTGGCACTATCTCTTTTACATATTCTTCCTCACCATCTGGCGCTGGGTTGGCAGCACTCATCTCCATCAGGTCTTCTGTAGTTAATTCCTCTGGAGTGGAGTCTATTAGCTCTTGAATTTCTCAAGATCCGTATCTTGCACCCTTCATCTCCTGCCTTTGTTTGCCATATCCACAGTCTCTTTCATGATTTCCTTGACTGGCTCTGTTGTAAATCCTGTGAAGTCAGGCACGACACTTACACCCTTCATCGCCCACCTTTGCCATATCCACAACTCTTTCATGATTTCCTTGACTGGCTCTGTTATAAATCCTGTGAAGTCAGGCCAACATCTGGACACCATTTTCTCTGGCGGGAATTTGTTTCAGGCTCGGTAGCTTTCATGGCCTTTTCTGTAGCAATGACGGTGTCTTCAATGGTAAAATCCTTGCAGGATTTTCATGATATTCTCTTGTAGTTCTCTTCCACAGCATCCAACCCTTTCCATTGAATACTGTGCATAATGAGGCTTAAAGGTCCTTGTAACTCTCTGATCTAGAGGCTGAAAAGAGACACTGTGTTTGGGGTCAAGCAGACCACATCAACACCACTGGTGTTAACTCAAGAGGTTCTGGGTGGCCAGGAGCATTGTCCGATATCAACAGAACTTTAAAATGTAGTCCCTTACTAACAAGGTACTTCCTGACTTCAGAGACAAAGCCTTGATGAAACCACAATACAGTTCTTGCTGCCCAGGCCTTCTTGTACAATCAAGCGACTGGCAGCTGGTGTTTCTCTTTTCCCTTCAAGACCTGGGCTTAGCAGCTTTATAGATAAGGGCAGTCCTGATCATAGATCTGATTGCATTTGCACAGAACAGCAGAGCTAGCCTGTCCCTTCCTGCCTTAAATTCTGGGGCTTCTCTCCTTTTCAGCATTTTTTTCCAGAATAGGGTACTTTCATCTGCATTAAAAACCTGTTCAGGCAGACATCCTTTCTCCTTGATGATTTTCTTTTTATAAAGTTTTATTTTTTGTAGAGATAGGTGGGGGGGTGTCTTGCTATGTTGCCCAGACTGGTCTTGAACTCCTGGCCTCAAGCGATCCTCCAGCCCTGGGCTCCCAAAGTGCTAAGATTACAGGAATGAGCCACCACACTTGGCCTCTCTGATGATTTTCTTAATGGCGTCTGGGAACTCATCTGCTGCCTCTCGGTCAGCTGAAGCTACTCCTCCTGTTATCTAGATATTTTTAAAACCCAAGTCACTTTTTAAAACTATCAAATCATCTTCTGTTGGCATTAAATTCTCCAGCTTTAGAACCTTCACCTTCTTTCTGCTTTGTCATATAATGACTTCGCCTTTTCTCAAATCATATTAGAGTCTGTATGTATGCTTTTCTTGTAGCAATCCTGCAACCACATCAAAGCTGCATTCTAAATATGAGATGAAAAGGTATTTTGCAAAAAGTGAAGGTTTTCCCGCCTGCTGGTGTACCTGCAGTGACAGTTTCACAAATTTCTTTCCCTCTCTTGCTTTTTTTTTTTTTTTTTTCAACGGTCCTTACACTGGATTCATTTATCTTGAAATGGTGGGCAACTGCAGCTGCAGCTGCAGACCGAAATCTGTAAAACATATCAAGGAACTCAGCCTTTTCTTCTACATATCAAGGAACTCAGCCTTTTCTTCTAATGCCATAACTTTTCTCTGCTTCTTGGGAGACTTCCAGCATCACTAGTGGCATTGTGTATGGGTCCCGCAGTGCTACTCGAGGTTTACAGTATTGCACCAAACACGTTGAAAAATACCAGAGATCACTTTTCACTGGGCTATGCAACTGACTGGAGGAATGAGCTGGTGCCACGGAGGTGATCGGTGTCACACAGCATTTTAAATGGGCACTTGAAACACTTGGGCTCACTGCAGTAGGAACGAGCAGTGACCAGGAAATTTTACAGTAGCATTGAATGGACTACAGTTAGTTTCATGCAATTATGATTGAATACTGCATCTTGAAGTTGGCGTTTCTCTTGACAGAGAAGGACACCACACACAGTCGGGTTTGTGTATATTTCATGGTGGTAAATGGTAAAATAGACTAGTATGTATGTATATTTAATGCATTCAGGACATATCTAACTTTTTCTGAATTTTTTTCAATATTTCTAGGTTATGCATTTCATCTGTAAGTTTTTTCAAATCGTTACAAATTTCCAACAAAATTTTCCAATGTATTTATTGAAAAAAATTTTCATAAAAGTGGCCCACAAAATGCAATCCCGTGTTGTTCAAGGGCCAGCTGTACTTGCGTTGTTGTTACCTACAATTCAATGGAACATTATACAGCTATTAACAACATGCTTGCAAATAACTGTCAAAGACTTCGGAAAATGCCTAGAATGGGATGTTAAATGAGCAGAAGCAGCCAGGGCCAAAGTTCTGTATACACCATGGTCGCAAGTATTATTCTTTAAAACTGTAAATGTGTACATATTGATTTCCCTAAATAAAAGAGAGTGATTATCTCTGGGTAGGGGCATTAAGAAAAGTGAGACTGTTTCAAGTCCTAAAAAAGGGAAATGTCAAGGGTAAAGCGGACTGGCCCAAAGATATGAGAGAAATTACGTGGGACTGCACAGTCTGCCCTACACGTCATCTGTGTGCCCAGAGGTGATCCTGCCAGGGGGCATCTCGCTTCCGTGCTGGGCACCTGGCTGCCTCCACTTGCTCATGGGGGTGCTCCAAGAAGCCTTCTCAGAGGGCCCAAGTGGGGTCAAGCCCCTCCTCTGAGTCCCCACAGCCCTCTATACCTTCTATCCCAGCCCTGGCACAGCCACCGCCCTTTGTGGCTCATCTGCAGATGTCCCCATCCCTGGCGCAGTCCTGGCAAGCAGGGTACTAACTGCTTGCTGACTGAACGAGCGGCCTTTGGGAGACCTTGGAAAAGACTTCGCAAAATGCACGGGGCACAGCCCCCACCTTAAGTCGGCACGGGAGCACCCCACACAAGATACAAACGGCACCAACAGACTCAGGGAGAGACAGCACTTCTGCCTGGAGGTCAGCGCCCTTCATTCAGTTTAACCAGAAGGTTCTGCAAAGTCTAGTTTCATCTCTCTTTTTCTCTTCTCTAATTTCAGAGCACTTAGATTAATGTGAAGGTTTACTATCAGCATGTCTGCTTGACCTATACAAAGAGACACATTCATTACAGCAATCCCCACTGGGAGCTAAGCCATGCTGACATCAAAGGCATGCGTAATAAAGATGGTACCTCTAACTGAGTTTGTGGTCCATACATGTCCCAGATTTTTCTTCTTCGGACATCAATCCCTCTGCCTGGATGCTGAAAAAATTAATTTTAGAAATCAAAGGTTAAGCTTAGTACTTCATAATAAGTTAGCAAGAACACATTAAAGCTCTGCAGGCACTGCCAGCAGGACGAAGGGCAAGAGAAGAGCTTCCTGCCAGCTACTTATACCCCTCCTGATGCATCCAGCGCACCAGGTGCCATTACCCCGTGATACGATGGCCAGCTTAGCCACTTCCTGCTAGCGGCAACAGCTGGAACCTGCAGCCCAGTCTGGTGGTACCAAGCTGATTTTCTTGCTGCTGTACTGCACAGTACTGTACTGATGGGCTGCACATATTTGCCTACGGCCTCTAAGAGCTTGGAATGGTTGTTACAATGCCCTTTTTCAAGTGTGTCATTAGCATTCGTGGATGGCACCAGAATTTCTCAGCTGTCTAAAACAGACACCCACACCCCTGCAAGGCAGGTAAGAAGGTGTACTGCGCTAATGGTCATTATGATGGGACATGGAGTTCAAGATGGGACATGGAGTTGAGTGACCACAGTGGCCTGTAGTGTGGGAACATTTCCAGGGCCAGTGCCCCAGGGAGCACACCTGAGAACGTGAGCTAATTCTCTGCTCTCAGTCAAGGTCAGCTGCCGGCTCTTCTTGCACCTTGGCCACACTCATTGGCTCTCATAGGGCAAACTTATTTATTCCAAGCCTGCAGAAGAGGAGGGGTGCACGAGACACCTCCCAGCTGTCTCCAGGTACCAGCTTCCAAGCTGCCACCTGGTACGCTACCACCCCCACAACCAGCTTATAGGTATTATAATTAGAAACTCATTCTTTAATAACACACTTGAAAAAGGGCATTGTAACAACCATTTCAAGCTCTTACAGGTGTAGACAAATATGCGCAGCCTATCAGTACAATACTGTACAGTACAGCACAGCAGGAAGATAATCAGTTTGATACCACCAATACTGGGCTGTAGGTTCCAGCTGTTGCCCCCTAGCAGGAAGTGGCTAAGCTGGCCATCGTATCATGGGGTAATGGCACCTGATGAGCTGGACGCACCAGAGGGATATGAGTTGCTGGCAGGAAGCTTCAGGCACAAGACACCCACCCCTACTGACCGTGCTACCTGAGCAGGTGCCGCTCTCAGCCCAAGAGTGCTTTCACTGCATCAGCTGAACATCCAGAAAATGAGGGCAAAACCCAGTATCACACTGTTTCATACTGTAGTCTGTGTATACATGACTGGCCGTCCGAGCCAGAACTGAAGCTTCTCTTATTTGTTTTTCCTTTTTTGCAGAGATGGAGTTTCACTATGTTGCCCAGGCTGGTCTCAAACTCCTGGGCTCAAGTGATCCACCCACCTCAGCAGCCCAAGTGCTAGGATTGCAGGTGTGAGCCCCGTGCCTGGCCTGAAGCTTCTCAAGTGCAGAACTTGCCTTGCTTTTTATCTCCCTCCAGCTCCTTGAGATGGTGGGTTTCAAAAGAAAAATCTGACAGCAAAAAAACATCCATGCTACTCAAAGCCTGTCATTTTATAGGTCCATGCCGGGGCCTGGAGACTTCCTCTTAGGTCCAATGAGATCACCACATTTCCCTTGTTTTAGGAGCTGTTTGTTTATCAAATTAACAGAAATTTATAAGTCTCTACCTACTCTGATAGCTGGCTGACTCCAAATCCAGGCTGTATCAGCAGAAAAAGATGTCAGTGAACCCTGTGCCTGACTTGAGGAAACTCTGGACAAGTTACCAGAAAAGGTGATGGAGCCAGGCCTTACCCCCTCACTGCTCAGGATGTGGACGAGGAGGCCATTTCCACATCCCAGGTCCACAAAGGACTGCCTGGCAGTTAGTCCCCTCTCGGCCCTTTCTTCTTCCCATAGAATCTAAGTGAAGAGAAAAACAAAACAAAGTCAGGTGGTAATCCACTCTACACAAGAATAATTCAGACACAAACTGGTCAAAGAAAACTCTTGAGTGAAAGGAAACTTGAAATCATCTACACTAAACATTCTTTTTTTTTTCTTTCTTTTTTTGAGATGGAGTATTGCTCTTGCCACCCACGCTAGAGTGCAATGATGCAATCTCAGCTCACTGCAACCTCCGCCTCCTGGGTTCAAGCAATTCTCCTGCCTCAGCCTCCCCAGTAGCTGGAACTACAGGCACCTGCCACCATGCCTGGCTAATTTTGTATTTTTAGTAGAGACGGGGTTTCACCATGTTGGCCAGGCTGGTCTCAAACTCCTGACCTCAAGTGATCCGCCCGCCTCGGCCTCCCGAAGTGCTGGGAATTACAGGCTTGAGCCACCAAACCCAGCCTACTCTAAACATTCTTATAGATAAGTAAATCAAGACAATTAAATCAGAGGGCATGTCCAAATGTAGCCAGCTAGCGAGCCAGCTGAGGAAAGGGCTAGAAGATCCTAGGCCAGGGCCAGAAGACATGTGTTCCTCAGTGCTTCCCTGTGCCAGCCGGCGCCTCCACGATGACTGCTGAGTGTGGACATACAGTTCCGCCTGCAGGTCAAGTTTGAACCCGAGGTCAAGTTTCAACCCAAACTTCTTGTATACGCATCAAAAGGACCACATGAAGTCAAACCATTACATGGGAAACCAACCTTGGCCAGCAGAATTGTGAGCACCGGCAGTTATGGATTTGGAAAATGTCCTTCACTACTGGGAGCATCTGCCTGTAGCAACCTCCACCCACTCCAGAGAAGCTGAGGTCGCTTACACCCTTACCAGCAGGTATGCTGCGATAGCCACATCTTCAAACACGAACTTCTCAGGATCAGTGACTTCAGGCCACACCTAAAACAGTTTCAAGAGCAAATGTAAATTGTTCGGTTTCCCCACCACCATTTCCCAATACTTAAGTATCCCTATAAAGCATAAATCAAACTGGACTAATCGTGCACTAAAATAGGAAATATAAACTCAAAGGCAGGAATTCACAACTGGTTTCTTACAATAAAATATTTACATAAAGAAACAAGGCATGCCAAGAACAATCCAATCCAAAGCAAGATTTCACAATCAAGAGAATATACCTAAGGCGTTTAGCTGAGGCAGTGGACATAGAGGAAACACTTAGCTACACTGTGCTCATTGTCTATGCAGATAAGGGCAACAAACAAGGAAACTAGGCGCAGGAGTGAAACTAGGGCAGGGAGAGCCGCGAGCCACAAACCAGGAGACCAGTGCTCCAGCCCCTGGTCCATCAGTGGCTGCTGTCGCCCTACCTGTCAAACAGGGATAAAGCCATGCCTCAACTAACACACAGGATAATCAAGGTGCTCTGAAAACTGTAAAGCACCAGCTGTGCAAAAATGAGCTCTCATTATTAAAATTAGTCATGTTCAGAACCGGCATTAGGCAAAAGAGGAAAAACCAATGGCCAATTTTAAAAGTTGAAATTTCTATTTCCAGTCACAGTGCCTTAGACAATACAGATGAACCATCCCACTAGAAACAATTTCAAAAGCTGGAAAAACATAAAAAGTACCTTCTGGACGGTACTAAATAGCTAACAAGATGGCAAAGGACCACAAGGCCAGGATGTGGGAGGGAGCCCAGCCTCAGTCAGCCAACCCTGGGGACCCACAGGTGCTTCAGCAATAATGAAAGGTCACAGCTTTAAGCCTGTGACCTTTGGGGTGCTTTTGTTACAGAGCAAGAGGTGACTGATTAAAAAAATACATGGAAGCCGGGCATAGTGGCTCACGCCTGTAATCCCAGCACTTTAGGAGGCCAAAGCAGGCAGAACAGTTGAGCCTAGGAGTTCGAGAACAGCCTGGGAAACATGGCAAAACTTTGTCTCTACAAAAAATACAAAAAATTAGCCAGGCATGGTAGCATGTGCCTGTGGTCCCAGCTACTAGGGAGGCTGAGCTGGGAGAATCGCTTGAGCCTGGGAGGTTGAGTCTGCAGTGAGCCAAGATTGCCCACTGCACTTCAGCCTAGGCGACAGAGTGAGATCCTGTATCAGAAAACAAAACAAACAAAAAAAAAACATGGAAATGACAAATTGTGGTTACTCCTAGGAGGGGGAGGAAGATGGGAACTAGGAAGAATAGTAAGTAGCTTTGACTCTACCAGCAATGCTTTCTGCCTTAAGCTGGGCATAAACACACAGATGTATTGGGGGAGCCCACCCCCAATTCGGGGTCCCTGATTTCCTGCAACACAGATGTTTCTTGTTATACTGTTTTTACATCTTAGATAGAAAGTTTAAGCACATGTTATCATGAAATGTATCCCCTTTTGGAAACTGCTCTTTTGTACTTTAACTTTTCACATATTTTCTTAAAATATATTTAAGTTTATACAAAGAATTATGGTAATTTAGCCATTTTTTTTTTCAAGGTTCCATTACTTTTCAATTAAATATTTCCCTTTAGGTCTCTTGAAAACAAATAATATACAAGTAAAGATCAATCCTTTTCCATTATATATCTGTCTATGTTTTTGTTGTGTGCACCCCTAAGTATGTCAAAGTACAGCCTGCAACAGGAATAACAATTTTACCTGGAAGAGTTTGATTATTTTACCTCATTTAAATTAAGGGGGAGCTGGGCACGGTGGCTCACGCCTGTAATCTTAGCACTTTGGGAGGCCAAGACGGTGGATTGCCTGAGCTCAGGAGTTCAAGACCAGTCTGGGCAACATGGTGAAACCTCATCTCTAATAAAAATACAAAAAATTAGCCAGGCGTGGTGGCGTGTTCCTGTAGTCCCAGCTAGTCAAGAGGCTGAGGCAGGAGAATCTCTTAAACCCGGGAGGCGGAGGTTGCAGTGAGCCAAGATCACACCACTTCACTCTGGCCCTTTTTTTTTGGGTGACAGAACAAGACTGTCACAAAAAAAAAAAAAAAAAAAAAAAAGAAAAACATGAAGGGGGAAAAATCAGATATTCTCCACCAGAATTACCTTAACCATTTCCTTATACTTCTCTTTAAGTTCCTGGTAAGCCTTGCTATACTTCATAATGGAGATGAGGGAAAGGGTGCTTTTAAAGTCGCTCTTCTTGTTCTCTACAGACCACTTGGCCAACTTGGCCAGCAACTCTTCTCCAAGCCACGTGGGTTTGGGATACACAATTCCATCTGAATGCCATCTTTCTGGACAGAAAATTAAAACAGATATGAACCTTTAAAAATAAAAGAAATATGAATAAGCACAGATATGTTCAATTCTTATTTTAAAATTATCTATTTATTTACCTAATGAAGAAAACAAAAGCTAAGACATCTATATTACCAAAAACATAAAACGAACTAGAACTAGTTACAGAACTTTCATCTAATAGAGAAAAACATGTAAAAAGCACAGAGAATACCTCTTTTCTTGCAAACTTTGTTAAGAACATATTTACACACCACGAAGCCCCTGAGGTGGCCAAACAAATAAAGGCCTCTCTCCTGCTGCTTCATGCACAAGGAGCCAGATTCTAAGCGTCCAAGGATTTTCCTAACATTTCTATTCTTTACCATTTTCACACGTGCAACTCAAATTGAGTATACTGGCTCACCGAATAGCTACTTGCCAGAAGGCGAAGTGCTCGGCCACAGAGATAAAGGCTGCTGTGCATTTTGCCGGCTTATTTTGTCTTTCACATGTCTTCTGCCATCAGAAGGTTCATGACGGCGGGGGGCTTCTGTCTGTCTTGCTCACTGCTCCGCCCCCAGGTCCCAGCAGTGCTGACACATAGCAGGCACTGTTCATGGATGCATTCAATAAATGAGTAAAAGCTCACAATCCTTGGGAGGACTGGCGGGACAGATACAAACCCAGATAACAATACACTGTCCAAGGGCTGCGTTTGGGGCAGTACAAGGAAGGGGAGGGCATTAAGTTTGCTGGGCAGATGAGAGAAAGCTATGATAAAAGTGACATTCAACGAACATTCCTAAGAACAAGCAGATCCCAGCCACTGGGTGAGCGGGGCAGAGCCGGAGGGCCTCACAAGTGTGCTGAGGGCGCGGCAGCAGCATGGCCCCGCTGCAGGGACAATGGCAAGTGGTCCATCTGGTGAGACCTGTGGTTTCCAGGTTTTCTGCCACCACGGTGCATCAGAGGGACACAAGTCACTTCCAGAAGATTCTCCAGAGAGTGAACCCCAAAGTAGGTCTGAACCTTTCCCCTGGCCCAGCTCCCTGCTCGGGACTGTGAGGTCTGTCCTGCTCAGTCCAGAAGCGTTCCTGCTGGGCCTGACACTAACTTTGGTGGTCCCTGCGCGCTGCAGACAGATTCTGCCCAAGGGGCGTTCCTCGCTCTTCCCTGGGCCTCATGCTCTTCCCCAGGGTCCCTCAGAGGTCCATATGGCCTCCTCCTTCATCCACCTCTCTTCCATGTCCCTTCTCAGAGGCCTTCCCACACACCTCGGCCACACTCTGCCATTTCTAATGAGGGGACACAGTCCTGCTCGGCCGAGTTTTCCTCCCTGCGCCACCTAGTATGGGAGCAGATATTCTCCACTGCCCCAGGAGACTCACTTCCCGCTGCGTGCCAGCCCTAGCACATGATGGGCACACAACAAATGTTGCTGAAAATGAATCGAGCTGTGAAGAAGCACGCATATCGACAGTGAGAGCCCCTCATTTGTGTTCAACTCAGAAGGCAGTACATCTGGCCCCTGAAGTGTGACCTGTGCCCAGAAACTGTGAGGAACAGCGGCCCGGTGAGGCTATGACTAGAAATGCCACCCTGGGAAGGTGGGGGCAGCAGCCGCGTCCTCGGTAGCTCGTCAAAGAGCAGTGAAGGTCACTCCGATGCCGACTAGAAATGCCACCCTGGGAAGATGGGAGCAGTAGCCACGTCCTCAGTAGCTTGTCAAAGAGCAACGAAAGTCACTCCAACGCAGCAGGCACATGCCAAGCACCTCCTGCAACCCCGCCCTGCACTAGGTGCCCACTGCACCCAAGACAGGCACCACTTTCTGGCTAACGGGCACACAGCTCAGCATCGCCGAGCACGGAGGTGCCTGGCACAGGTAAGCATGGCTTCTCCTAGTGTCTGCTCTTACTCCTCACTCTCCAACAAGGGCATGCTGGCAGGAAGGGACCTCAGGGCAGGATCCCCTGACAACTCGGGGCAACCTCTGGATGGTTCTCAAAGGGCTTCATGCTACAGGGCCTGAGCACCCCTTTCAAGTACGAGGGCTGCAACAGGTCCATGTGAGGCCCAGCCCTGCCACCTCCTCAGAGGCTCAGGAATGATGAAACGCATTTCAAGGTGAGCAGACGGAGGGCCAGGAGGTAGAGCACATACCCAAGACCATACTGCTAGTGGGAAGCCCACACTCTTCTCGCCACACCCCTCTGCTTTCTAGGAAGCCCCGGGCAAACTCATTCCAGTTACTCAGACATTATCCCCAAGACTGTTTCAGAAAGCACAGGTTGGATGTGGCACTCAGGAAAATATCAGCTGACGAGTCATGAATGAATTCACCCCTCCTCTGACTTTTTTGTTTTAAAAATACCAAACGGTATGAATTAAATTTTATACTTTCTATACAGGCCCAAATACCATATGGAATTAAGGGTGCTTATTAAACTGTTGCTTTATAATAAGGATCACTGAATACTTACTACAGAAGGAACCATCACCTATTCCCCATTACTAAGTCATACAAATAACCAAATAGGCTGGGTGTGGTGGCTCAGGCCTGAAATCTCAGCACTTTGGGAGGCCAAGGCAGGTGGATCACCTGAGGTCAGGAGTTTGAGACCAGCCCGGCCAACATGGTGAAATCCCGTCTCTACTGAAAATACAAAAATTAGCTGGCTGTGGTGGTGGGTGCCTGTACTGTGGTGACTGAGGCACGAGAATCACTGAAATGCAGCAGGTAGACGTTGCAGTGAAACGAGATGGCACCAATGCACTCCAGCCTGGGCAACAGTGTAAGACGGTCTCAATAATAATAATAACAATAACAATAAAGAAATTTGAGTTTGACTTCAGAGCTAACACTGAGGGCTGCTGATCATCACAGCCACAGGGAAGGTAGAGATCAGAGACCCCAGCCAGGCTGTGAGCACCCAGACTTGAGGCCAGGCACCAACAGGAAGAGCAACATGGCATGGGCACACAAGCCAGCAACTGCATTCCTACAAACCATAACCACCTCAGACACAGGACCTTAAGCTCTCTGGCAACCCAGAATCCTTTGGCTACCTAAAGAAATCCTCAATGGAAACCATAAAAGTAGGAGTCCACTGTCCAGCTCTTACCATTCTTCTTTGCTATGACTGAGCTGAATTTGATACACATTGCTCATCTTAACCTTTAAGTTTCCCTCATCATCTTCTTCCAAAGGCAAAAACGTTACGGTTCCATTGAGGACATCTGGAAAGAAAAAGAGAAGAAGGACAAATTACAACTGCCTAGCTACCGTCTCATCAGAAGCAGTATTAAAAATAGGGATGAGTCAAGCATGATGCTTTCAATCCCCCAGCACTCTATTCACAACGGCACTCCAGGAGAGGAGCTTTTGCCTTTCATTCACTGCTACAGCCCAGAGCCTAGAACGTGCCAGGCACACAGCAGCCATTCTCTGCAAGTATCTGTTGAGAGATGCATGACCCAGGACCTGAGGGAAGAGCCAGCCAATGTGGACGCTATCGGAACTTGAGAGCTACAATCAGAGAAAACAGGGGACCTCTGCCCTAGCTGAGTGTCTGCCACAGCCTGACCATGATCTTCGAGTGTGAGCAAGGCACAGAACACTGCTCAGCCATCAGAGGCCAGTTCAGGAAAGTGGGTATCAGTCCGGGCCTTCCTAACAACGGCTTTATGTTGTGTGGAGCCCTTGCTGCATGTAGGGACTTCACAGTCACCTTCCCATTAAAATATAAGCAGAGTGGCGTATTCCTAAGCTAAATTTACAGCATTCTGTCAGTTTGTGTGGATACTTAAGGTTTGGTTGTATAAAGTTCTATCTCTAAAATCAATCGTGTTTACCTTTGATGTTAAAAAAATAATTGCAAACTCTCAGTTAAAGAGGAATATACACTGCACAGGCCAACTATGCACAACTGTGGTTCACCTTCCACAGCAGATGAAAGAACAAGACCTGCCAAAAGGAAGCAGAGGCTGAAGGGGCTGAGTGGATTCGGATGGAAAGCAAGCAGTGTGGGGCCGAGAAAACTCTAACAATCAGAGTCTACTGCTGTGGAATACAGGGTAGCCAAGGAAGTCCTCCCTAGTTAGGTGACATTTGAGCAGAGAGCCAAGGAGGTCAGGGAGTGTGCCATGGGGCACCTGGAAGAAGAGTGCTTCAGACACAGAAGCAGCAATTGCAAAGGCCCTAGGGCAAGCGTGTGCTCAGGTGCATGGGGAATGGAGGTGAGTGGCGTGGACAAGGTGACAAGTGGTAGAAGGTGAAATCAAAGGGTAACAGTGCCCACCTAGGTCACATAGAGCCTTGCAGTTCACAGAAGTACAGCTTTTACGGTGAGTGAGACCAGAGAGAAGAGGACTGACACAATGCATCATTCTTTCCATCAATTACCTCATTTAAAAACTGCAGCAGGACCAGTGTGTTGGCCCATGCCTGTTGTCCCAGCACTTTGGAAAGCCAAGGTGCGAGGCTCACTTGAAACCAGGAGTTAGAGACCAGACTAAGAAACATAGTAAGACCCTATTTATACAAAAAATAAATAAGTAAAATAAAACTCACAACTTTATCATCCAGTATTATTTTCACCATCCTCTGGATCAGGGTTTCTCATCTTCAGTGTCACTGGCATGTGTGGCTGGATAACTCCTTATTGTTGGGAGTTGTCCTGTGCACTGTAGCATGTTTACCAGAAGCCCTGGCCCCTACCCACTAGATGCCAGCAGCATCCTCTCCCTCCCTGCCCAGTGTGGCAACCCCAAATCTGCTGTCACTGTTGCCGCTACACAATGATAAATTTCGATTTTTAAAATTTTAAAATTTTTCATTTTTGTGGGTACATAGCAGGTATATATATTTACGGGGTACATGAAATGTTTTGATCCAGGCATGCAATGTGAACTAATCACATCATGGAGAATGGGGCATCCATCCCCTCAAACATTTACCCTTTGTGTTACAAACAATCCAATTACACTCTTTTCATTATTTAAAAATGTACAATCGTGGCCGGGAGTGGTGGCTCACGCCTGTAACCTCAGCACTTTGGGAGGCCAAGGCAGGCGGATCACGTGAGGTCAGGAGTTGGAGACCAGTCTGGCCAACATGGTGAAACCCCATCTCTACGAAAAATACAAAAATTGGCTGGGCATCGTGGCACATGCCTGTAATCTCAGCTGCTTGGGAGGCTAAGTTAGGAGAATCGCTCGAACCCAGGAGGCGGAGGTTGCAGTGAGCTGAGATCACACCACTGCACTTAGCCTGGGCCACAGAGCGAGACTACTCTCAAAAAAAAAAAAAAAAAAAAAAAAGTACAATTAAGTTATTATTCACTATAATCCCCCTGTTAGACTATCATATACTAGGTGTTATTCATATTCTATTTTTTTTTGTGCACTTTAACCATCCCACCCCGCCCCCAACCCTTCACTCCCCTTCCCAGCCTCTGGTAACCATCCTCCCACTCTCCATGTCCATGAGTTCCATTGTTTTGATTTTTAGACCCCATAAATAAGTGAGAACATGTGATGTTTG
This sequence comes from Pongo abelii, assembly GCF_028885655.2. NCBI lineage: Eukaryota > Metazoa > Chordata > Mammalia > Primates > Hominidae > Pongo > Pongo abelii. The sequence continues at coordinate 4,429,052 of NC_071988.2, forward strand.
ATGACAAACTTCTGAGGATCAAAACTGTCCCGACTGAAACCTCTGTTCTAGATGAGAAAACCAGGCGTTCAAAAGATTAAGTAATCTGTCTCAAATCCACATAGCCTCAAACTGAATTCTGTTCTTTAACTAAAGAAGTCAAGTTCTTAACCACTGTGTCATCCTGTCACCTGCTACTAACAGTTAAGATTTCTTAGTCACATTCCTTTTTTTTTTTTTTAGACTGAGTCCCCCTCTGCCGCCCAGGCTGGAATGCAGTGGCACGATCTTGGTTCACTGCAACCTCCACCCACCGGGTTCACGTCATTCTTCTGCCTCAGTCTCCGGAGTAGCTGGGATTACAGGCACCTGCCACAATGCCCGGCTAATTTTTTTTATTTTTAGTAGAGACGGGGTTTCACCATGTTGGCCAGGCTGGTCTCAAACAGTCACATTACTCTTAAGACCTTCGTGATCTTACCCAGAATAGGGCCAAGAAATATACAAAAGTTGCAAGAGCATCTCCACTTCACACAAACAGCAGCTAGCATTTATTAGGCACTTACCACGTGCCAGGAACTATTCTAAGCACTTTACAATGTATTAATTCCATTTAACTCTTCCAGCAACTCTAAGATATTTTATTATTATCCTATTTTACAAATGAAGACACTGAGGCACAGAAAGCCTCTATAACCTGCCCACAGCCATACAGCTTATAATTGGCAAGACCAAAATTCAAAGCCAGGCTGTCTATACTCCATGGAGGACATAAGTCCTCTGGTGAGCCTTCCTGGCGGGAACTGAAAATAGAAAGCAATCCTGAAAACATCCTCCTTGTTGAGAGGGAAAACTGCCTCCCTGAGAGGAAGAAAGGAAAAAATTCAGTCCTGCCCCTCTGTTCAGCGAAGTCTACACATGAAGGCCTCATGGGCACTGCCCCTCCCATCCTCTCAGTCCAGTGGATGGACAACATAAAACGGTTAAGATTAGAACACAGTTGATAAGCTAGAAGAACTCCTAAACTAGACTGGACTGGCAGAGAGGCCCCCTGGAGGAGGGGACACCTACAGTCTGACAAAGGCACAGAGGCAGACAGTATTGGGAGCCATCAGAGGGGACTATGTACCTCCCAGCAATTGCTGCCTGAGGTAGGCAGAAGAGCCTCCCAAAAGTGTCCACGCCGTAATACCCAGGACTCGTGAATATACTGTATTATATGGCAAAAGGGACACTTTGCAAACATGATTATGGTTACAGACCTCAAGAGGGAGAGTACTCTGGATTATCCAGGTGGGCCTGGTCTAACTCCATGGGCCACGAAGAGCAGAGAATTTTCTCTGGCTGGAGGCGGAGGACAGAAGCAGTAGGAGAGGAAGGCAGAGAGATTCCAAGTGTGAGAAGGATTCAACCCCATTGCTGGCTCTGAGATGTAGGAAGCTGCATGAAAGAACCAGAAAGAAGCCTCCAGCAACTGACAGCCAGCAAGGGAACAAGGACCCCAGTCCTACATAAAAAATTGGATTCTACCAACAAACTGAATGAGCCTGAGAACAGATTCCTTCCCAGAACCTCCAAATAAGAGCCCAGCCGGCAGGCTGTTTGATTTTGGCTTCGTGAGAGAGATCCACAGCGGAGAAACCAGCAAAGCCAATGGAGATTCCTGACCTACTGAACTGAGACAATCAATTTTTTGTACTGACCAATGAATTTGCAGTAATTTGTTACAGTGGCAATACGAAACACATGCTGCTGAATAAAGTTTCAGGTAAGAGTGGCTGAGGCTGAAGTGTCAAGGTCATGGGCAGTAAAAATAAATGTCAGAGATTTAACAAACGCTGAGGACTAGTAGGTTCCCATCCATCCAGTCTCTATGCTCTTTCACAGTTATTTGTCTCAGCATAAATAGCTCCCTTTATGTTGGGGAAAAGGCTTGTGGCGTGCCTGTATAAACTGGCCACAAAAATATGAGACAATAAGTTGTGGAAAGCCACAAGAGGCTCTGAGGAGGAAAGCCTTCTTATCGTCATGATGTTCCCATGTTCTGGGCGAGACCTACTGTCTTACCTATAAACACTGTGTTCAAGGAGAAAGACACTCCTTTGAATCACTGAAATGTGGCCAGACATGCAGGCTCCTAGTTAAGCCCGCTCCTACTAGTTATTCTCCGAAAAGTTAAAGATATGCTGTTTGAGCACAAAGGAGATTCATTTAAATCGCCACTGCTATAGATTACACGTATGATGCACTGCCTCCCTTTCACCGTTTCGCCCTGAACACCCGCTTCTTAGATCTAAGTGATTGTACTCAATAGTGTGGAGACCAGAGCTCCGAGCCTTTTGCAGCCTCCATTTTGCAATTGGCCCCCTGGCCCCCAATCTTTATGCACTCTTAACCTGTCTCGTCTCATTCCTTCGTCGCCACCGGACTTCAAGTACCCTACGGGTGGTGTTGAGGCTGGTCCCCAACACTTTTACACCTACAGCTTTACCTGCTAAACTCCTAGGTATTACGCAATATCCAGCTAGTCCTTCACTGTCTCTTTGAAGCCTTCCAGACACCACCCCAATCAATTATCCCATCTTCTGTACTAAGGACACACATTTCTATGCGCCCACTCAAAAAACTATCAAACACCTAACAACCTCCCTAGGACATCACAGAAGAACTAGTACCCTTGTGACCTTTTCATTGACCCGAGGTTCTATGAATGCTTTTTTATCTAATCGTATCCGTCCACTATCAAAACACTCTTACCTTGCACGACTATTTCCCTCCTGGGAGTTGTAAGGGGGCAATGTGGGCTAGTTTTCGGGATGACGGTTCTGAGAACCACGTCGAGCTCACGCTGCGCCTCCGGCTGCGATCCCGCCCCGGAGCAGGTGAGGAAGGCCAGCATCTCCGAATTGCCACAGGCGAGACTTCGGGAGAAATCCTCCCAGAGCGAATCCAGATCTGCGGCGGGGAAGTCGCCCTCCCTTCCTTCAGCATGGCCGGGGTGCCCGGAGTCCCTCAGGGGCACTGAGGCGGCTTCCCTCTTTGCCTCCTCTTGCTGGCACTGGCGCTGGGCCTCCTCAAGTTCGCAACATGCCGTGCCCTGCTCGGGTCCTGATAGCGGCCTGGGACCCGGGCCCCCTCCCGGGGAACCCTCGCCGGGTCCCGGACCCCACTCCTGCTCCGAGCCTGCGCTAGTCCCGGGGCCGCGGGCCTCAGCGCAGGGCAGGGCGGCGCTCCAGCGGGCCTCCAGGCGGGCGCCGCAAAGCCGTTTGTTGGCCACCTGCGGCCTCTCCAGCCACACTTCGACCGCAGCCCAGAAGCCCCGTGGGAGAAGCGCGCCTGGGTCGCTGATCCCCCTACGGCCCACCTCAGCCATGGCAGCCAGCAGGTGTAGAGCCCTGGCAGCGGCGCGCGGAGATGACGCAGCCCGGTGGCGCGGTGCGTTGACGTCATGGAGGCGGGGTGCTGGCACCGGAAATGAGAATGGCATGGCTGGAGATCCGTTCCTGCTTTTGGTTTCCCTGGCAGGGGTTGGACTGTGGAGTGTGTGGATGAGGAATTTGACCTGTGTTTTATTTCCTGGGTATCCACCCAAGGGGCATTCCTGCCTGATAGTAACATGATCTGAGCTGAGTTTTGAGAGAATTCTGGAAGTGGTATAGTTATAGAATCAAACATCAGCCAGCCAGCGGGTCTGGAACGCACAATCCTGATTACCGATAAAAGTCAGGGAGCCCAAGTTTGTGAACGTAGAAGATGAGTCCTCTTATGAAAGCTGACTTTTCTCCACTTGGGTTCTGGTTTGCTTTTAGTGCCGGCATTACAGCCGGTGCCTTCCTAAGTCTGAGTGCAGCCATGGCTGTTTCATAAGAATGATGTAACGTTGTCCCATGAAGGATGAAGGTCATCTGTCACTCACTGTAGCAGGACAAGCCACAGACAAAACTCCTCAGACGCCGGATTAAAGAAGGAAGAAGTTTATTCGGCCGGGAGCATCGGCAGACTTGCATCTTAAGAGCTGAGCTCCCCAAAAAATAAATTCTTGGCCTGTTTAAAGGCTTACAACGTTAAGGGGTCCACGTGAAAGGGTCGTGATAAATCGAGCAAGCATGGGAAATGTGACTGGGGGCTACGTGCATCAGCTAACAGAACAGAAAGTTTTGCAATGCTTTTTTCATACAATATCTGGAATTTACAGATAACACAAGTAGTTCAGGTCAGAGGTTGATATTATTATTATTTTTAACTCCTAGGGCCGGGTGGTGGTACCAAGGTTGTCTGGCTATTTATCTTACTTTTGTTTCTTTCTAACTTTTTGCTTTCTCTCTTTCCTTCTGTCTTATGAACTAGGCAAGGTGGCGGGGAGGAGGGCAGCAGGAGGAGTAGTGGTCTCCTTATCCCTTCCTTTGAGAATTTTCACTAATTAGTGGGAGTTCTCACTTTTATTTTTACTTTCTGAGTCTCTTTGGTAGACAGAGTGATAGTGTGTTATGTAATACACTTACAATGAGGGTTTTAAATTCTCTTATAGCTGGAAACTATTTTGTAAATAAAGACCTAGGATCAAACCTGTGTTAAGCCAGTACAGGCACATGTGCCAACTTTGTCATGTTCTAAGCAGGTTAGTTTTTTTACTGGGTCTTAAAAGCTTCTTTCCTAGCAAGCAACACAGTATTTCTTAATAATATAAGTTTTTAAGAGCCAGATGCTTGAACTTGGCATCTGCTTGGGGAAACAGTTAAAGTTATCTTGAGGCATTAAATCTTTTGCTTCTCAAGGCCATTGGTCTCTCATGTTAGCCTTTTTACAAACATAACATGAAGAAACGTCTAGGCTGCTGGCAATGTTTTCAGCCAGCTGAGCAAATAGGTTGTTTGTTTGTTTTGCTAAAGGAAGAGGCTCTGGTGACTTCTGGTTTATGTGTTTAAAGAATGACTTAAAGACTCCGAATTGTTGCTGGGCTGGACGGGTCTGGGTTTCCTGACTAAGTAGTATGTGTACAGTGGGGACACCTTATATAGGTGTTTCTTCTAGCATGGTTATGGGGGGTAACAACAACAAAACAATATACAGCATATTTATATCCAGCAAGGACAAACGAGGTCCTTACCTGGGAAAAAAATTGAATACAGTGACAGAACAATAGGAAAACAGTATTACAGGAAAACTATTAGTCTTAAGATTTTTTAACTACATTTACTTGCTTGACAAGTCCTCAAGCTTCGGCCGTGCGTAGACTAGTGAGCTGCCAGTGTGTGACTAGAGCCAGTGTGTGACTAGAAGCTTGTTGTTTCTTCAAGCTTCAGCCATGCGTAGACTGGTCAGCCTCTGGAGTGACCAGAGCAGGGCTGTTGTCCTCAGCAGCAGCTTGGTCTCGTCTCAGGATCAGCCCGGTAGGAAGATCTGCATCCTGTTGGCTGGTCTACTTGTCCTGAGCTGCCAGTGTTAGCTGACTGTGATGGATCTAAGACACAACACCTGCAACTTTAACAGCAGTGGGAGTGGACAAGATTACAGTATAGGGCCCATCCTGTATGGGTCCTAGAAAAATTAGATTTTACTTTTTAACTTAAACAGAGTCACTAGATTTAAAGGGGTGTCAGGCTTATAGGCATTTTTATGTATTTAATTATAAACACTTTGGCTATTTCTACAGTCTGCATTTGCTTTCTTAAGGTTAATTCCTTTAGTTCTTGGAGGTCACCTTTAATTTGACCTATGATTTGGGGATGGCCGACTGAACAAAATCTTATAGGGCAAATACCTAGTTTGTTTGGTGAGGGTGCAGGTGACTCGAAGGAGGACCATAGGCAAAAGCCTGGTTTTATCTTAAATGGATTTCCTGGCAATATTTTTTCAGTAGCTGCTCAAGTGTCCAGTTCATGCATTCCACTTTTTCGTGAACTTTGCGGCCAATAGGCTGTGTGTAACTTCCATTTTATTTTTAACAGTCTTGTTAAATCCTGCACTATTTCAGCTACAAATGCTGGCCTGTTGTCTGACTTTAAAGTTAGAGGCAGTCTAAACCTGGGGATAATGTCTTTTAACAGTACTTTAGTCACTCATACTTTTTCTGTCCTGGTGGGGAAAACTTTAACTTACCCTGAAAGGTGCAAACAAGCACTAGCATGTACTGATAGCCTCCAGCACGGGGCAGTTCTGTAAAGTCTATCAGCAAGTTTTCACAAGGTATGGCTCTTTCTCCTGTTTAAGTTTCTTAGAGGAGGGGTTCTTTTTCTTCCCCCCCTTTGTAACTCTATCTAGTGGCTTAGCCATCAGTGAGAAATTGGAATCTAGATATGGCAGAATCCTGCTGCTTTTAACTTCTAATGTGACAATGGGCTCCTGGGAGACTAATAAGAAGGTGCCTAGTCTGCCCTAGTCTTTACATTCTTTAGCTCCTGCCACCCTGATCAGATCAGTATTTGGTTCCTCCAAGGTGCGGCAGCCCTTGGCCGATGGCCTCTTTGTCTTGCAGCCTTGGCCATTTCCTTTATTGCCTTCTGACCATTCACCCTTCTAGTGTCCTTTCTTTTTTCAGCTCGCACATTAATGTCTCTCTAGCCTTGGCCAGCTCTCAAATCCTTGCCTAACTTGACTTCTTCCACGTCTACATCCGTGTCCACGTCCTCTCGCATTGCTAATCTCTCTTTTTGTAAGAGCTGTTGCTAACAGATTGGCCTTTTTTTTTAAGTCTTTATTTTTCTTTTTCCTTCTTGAGTTCTCTTGCTCCTACGGCGAGCTGGCAGTGCCGGGCAATGGCATGGGCCCTGCCCCCGTGCACTGCTGTCTGTCTCTCCTGTTTTCTTCTGATTCTCTTTTTTACACTTACTGTGAGTCTGTCTTTTTGTTTTGCTCTTCTCTTGGCACCGGTCTCTAGCCTCCTCTTTTTTTCTAGATAGAGCTGGGCTGGGGAGAGGGATTTAACCTTTGGCGTGCATAGCTGCCACACTTGTTGCTTTTGCTTTTTCCTGTTTTGTTCCTTGGTCACAGTTAACATATGCCTTGGTGGCCACTTTTATAGACTGGGTGATATTCATGCCTGCAGCTTCTGCTTGATGTTATCCCGGACTTGCTTTACAAACGAAGTATTCTATATATATATATAGAATATATATATAGAGAGAAAATATATATATAGAATATATATAGAGAGAATATATATATAGAGAGAATATATATAGAATATATATAGAGAAAATATATATACAGAATATATATATAGAATATATATAGAGAGAATATATATATAGAGAATATATATAGAGAGAATGTATAGAGAGAGAATATATAGAGAGAGAATATATAGAGAGAATATAGAGAATATATATAGAGAATATATATAGAGAATATGTATAGAGAATACATATATAGAATATATAGAGAGAATATATAGAGAGAATACATATATAGAATATATATATAGAATATATATAGAATATATATATAGAATACATATATAGAATATATATATAGAATACATATATAGAATACATATAGAATACATATATAGAATACATATATAGAATATATATAGAATACATATATAGAATATATATAGAATACATATATAGAATATATATAGAATATATATATAGAATATATATAGAATATATATATAGAATATATATATGGACTATATATAGAATATATATATAGAATATATATATGGACTATATATAGAATATATATATGGACTATATATAGAATATATATATGGACTATATATAGAATATATATGGACTATATATAGAATATATATATGGACTATATATAGAATATATATATGGACTATATATAGAATATATATATGGACTATATATAGAATATAGATATGGAATATATATAGAATATAGATATGGAATATATATATAGTATATATATAGAATATATATACTATATATACAATATATATAGAATATATATATCGAATATATATACAATATATATATCGAATATATAGAGAATATATATATAGAATATATAGAGAATATACATATAGAATATATAGAGAATATATATCTACAATATATAGAGAATATATATCTACAATATATAGAGAATATATATAGAATATATATATAGAGAATATATATAGAATATGTATAGAGAGAATATATATAGAATATATATATAGAATATATATAGAATATATATAGAATATATAGAGAGAGTATATATATAGAATATATAGAGAGAGTATATATATAGAATATATAGAGAGAGTATATATACAGAATATATATATAGAGTATATATACAGAATATATATATAGAGTATATATACAGAATATATATATAGAATATATAGAGAATATATATAGAATATATATAGTGTATATATATACAATGTATATATATACAGTGTATATATACAATGTATATATATAGAATGTATATATATAGAATGTATATAGAATGTATATATATACAATGTATATATATAGAATGTATATATATGCTGATTTTTTTTTTTTTTTTTTTTTTTTGAGACGGAGTCTTGCTCTGTTGCCAAGGCTGGAGTGCAGTGGTGTGATCTCGGCTCACTGCAAACTCCACCTCCCAGGTTCACGCCATTCTCCTGCCTCAGCCTCCTGAGTAGCTGGGACTACAGCCACCCGCCACCATGCCCAGCTAATTTTTTTGTGGTTTCTTTTTTTTTAGGAGAGATGGGGTTTCACCATGTTAACCAGGATGGTCTCGATCTCCTGACCTCTTGATCTGCCCGCCTCGGCCTCCCAAAGTGCTGGGATTACAGGCGTGAGCCACCAGCCTCAGGGTTAAATGGGGTGTAAAGCCAGAATGCTTTACAGAGTCTCTTACAAAACTGATTTAGGCTCTTGTCAGCTCCTTGAAGCACTTCTGAAATCTTGTTTATATTCATTGCTTTTTTTCTACTAACTCTTAGCCCCTGCAGAAGTACCTCTCGGTATTGCTGCAAATGTTGAAGCTCATTCTCTGGGTCTTTTTTCCCCTTTTTCCTAGATCTTAACAGGCCCTTTTTTAAATATAATTCTCCATGCACTTGGAGGGTTAAACAGGCATACCGAGAGTCAGTGTAAATGTTTAGTCTTACCTTCACTGAGTTCTAAGGCCCGAATTAAAGCAGTGAGCTCAGCTTAACAACAGTGTCCAAGGTTATCACTGCTTATCCTGCACATCTCTCTCCTTGTGGGTTGATGAGGCTGCTCCCGTCCACGTATAGCTCCCAGTCTACTGATGCCCAAGGCTGGTCCCAGAGGTCAGGTCTGCTAGAGTAAACTTGAGTCCAACACCTCTACACAGTTATGCTCGACAGGCCTCTAGCTGCTGGGAACAAGGTGGCGGGTTCAGGGTGTTTCCAGTTTAGTGGATCAATGGTTAAAAAGGGCTGATAGATGAAAGTCTGTTGCCCCACCCCCTGGATGTGGGCTCAGTTATTATAATAGACAGGTCCTTGCATCTCCCTGAGAGGCATTTGCATAGCTCAAGCAAGACCAGATCTGAGAGGGCCCACTTGACTATCTTGACTTCCTTCCTTGGCCTCTTGAGGCTCCGATCCTCCCCTTCAAGGTGAGACCTGGGGCATGTTAGCTCCTGAATCTTGTTTCTCGGGGGGCTGTTGGCCTCGGTAAAGGAGGGTAGGCTAGGACATATGGAGAAAGAATTTCTGTTATCTCCGGCGGCTCCTGAAAAACTGGCTTCTCTTGTTGTTTCTGGGACTCCCTTTTCAACTCTGTGTCTGCTGGTGCAGCTGCTCTTACTTTCACTTTTGGCTTTTTTGCAATAAGCTGTTAAACAGGGCTAAATTTATGCCGGTTTTTGTCTATATTATATTTAACCATGAATCAATATAAAGTAATTGATCTAGATCCACTGGCAGTCCTCCGACCCCTGTCACCACCTTAAATTCATGGCCAATTGCTCCCTGTCTATAGTTCCTTCGGTGGGCCATCCAACACCAAAAGAGGGCAATTCTTTTTTTTTCTCTCTCTTTTTTTTGAGATGGAGTCTCACTCTGTCGCCCAGGCTGGAGTGCAGTGGCACAATCTCAGCTCACTGCAAGCTCTGCCTCGTGGGTTCACGCCATTCTCCTGCCTTAGCCTCCCGAGTAGCTGGGACTACAGGCGCCCGCCACCACGCTCGGCTACTTTTTTGTTTTTGTATTTTTAGTAGAGACGGGGTTTCACCATGTTAGCCAGGATGGTCTCGATCTCCTGACCTTGTGATCCACCCGCCTTGGCCTCCCAAAGTGCTGGGATTACAGGCGTGAGCCACTGCACCTGGCAAAAGAGGGCAATTCTTGTAGGGACCAGCCCCACAGGGCCGGTGGGTCTCTCCCTGTGTGCGGCGATGAGAGAGTGTAGAAATAAAGACATAAGACAAAGAGATAAAAGACAGCTGGTCCCGGGGGACCACTACCACCAATGCGAGGAGACAGGTAGTGGCCCCGAATGTCTGGCTGCGCTGTTATTTATTGGATACAAAGCAAAAGAGGCAGGGTAAAGAGTGTGAGTCATCTCCAATGATAGGTAAGGTCACGTGGGTCACGTGTCGACTGGACAGGGGGCCCTTCCCTGCCTGGCAACCGAGGCAGAGAGGGAGAGGAGACAGAGAAATACAGCTTATGCCATTATTTCTGCATATCAGGGACTATTAGTACTTTCACTAATTTACTACTGCTATCTAGAAGACAGAGCCAGGCGTACAGGATGGAACATGAAGGCGGACTAGGAGCGTGACCACTGAAGCACAGCATCACAGGGAGACGGTTAGGCTTCCGGATAACTGCGGGCGAGCCTGACTGATGTCAGGCCCTCTACAAGAGGTGGAAGAGCAGAGTCTTCTCTAAGCTCCCCCAGGGAAAGAGAGACCCCCCCCCCTTCCCGGTCTGCTAAGTAGCGGGTGTTTTCCCTTGACACTTATGCTACCGCTAGACCACGGTCCGCCTGGCAACGGGCGTCTTCCCAGATGCTGGCGTCACCGCTAGACCAAGGAGCCCTCTGGAGGCCCTGTCCGGGCATAACAGAAGGCTCGCACTCTTGTCTTCTGGTCACACCTCACTCTGTCCCCTCAGCTCCTATCTCTGTATGGCCTGGTTTTTCCTAGGCTATGATTATAAAGCGAGGATTATTATAATATTGGAATAAAAAGTAATTGCTACAAACTAATGATTAATGATATTCATATATAATCATATCTAAGATCTATATCTGGTATAACTATCTTGTTTTATATTTTATTATACTGGAGCAGCTCGTGTCCTCTGTCTCTTGCCTCGGCGCCTGGGTGGCTTGCCGCCCACAAATTCTAATTCACATAGAGTTCTTAACCTCTAGGGGCTTAACTCTGTAATCCCCTGCAAAACCTTTCTTAAGGTTCTGTAACATGCATTTTAATAGAGTAAGTTTTGATGGTTTGATGACTTTCCTTTTATTTTTCTTCTTGAAAATTTTTTTTTAACACAGTTTCTAGCGGAGTGGGCTTACTTTGTGTTTGACCTATTTTTCTGTTGAGACAAAACAACATTCACACTACAAGGAGGAAAGGGTAAAAGGTTACTCACTCGTCTAATTCACACTAAATGAAAATCAAAACTAAAACCGAAGTGTCGTTAAAGGCACACCTGTTCGTCAAGGAATTTAAGCCAAGTCAAAATCAGAACCAAAGCCAAAGTGCCAATAAAGGCACGCCTGTTTATCAAGCAATTCAAGTCAAGTCAAAAACAAAAACCAAAGTGCCGATGCAGGCACGCCGTGGGTGATCAGGCCACGCTTCCACTCAAATGGAGTGCGCAAGTTCCAAAGAGCAGTCTTACCAAGTTTCAGATGTCCAGACTTAAAGTGCCAGTTCCTTCCCAGTGTTCAGCCACTGCGTTGATCCTCCACAGAGGCCTGCCATGCACCGCTCTGATGAGGCGTTCCACCGGGGCAAATGCCTACCCGGGAGCACTATCAGGATCCACATCACGCAAGTTGGCTGGAGTCCCCCGCAGGGATGCTCTACAGGGCAGGCATAAGCTGCCTAAGGGGCTGCCTTGAACGTCCCTTAATCACCTCACTTCCTGGTCAGGGAACCAAGGTAGCCGGACGAGCTGCGGACAAAACTCCTCAGACACCAGATTAAAGAAGGAAGAGGTTTATTCGGCCGGAAGCACTGGCAGACTTGTGGCTTAAGAGCCCAGCTCCCCAAAAAAAGAAATTCTTGGCCTGTTTAAAGGCTTACAACTTTAAGGGGTCCATGTGAAAGGGTCGTGATAAATCGAGCAAGCGTGGGAAACATGACTGGGGGCTACATGCATCAGTTAACAGAACAGAAAGTTTTGCAATGCTTTTTCATACAATGTCTGGAATTTACAGAGAGCACAAGTAGTTTAGGTCAGGGGTTGATGTTATTATTATTATTATTATTATTATTATTATAACTCCTAGGGCCAGGTGGTGGTGCCAAGGTTGTCTGGCTATTTATCTTACTTTTGTTTCTTTCTAACTTTTTGCTTTCTCTCTTTCCTCCTGTCTTATGAACTAGGCAAGGTGGCGGGGGAAGAGGGCAGCAGGAGTAGCGGTGGTCTCCTTCCTTATTACATGTCCCCAGGAGGAACAGAGAAGGTTGGATACTGCCAATTTAGTCCAACATCATCAGCAGCTGGTCTGCAGAATCTCTAGTAAAATCCAAAAACCTCCAGTATTCTTAATTATTTTTGTACATTAATCCCTCCATTGGGATTTTGCCATTCCCTAAAGGATCTCTGTCGGAGTAAGAGAAGTGAAAACTAATTCAAATCATGTGATTTATTAGAGAGAAAAGCACAGACCAAATGTTGGTAGAATTAAAACAAGGCAAATGAGACATATCCTCCCAGACACACTGGCTCACCCTAGCCCATTCAGTGTTTGATCACATACAGTAATTGATCTTTATGCTATCTTAGTTTTCCAGGGCTTCCATAACAAATTACCATAAGTTTGGTGGCTTAAAATAACACGCATTTATTCTCTCATGGTTCTAAAGGCTCTGAGAATCCATTCATCTCTCCTAGTTTGTGGTGGTTGCCAGCAATCATTGGCATTCCTTGACCTGTGCCTCCAGCACTTCAATCTCTGCCTCCATGGTTACATGGTGTTCTTGTTTCTCCGAATCTCTTTTCTTCTTCTAATGAGGGCAACATTCATACTGGATTAGGGCCAACCCTAATCCAGTATGACCTCATAGTGAATAACTGCTGAATGAAACAGTCACTGAGATTAGGGAGCGTGTCAGGAGAATGATGCAGCTGGCAGAACTATCTCAGACTGTTTCCCTGTGGGGAAGCAGGCCCCAACGAGAGACTGCTGGGTACACGGAGCAGGGAGAAAGCTGGAGATATCCAGGCTTAGGTCAAGGATCTGACCCACTGCCTGGGTCTGGAAATAGTGTCTACATAGCACTGTCCTATAGGACTTTCTGTGATAATGGCAATGTTCTATGTCTGCACTGTCCAATACAGTAGTTACTTTTGGCTACCGACCCGCACTTGAGTGCAGCGAGTGCAACTAGGGAACTGATTTAAATTAGATTTATGGGAAATTGAATTCATTTAACTACTGCACATTTAAGTAGCCACATGAGGCTAGGGGCACTATTGAACAATGCAGCACTAGAGACACTCACCTGGGACCCTTAAAGCCCCTCCATTCTGAGTCGTCAGCATCACATCAGCTAGAGGCTGGGTGGAACTCGAGAAGCAGCAGTGGAGGCTCCAGCCGGAAGGCCCTGGCTGCTCTGAGTGCCCTGAGTGTGCAGCCCTGTTGTGCTGATCAGAATGATGGCTCCAGTCACTTCACAGCAGCCCCCATTACCTTCCAGGGCCTCAGCCAGAAACTCATCTGATGCCAAGACCTTAACAGCATAGAAACCCATTAAATTCAATATGTTGGGTTTGTAATTTAAAAAAAAAAAAAAATTCAGGCTGGGTGCGGTGGCTCACGCCTGTAATCCCAGCACTTTGGGAGGCTGAGGTGGGTGGATCATGAGGTCAGGAGATCGAGACTATCCTGGCTAACACGGTGAAAACCTGTCTCTACTAAAAATACAAAAAATTAGCCAGGCGTGGTGGTGGGCACCTGTAGTCCCAGCTACTCGGGAGGCTGAGGCAGGAGAATGGTGTGAACCCGGGAGGTGGAGCTTGCAGTGAGCCCAGATGGCATCACTGCACTCCAGTCTGGGCAACAGAGCAAGACTCCATCTCAAAAAACAACAACAAAAAAATTCATTGGCTCATGCCGGTAACATTTGCCATAGGGACAGCCATTTGTATGTGCATCTTATACAAAACTGCATTTATGTTCCACAACTCTTTCCCAACACCATTGTCAGCTGCCTACCACTTAATGTGATGTGACTAGGGGAAGTGAGGTGGCTGCTGGATGGTGGTGACGACTGTGGCGGAGCTGTGATGGATCATTCTTGGTGCCGAATCATCAGAACCCATTCCCTTCCCAAGGACCTGGTGACTTCTTCCAGCTACTCTTCTGGGAATGCGGAACCAGCCAGGGAGGTGGTGGTGGGAAAGACAGAAGGGATACATGGAGACAAATGACTGGAGGGTAGGAGGCAACTTTAGCTTTAACAATGTGTGCAAATAACCGCAATGGCCAATGACAGTCAGTAGCACCAAGGTCTAAAACTGAGCAGGGAATGGGTGTGCCAAAGGGAGCAGAAGCGGGACAGAAGTCAAGATAAACAAGAGAGGGGGTGGGTGACGCTCTATGGCAGTGCTCCTATGGGTCATTGTCCACTGAGTTACCGATGACATTCATCCCACCCCTACTGTTCACACTAGGGGTCCACGCGCAGCTCCTGGTGGTTTCACCCAGAAATAGCTAACAAACATGTATAAAGCCAAATTCCCTTATTTTTTTCCCCAAAGTTGCTCCCTTGGTGCCAGTCCCACTGGCATCTCCATCCACCCAGGTCCCAACAATACAACAGAGCATAGCACGACCTCTTCCTCTCTTCCTACCTCCCCACCACCCTGACTCCCAGAGAGGCCCATGTTCCCTGTCAGATGCAGGTCAGCAGTGTCCTCAGGCCCAGGAGGGGAGCACGGTGGATGGAGAGTGCTACAGGGTGAGCAGGCAAACACCAGAAGGTGGTCCCGAGGTGAAGTCGCGGTCAAAGATGAGAACCACAGTCTCACCTGCAGATGCCAATCCAGGAAACTAAATGGACAGAGTGAAGTCGGGGGGCCAAAACTTGCTACAGGCCAGCCCTGACAAGCCAGAGGGTAGAGGCAGACGAGTATGAAAACAGGAGGGCGAAAAGGGACAGGCAGAGAAGGGAGGGGAGCCTGAGGACCTGGCCAAGGCTGGAAACCTGTGCTTTGTTTTCTCCATGTCATTTTGTGATGATGCCCTAATTTAAATAGAACCAACAATAAAAAGCCACTCAGCTCCCTCTCCACCCTCCAGCTTCACCAAGATGGCCTTATCTCAGGCCCTTGTCTCTTATCTGTACTGGCCACCAGATGCCCTGAGCTCTTCCCCTTTAGCCTGCCTTCCAGTGTCTACCTAGAAATGGCTTCCCTCTCCCTCTGACTCCTGCAAAGGACCCAAATCATTTCCCAGTGGGAAGATATTTTCATTTTTATTTTTTGAGATGGAGTTTCACTCTTGTCACCCAGGCTGGGTGCAATGGCGCTATCTTGGCTCACTACAACCTTCACCTCCTGGGTTCAAGAGATTCTCTTGCCTCAGCCTCCCAAGTAGCTGGGATTACAGGCACCCGCCACCATGCCCAGCTAATTTTTGTATTTTTAGTAGAGATGGGGTTTCACCATGTTGGCCAGGCTGGTCTCAAACTCCTGACCTCAAGTGATCTGTCCACCTCGGCCTCCCAAAGTGCTAGGATTATAGGTGTGAGCCACCACACGCAGCCGAAAGACGTTTTTCTAATGTCAGTAGCACATGTGAACCCGATTTATTAGTAGTTGTAATTTTGGCAGAAATTGTGACCTAAAGGAGGTGTGAGTTCTGCAATAAATGGTTATTTTATTACTCTCAACAGTATCTCCAAACATTTGAAAAACAGTGGTGTGTATTTTTTATTAGACCATGATTGCTTTGTCTTCAGGCAATCCTGGTTGCTCCTGGGGATTCAGGGACCTTTGCGACAACACAATAGACCCCTGGCTAGGAAGGCTGGTCTAGACTAAGGATCACTTCCGACTGCTTTGCAGGGTACCTGCCAGGCCCGAAATGATCGTTCAGTCCCTTCCTTCTGCTTTTGTAATCGGATGCTCCCACTGATACCCATAATTATATGTCTGTTTTAAATAAGAGTAATAACTTTGAAGAAAAATGTTGCCACGGAATCAAGAAGGTATTTCAGAGTAGAACAGAAGTAGACAGAATTTCCAAACATGACCTGAGTATCCCCACCCAGATGTCCTACCAACATCTTAAACTTGACACACTTTTAAAATTGTACTTATCTTTCTCCTCCCCATAACTGAGCTGCGCTGCCCATCTTTTAGTCCCTTATAAATGCAAACCTTTGGATTTATTTTTCCTTGTGCTTTCTTCACTTTTTTTTTTTTTTTAAACACAGAGTCTCACTATGTTGCCCAGGCTAGACTCAAACTCCTGGGCTCAAGTGATTCTCCCGCCTCAGCCTCAGGAGTAGTTGGGACTGCAGATGAGAGAACCATGGTGCACAACGCCTGGCTCTTCCTTGTTCTTTACATGGCGAATTGCTAAGTCTAGTTGATTCTGTTGTAATGCCCAACCTTGCTTTTACTAACCCTGGTTTTTAGACTCTCCCTTTTCCTTTCGTCACCTAGCCTTGTTTCCACCTGAATTGACTCTCACTTAGCTAAAAGAGCCAGACAGACTCCATCTTGGCTCTTTCACTGGCAGCCCCTTCCTCAAGGACTTAACTTGTGCAAGCTGACTCCCAGCACATCCAAGAATGCAATTAACTGATAAGATACTGTGGCGAGCAATATCCGTAATTCCCAGGAATTCGTCTGATTGATGACGCCCAAAGCCCCGCGTCTATCACCTTGTAATAGTCTTAAAGCCCCTGCACCTGGAAGGAACTGTTTACTTTCCTGTAACCATTTATCCTTTTAACTTTTTTGCCTACTTTATTTCTGTAAAATTATTTTAAGTAGACTCTCCTCCCCTTTCTAAACCAAAATATAAAAGAAAATCTAGCCCCTTCTTCAGGGCCGAGAGAACTTTAAGTGTTAGCCGTCTCTTGGCCGCCGGCTAAATAAACGGACTCTTAATTCGTCTCAAAGTGTGGTGTTTTTTCTAACTCGCTCAGGTACAACACTGTCTCTGTAAATTTCATAAGAGATGTGTGCGTCTTAGTTTGGATCTCCCCAAACAGACCTTGAGACGAGGATTTGGGTGCAGGTAATTGAATATGGAGCTGATCTTGGAGTGCATGAGTGAGGAAGTGGAAAGTGTGAGACAAAGAAAAACAAGTAAAGGGTGGGTGATTGAGCTGGTTGCTGCTCTGGTCAATGAGGGCCCACTTCCACTAGGGGCTCTCTGAGAAACTCTGCAGAACCACGGTTCTCAAACTTCAGCAAGCTCTTGGGCATGCCGGGTCTTGCTATGTTGCCCAGGCTGGTCTCAAACTCCTGGCCTCAAGCGAGCCTCCTGCCTCGGCCTCCGAAAGCGCTGGGATTACAGGCATGAGCCACCACGTAGAGCCTGTTGATTAATTTGAAAATGCCCTGCCCCAGACTGGGGGTCCTGATCCAGTAGCCTTGGAGTGGGCCCCAGAAAGGGCCGCGGTGTGAACTGCATCTCAGAACTATGGCGCTCCGAGAGGGCAGCGACTCGCCAGAGTCGGTCAGCCAGGCCTCGCCAAAAGGCAGAGAAGCCAAGAGTGCCCAGGAGCGCCTGGCGAAGCTTCCTGGCTCCCAGTCCTGCCCGGGTGGCAGCGGCGTCCGCGTTTCCCGGGCGACGAGGGTGGCGCGGCTCGATGACGTCAGGGAGCCCGCGGCTCCAGCCCCGCCCATGGGACGGAGGCCGAGAGGCGTTGCGGGAGAGCAGTGGGGCCAGGCCGGAGACAGCTGCGCTGTGCGGGCAGCTAGTCCTAGTCCTCCGAGTGGGTCGCGGGCCGACAGGCATTCCCTGAGCGCCTGCTACGTGAGTTGGACAGTGCAGAGCAGCGGGGACCAGCGAGCCCGAAGGTGGAGGCTGCCTTAGCCCCAGGGGCGCGACGCGGCGGAGCGGGAGCGGGGACACCGCACGTGCCAGGCCCGGGGGTGTGAGGGCTGTGCGGATTCGCGGGCGGGCGGGGCCGGGGTTACCCAGAGCAGGGGCCGGGAGGGCCGGTGGCCCACGTGCTGGTCCTTCGGAGGACTTTGCACATTGAACTGGGCAGCTGTTCACAAAAGGGAAGTGGTCCACATGGCAGAAAAGACTGGAGGCGGCTGTTGCCAGAATAGTGATCTTGAAGCCCCATTTCCATGCCAGAAACTGCTCCAAGCGTATCATGTGAATGACAGCAGCCTAGACGGTAGACCCTGGGCACTAGGCAGGCGTCACCGTATTTGGATGACAGTAGACCCTGGGCACTAGGCAGGCGTCACTGTATTTGGATGACAGTAGCCCCAGACAGCAGACCCTGGGCACTAGGCAGGCATCACCATATTTGGAATGCAGCAGCCTAGACAGTAGACCCTGGGCACTGGCCAGGTGTCACCGTATTTGGAATGCAGCAGCCCAGACAGTAGACCTTGTCTAGACACTGGGCACTAGCAAGGCATTGTCACTGGCTGGTCTTTGCTCCCAGAGCTCCCAGGGTAGTGGCGGGCCGCTCCCAAGATGGCAGCAAGCCTCTTGCTCTCTGACCTAGTGTTCTTGGCCTCATGGATTCCAAGGAATGGAACCTTGGGCCATGCGGTTAGTGTTATAGCTCTATTAGAAGCTGTGGGTCACGGAAGAGAACTGTGGAACCCAGCGACTAGTGTTCACCTCGATTAGGATGAACCCGGGTACTTAGCTGCGCAGGAACAATGGCGAGCCTCTAGCCCGGGAGCGGCAACGGGTGCCTCGCTGGATCAGAAGCGCAGCGGACACCCTGCTGGATCTGGAGGGGTGGAAGTCAGTCAGGGGTCTGCGACAGCAGCGATCAGCAGTGGTGGACGGCAAGCGAAAGCTCAGCTCAAGCCAGAACAAACGTGGACCAGAACAGTGTGCAGTTACAAGATTTAATAGAGTGACAACAGAGTTCCCATACAATGGGAGGGGACCCAAAGAGGGTTGCCCGATTCGGCTTGAATGCCTGGGTTTATATCCTGATCATTGTCCCTCCCCGTGTGCTCTCAGGCGACAGATGATCTGATTATTTCTTTACCACCTGTTTTTAGCCTCATTGGTATTTTAGGGAGCTCTCTTTACTACCTGATTGGTCTGGGATGAGCTGAGTTACAAGCCCCATGTTTAAAGGTGGGTATGGTCACCTTCCCCAGTTAGGCTTAGGAATTCTTAGTCAGCCTAGGAAATCCAGCTAGTCCTGTCTCTTAGTCCCCTCTCTCAACAGGAAAACCCAAGTGCTATTGGGGAGTTAGAGTTGACCGCTCTAACTGCTTCCTGCTGAATTGGGCGTAGTAGGGGTCGTGCAGTTGAGATTTCCTCGGGAGCGGTGCCTTCGATGTCATCAACATCGGAACATGGGCTAGCAGGCCAGTCCAGGGGTCCACGGTAGATCTTAGTCATGGACTGCATCTGGGGCTCCATTTGAAGAACATTTGTAGTTTTACAGCTTTGATTCTGGAAGAGACAAACTTAACAAGGAGGTTAAAGATACAGGGATTGAAATGTATGGCCCGAAGTGCAGGGGCATATGAGTGTGGATGGTGAAAGTGGGGTTTCCTTTAGAAAAACTCTTGTACAATGGGGCATCAGTATTTCCGGGAAGCCCCATTCTCCATAGAAGCTCTTGGTAAGGGGAGCTACTGGTAGTATAGCGGCATGAAAAGGGTGCAGTGATAGTGAAAGGGGAGTAAGACAACAGTAAAGAGAAAAATATGGGGGGGGGGCCATGGAGATCTACAATTCCAGTTACTTTCCTCATGGTTGTCGCTTGAAGAGCAGGTGCAGATCCTCTAGAGGTTCACAGGAATAGCTAGCGTTGTCTCCTGGATTTTTGGGTTCCTTTGGCAGTATCCAGGGTTTGAAGACTCCACTCCAGACACTTTAACTGCAGTCAGGGTAGATAAAATGACTGGGTAGGGTCCTTCCCAGGATGTGTCTAGGGGTGGGGACTTAGAGGGAAGGGACTTGACTAATACCATGTTACCAGGATGGAATTCCTTTCCCTCCTCTCGGGTACAGGTTCCCTGTAATGTTTTAAGAACTTGTTGATATTTGGCTAAGGAGGTGATGTCTGCAACTAAGTTGGCCGTCTCTCGGTCAAGCGCAAGGTCATTGGTTAGGAAGGGCTGTCCATACAGCATTTCATATGGGCTAAGTCCTGCTTTTTGGGGGGAGTTTCGGATTCTTAATAAGGCTATAGGCAACAGAGCAGGCCATGCGAGGTGGGTTTCCTGGGTTAGCTTTTTCAGATGTTGTTTGAGTGTTTCGTTCATTTTCTCGACCTTCCCTGAGGATTGTGGCCTCCAGGCGCAGTGTAAGTGATATTGTATGCCTAACGTCTGCGATACTCCCTGGGTTACTGCAGCCTTGAAAGTGGGGCCATTGTCACTCTGTAAGTCTCGGGGAAGTCCGAATCTGGGAATTATTTCATGAATTAGTGCCTTTATTACCTCTTCGGCCTTTTCTGTCCTACAAGGAAAGACCTCCTCCCAACCAGTGAAAGTATCTATCCAGACTAGTAGATACTGAAATCCCTGAGATTTGGGCATGTGGGTAAAATCTAGTTGCCAGTCTTCTCCTGGGTAATGGCCTGTTCTTTGTTCTCCTGAAGGAGCTTGGTGATAAGGCAGGGGATTATTTCTTTGCCACACTTCATAGGCCCTGACTATCTGCTTGATAGTTTTGAAAAGGCCTGGTCCAGTTAATAATGATTTGGCTATCTGATAGGTGCTATCAATGCCTAAGTGAAAGGTCTGATGAAGGGTTTTAAGTAATTTCAATTGATTAGCTGCAGGCAAAAGTATTTTTCCTTCTTCGGTGGCTAGCCATCCTGAGGGGAGGAAACTATGTCCTCGTGAGGTTCCGCATTCTATTTCTTCTGAGTACTGGGG
Source organism: Pongo abelii (assembly GCF_028885655.2). Lineage (NCBI taxonomy): Eukaryota > Metazoa > Chordata > Mammalia > Primates > Hominidae > Pongo > Pongo abelii. Next base: position 4,450,215 of record NC_071988.2, read on the forward strand.
CTTGGTTTCCTAGAGGGGATTACCCCATACTAGGGGTCCTTCTATAAGCATTTCTAATGGAGGGTCCCACCTTGCGGCTCTTTTGGCTTCAGTATCTGCTTCGCGGTTCCCTTCTATTTCCCTTTCCTTTCCTTTCTGATGACCCTGGCAGTGCCACCTCTTTAGGTTTCTGAACTGCCAATAATAATCTCCTAATGGCTTCCTGATGTTTGATAGGTGTTCCCTCCAAAGTTAGGAACTCCCTTTCTCTCCATATTGCTGTATGGGCATGGAGGACTAGGTAAGCATTCTTAGAGTCTGTATATATATTTACCCTTTTCCCTTCTCCTAATTCTAGTGCCCGAGTGAGGGCTATTAGTTCTTCCAGCTGAGCGCTAGTTCCTGGACTGAACTATTCCATTATCACTGACCACTGCATACCCCACTTTTCGAAGTCCTTTTTCTACAAAGGAACTTCCGTCAGTATACAAGTTGAGGTCGGGATCAGTCAAGGGAACCTCTAGAAGGTCCCCGCGAGCGGCGTAGGTTTGAGCAATCACCTGTTGACAGTTATGTTTTATCTTTTCTTCATTGTCTGGAAAAAATGTGGCTGGGTTAAGAGTTGCACGAGTGCGCAGTTGCAGCACTGGCCCTTCAAGTAATAGAGCCTGATATTTAAGCAAACGGTTGTCTGACAGCCGTAAGTCTCCTTTAGCAGTGAGTATGCCGTCCACATCATGAGACGTCCAAACAGTAAGATCTCTTCCCTGTATCATTTTAACTGCTTCAGGTACTAAGACTGCTACTGCTGCCATTACCCATAAACAATGAGGCCAACCCTTTGCCACTACATCAGTTTCCTTACTCAGGTATGCCACAGGTTGCAACCTGGTCCCTCAGACCTGTGTGAGTGCTCCTAGAGCTATTCCTGTTTTTTCTGTGACATATAAAGAAAAGTCTTGCCCCTTTGGCAAGCTTAACACTGGGGCTTGGGCTAGGGCCTTCTTTAGGGCCTGGAAGGCCACTTCTGCTCCAGGTGTCCATTCTACTAAATGGATATTGGCTTTCTGAGTTTCCTTAATTAGTGTGTATAATGGCCTGGCTATTTCACTGTACCTGGGAATCCGTATTCGGCAGAAGCCTGTTATGCCAAGGAACCCTCTTAATTGCTTCAGGGTTTTGGGATAAGGATAAGCCAGTATAGGCTGGATGCGTTCCTCACTGAGGACCCTGGTGCCTTTGGATAATTTTAGCCCTAAGTATTTAACTTGCTGTAAGCAGAGCTGAGCCTTTGGTCTTTGTAGCCACAGGTGGCTTTGAGCCTTTGTAGCCACAGGTGGCGATGAAGTGTAAGAGGGCTTTGGTGGCTTGATGGCACAAGGTTTCTGAATGGGCAGCTAAAAGTAAATCATCCGCATACCGAAGGACAAGCGTGCCCAAGTATGAGAACTGGCTCAAGTCTTGGGCTCCATGCCTGGCTAAATAGATGGGGGCTGTCCATGAACCCTCGGGGTAAAACAGTCCAGGTGTGTTGAGACATTAGATTCAAAGGATCTTCAAAGGCAAGCAAGAATTGAGATTCAGGATGTACAGGGATGCAGTAAAAGGCATCCTTAAGGTCCAGGACTGTAAACCACTCTGCTTCCTCTGGTATTTGGGAAAGCAGAGTGTAAGGGTTAGGTATAGCTGGGTATAGAGGGACAACGGCCTCATTGATAATCCTGAGATCTTGCACCAACCTCCACTGTCCGTTGAGTTTCTGTACTCCTAAAATTGGAGTATTGTAGGGGCTATTGCGTGGGCACCCTCAGTCCTGCTGCTGGATCATCTGGTTAGTGGCTTCTGACTGAAAGGACCTTCATCCCCTGGGACAGTGGGCCTTCCAGTGATTGCCCTGACATAAGGGGCATGGACGAGGAGGTGGCTTATTTCTATTCAGACAATCTGTTTTAAAGTGTCCTTGTAGACCTTTAGGTCTGAATAGGAAGTGAGTCTGAATAGGAAGCAAGCCCTATTAGGCATTCGATTTGCCCAGCCTTTCCCTTTTCCAGAGCCTCCAAAGTAAGATGCTCTCCTCCCCCAATTTCTACCCAGCTTACCTCCCCTGCTGCAATACAATCTCCAAGTCTTGGCTCCTTGGCCAGGGCCTTAGAACTGATGACCCAGTACTTTAACAACTGGAGCTATGCCTACTAAAACATAATAGATCAGGATGAAAGCGGATTGAGTAAATTAAAGGGAGGCGCATATTCCTATAGTGGCAAATGGGGGCAAGAAGCAAATGTCTGCTTGCCTGAGGGCCCGTTTGTGCTGTTCGCCTGCTCCTCCTGGTCTCTATTGTAAAAAAAACCGAGGTTGCCAAGTTCAATAGGGTTTCTAAGTTTTGCTCTGGGCCTAAGGTGGACTTTTGAAGTTGTTTTCCTAATGTCTGCGTTACACTGTTTAACTGACAACAAAGTGGTATTGGAGTGTTATAGGGTCACAGAGAAGACCTTCAATTATCAATTATAGGTTTTAAATTTACCCTGGCTTTTAAAGGAATAGAGTACACTGTTTTTTTCTTAACTACTTATATATCTCTCTCTTTGTTTCTCTCTTTGACTTTCTGTCTGTCTCTTTCTCTTTGACTTTCTGCCTTTCTCTCTTCCCCCCTCTCTCTTTCTCTCTCTCTCCTCTCTCTTTCCTTTCTCTCTCTGTTTCTCTTTCCTTCTCTTTCTCTCTCTTGGTAGATGGATTTTGGGAACACAGCAGAAGAATGTTCGCTCGTTGCCCGCATTTGCCTCTATAGGAATAGGCGCCCCCCTTTAATTTACTCAATTCGCTTTCATCCTGATCTATTGTGTTGTTGTAGACATAGTTCCAGTTGTTAAAGTACTGGGTCATCAGTTCTAAGGCCCTGGCCAAGGAGCCAAGGCTTAGAGATTGTATTGCAGTGGGGGAGGTAAGCTGGGTAGAAATTGGGGGAGGAGAGCATCTTACACAACGGGAGAGCAATCCTCCTAGCCATTTACAAACTTGGGGCCCTGGCAAGGGTGGTAGGTCCCACATAACTACCCATGTCGAGAGCTGTATACCTAAATTGGGAGGGACACCAGGGACAAGACTCCCTGGGTTCATACCCTAGGTGCTTAAGGACACAGCGTAGAGCTTCCTTAGATCCCTTTGGAGATACAACTTGCTCTAATACTTGGGAGAGGAAGTGAGTCTGAAGCATTAGTACCTAGGAGGCAGGGATCAGAGGAAGTAGATTCAGAGGTAAGGAGAATTTTGGGGCTACACTTTCAAGAAAGTCATGGTTAGGACCCAGGAGGTATGGGCCAGAAGGAGAAATAGGGGTGCACTCATGGGCAGCTGTTGAGTACAGACTTCTGGCTGCGCCATGATCTCAACCGGCCAATGCCGGGAATTTGGGACGACAGCTTTCTGCCTCTAGTCGGTCCTCAGCTTCCCCAAGAAAATTGTGAAATGGAAGCTGGTTCCAGGCAGACCAATGCTCCCAACCCAAAAGGGTTGGGGTTGTTAGCCTTTTCCCAGGAAGCCTCACACCTGAGTCTTAAGTCCAGTGGCCACGCTAATCATTTTTAACCGGCCGACAGATGCCCAGTATTTTCCTCCAATTCTAAGGAAGGATAGGACAGAATAGCAAGCGAAAGTGGTTCAATATTACTCACCGCTTTGGAGAATCCCCATACGAGCCCAGCAAATGTTACTGGTGAGTCTTTGCTCCCAGAGCTCCCAAGATGGTGGTGGGCCGCTTCCAAAATGGTAGCAAGCCTCTTGCTCTCTGACCTGGGGTTCTTGGCCTCACGGATTCCAAGGAATGGAACCTTGGGCCATGCGGTGAGTGTTATAGCTCTATTAGAAGCCGTGGGTCACGGAAGAGAACTGTGGAACCCAGGGACTAGTGTTCAGCTCAATTAGGACGAACCCAGGCACTTAGCTGCACAGGAACAATGGTGAACCTCTAGCCCGATTGGGAGCAGCAATGGGTGCCTCGCTGGATCAGAAGCTCAGTGGACACCCTGCTGTATCCAGAGGGGTGGAAGTCAGTGGCAGGTCTGCAATGGTGATGATCAGCAGTGATGGACAGCAAGTGATAGCTCAGCTCAAGCTGGAACAAACATGGACCAGAAGAGTGTGCAGTTGCAAGATTTAATAGAGTGAAAACAGAGCTCCCATACAACAAGGGGGGGGACCCAAAGGGGGTTGCCCGATCTGGCTCTAATGCCTGGGTTTATATCCTGATCATTGTCCCTCCCCCTGTGCTCTCAGGCGATACGTGATTTGATTATTTCTTTACCTCCTGTTTTTAGCCTTATTGGTATTTTAGTGAGCTCTCTTTACTACCTGATTGGTCTGGTGTGAGCTGAGTTACAAGCCCCGTGTTTAAAGGTGGGTGTGGTCACCTTCCCCAGCTAGGCTTAGCAATTCTTAGTTGGCCTTGGAAATCCAGCTAGTCCTGTTTCTCAGCATCACTGTGTTGTCACCCCCAAGGTGCACAGACCTTAGGAAGGTTGCCCAGCTAGGAAGCTGTAACGTTGAGATTTGAACCCAGACAGTCTGGCTTCACAATCCTTATCTCTAACAGTTGTACCATAATGCGGTAAGGTTGGTGACTTTGAGTGGCATGGGCCCATAGGTACTTGTTAGGATCTGGGGATTTGGATCCAGCTGTGCTTGATAATAGTTGTAAGACCATGGTCAGTGTCTCTAAGAAGCTCGAGTTTCCTCACCTGGGAAAGGAGACTACTGATAGTACTTGGGCTTGGTGGGCACAGTTGAGGTCTGTGTAGCTGCTTAACACAGTCACCTGCACACAACACCAGCTCAGTAATTGGAGGTTGTTATGAGGGTTTTATCAGGCTGGAGAGAAATGAGAAGATTCCGTAAGGTGTTAGAGATGCACTGCGGACTTGGTAATGTACTGAGGTTATGGCGCATGGAGAGGGGAATTCCAACATGTTACTGGGGTTTGTAATTCCAGTAATCCTTGGGTGACTGGCAGTGTGGAACAGGGGTGCAGGAGGCGAGGCTGGGTCAGGGCTGAGAGGCTGAATTCAGTGTGAACACTCAGTATGGGGTTCTCCAGAACATGAGAGGTGGGGAATTGCCATTGACTGCCAAATGAGCTCATGAGTCTGGAGGTGTGAATTGGGGAGCCTTGCACACATTGAGGACGTGATGTTTTCAGTTGTCTTGCGTACATACCTCAGAGTGGAATTCCTGAGTCATGGTCACTCCATGTTTGATCACTTGTGGAACTGCCACACTGTTCTCCAGAATGGCTGGGTCACTTTACATTTTCACTGGAAGGGCGTGAGAGTCTGATTTCTCCACATCCTCTCAATACTTGTGATTATTTATCTGTTTCTTTTTTCTTTTTTTTGAGACAGAGTTTCACTCTGTCACCCAGGCTGGAGTGCAGTGGCATAATCTAGGCTACTGCAATCTCCGCCTCCCGGGTTTAAGTAATTCTCTCCCTAAGCCTCCCAAGTAGCTGGGACTATAGGCGCCTGCCACCATGCCTGGGTAATTTTTTTGTATTTTTAGTAAAGATGGGGTTTCACCATGTTGGCCAGGCTGGTCTTGAATTCCTGACCTCATGATCCACCCATCTCGGCCTCCCAAAGTGCTGGGATTACAGGCATGAGCCACTGCGCCTGGCCTATTTATCTGTTTCTTTAAGAGATAAGGTCTTGCTGTATGACCCAGGCTGGTCTCAAACTCCTGGGCTCAAGCTGTCCTCCTGCCTTAGCCTCCCCAGAGTAGCTGGGACCACAGGCATGTGCCACTATAGCCAGCATTTAGTATCTTTTTGCTCATTGCCATCCTAGTGGATGTGAAGTGGTCTCTCACTGGGTTTTTGGTTTGCATTTTCCTGATGACTAATGATGTTGACCACACTTTTCTGTGTTTTTGTTTTTGTTGTTGTTGTTTGTTTTGTTTTCTTTGAGATGGAGTTTCACTCTTGTTGCCCAGGCTAGAGTGCAATGGCACAATCTCAGCTCACTGCAGCCTCTGCCTCCCGGTTCAAGCGATTCTCCTGCCTCAGCCTCCTGAGCATCTGGGATTACAAGCACGCGCCACCACGCCCAGCTAATTTTTGTATTTTCAGTAGAGATGGGGTTTCACCATGTTGGCCAGGCTGGTCTCAAACTCCTGACCTCAGGTGATCCGCCCGTCTTGGCCTCCCAAAGTGTTGGGATTACAGGTGTGAGTGTGCCTGGCCTTTTGTGTATTTTTTGGCCATTTGTCTGTCTTTGGAGAAATGTCTATTTGAACCCTTTGCCCATTTTTTAATTGGTTATTTGTCTTTTTATTATTGAGTCTTAAGATTCTTTTTTTTTTTTTTTTTTTTGAGATGGAGTCTCGCTCTGTCACCCAGGCTGGAATGCAGTGGTGCAATCTTGGTTCACTGCGACATCTGTCTCCCAGGTTCAAGCGATTCTCCTGCCTCAGCCTCCCGAGTAGCTGGGATTACAGCCATGTGCCACCATGCCTGGGACATATAATCTTTTTTATATGTTTCTGGATTCAGTTTACAAAATTTCATTCAGGATTTTTGCATCTGTATCACAAGAGTTGTTTATCTCTAGTTTTCTTGTGATGTCTTTGTCTGGTTTTGGTGTCAAAGTAATACTAGCCTCATAGAATGAGTTAGGAAGTATTATCTTCTCTTCTGTTTTTGGGAAGAGCTTGAATAATTGATCTTCTTCTTTAAATGTTTGGCAGAATTCACAATGGAAACCCTGGTTTTTCTTCGTGGACAGTTTATTGATTGCTAATTCAATCTCTTCAGTCATTGTAGATCTGTTCAGATTTTCAGTTTTTCATAAGGCAGTTTTGTTAGCTGTGTCTTCCTAGGAATATGACCACTTCATGTCATTTGTTGGCATACTGTGGTTCACAATATTCCCTTACATTCCTTTTCATTTCTTTAGGGTCAGTGGTGATGTCCTGTCTTTGATTCCTGATGACGAATTTGTGTTTTCTCCTTTTTATTTGGCCAGTCTAGCTGAAAGTTTGCCAATTGTGTCAGTCTTTGCAACGAACCAACTTGATCGTTTATTGATTTTTCTCTATTTTTCTGTTCTCTATTCCATTCACAGTTGGTGTATCTTTTATTATTTTCTTCCTTCTGTTTTAAGAAGGAAGGAAATAATTTAAGTTTACTTTGTGTTTCTTTTCCAGTGTCTTAAGGTGGTACTTGAAAGGCATGACTCTGAGGTTAGACATTGCTGGGCTTGGAGCCCTTCTCCCCACTTCTCAGTGGAGGGGGTTTGGGAAACACAGCCTCTCTGAGCTTCCGTTTCTCCGTCTTTCGGGGGAGCAGTAGTACTTGGCTCACAGCTGTTGGGAGGGCGAAATAAGATAAGACTATAGAAGGCAAGATTCCTGCCGCCGCCCACCAGCAGGTGCTCAGATCTGCGGCTCCCACTTCCCTGCACAGAGGGGAGTCAGCATCCTGAGCGGCCAGACTCAGGCTCCAGCACCGCAGGCTGTTTCAGCTCAAAGGACTCAAAAGTTCCTGTTTCCTCTAGGCCTTAAAGAGTGAAGGTGGGGGGCCCACGCCCAGGACTGAGACAGACTTGGGTTAACCAGCCATTCCCTTCAATGCCTTCATCAGCCAAGCCACTTGGAAAAGGACCCAGTCTATCCAGAAAATTCCAGAATGGTTATTTGGTCAAGAGAGCTGAGTTTTGGGAGGCCTGCTGTGTTAGCGGGAAGCCAGGTGTCTATATGTCAAGAAGCCGGTGCAGAAGCCTGTGATCAGAGGTTCTGTGCTGGAGGCCCTGTGTCCAGGTGGACCGGCGGTGGGTGGGGACGTGAGGTACCATTGTGTGTGGCCAGAGTGGACCGGCTGGCACTGGCTGGATTCCAGAGGGAATGCTTCCTGACCCTGAGTTTAGTGAGCCTTGGGGATGGGTCTGGATGTCCGGGGTGCTCCCAAGAGGGCAGGGTGCTCTCAGGCAAGGCTGTGCGACAGAAAACAAGATCTCCAACGAACCCTCTGCACTGTGTGCCTGGTGACCCCCAGGCTGTGCCTGGCTGTCTTCTGTGTCCTTGGCATCTGTGTTCAGGAGTGGACGAGGGAATTCTTCTCGCCTTTTCTTTTGGGAAAATGATGCTAGCCATTCACAGAGTGATTCTCTTTTGCCATCCTTTTGGACTTCGAGTTTGATTTTCTCTGATTTGTAAGGTGTTGCGGGCTCTCCTGTTGGTGGGAGTGGTTTGAACCCATAGATGGGAGAGCATGGATTCAGGTTGCATGTTTTGTGCAGGCTCTCATCACGCGATGGCATCCACTGTGGAAGGAGGCGACACAGCTCTGCTCCCAGAATTCCCCAGGGGGCCCCTCGACGCCTACCGAGCAAGAGCGTCCTTCAGCTGGAAGGAGCTGGCGCTGTTCACGGAAGGGGAGGACATGCTCCGCTTTAAGGTGAGGTGTGTGGTTGCGCGCAGCTTGTCTTTTTTTCCCAGTGGGATCTTGGTTCATTAGCAGAATGGGATTTCTGGCTCTTACAGCTCCTCTTCTGCTGGGCGAGGCTCATCCCAGGCAGCACGGCCTCTCTCCTCTCTGCACCTCAGGACAGGCCTCAGCGAATTGATGAGGAGTCTGGAAATGAACACGGATTGTTGATGTTTCTTAAGCCTCCAGTCCTCTAGTCCGTTGGGAATGATAGTCGTATCTCTGTCTGGGTGTCTCTGGGTCAGACTGTGTCCCATGAAGCCTATGGCCTGGAGGTAAACTATATAAGGGCACATGGAGAGTCCATCTTTTACTCCAAATAAGCCTTCCCCATCTCCTGTGTTTCCAGAAAACCATCTTCTCAGCTCTCGAAAACGACCCTCTTTTCGCCCGTTCCCCTGGAGCTGATCTGTCCTTGGAGAAGTATCGCGAGCTGAACTTCCTTCGATGCAGGCGGATCTTCGAGTATGACTTCCTCAGTGTTGAAGACATGTTCAAGAGCCCTCTGAAGGTCCTCACCTTGATTCAGTGCCTGGGGATGTATGACTCTTCTCTGGCTGCCAAGTACCTCATCCATAGCTTGGTGAGCATGCGGCCTAGGGGAGAGGGAAACGGCTTTCATGCTGCGCTGAGCCTTGAGGGATGCCTGTCCCAGGGCCAACCAGGAGGCAGAGAAACTCCAGTTTTTCCAGCTATATTTGCAAATTTTAAAAATTATCTTTTTTAATGTTTAAAAAAAATTTCAGTCCCCCTTTTCATTCTTTTATTTTCAAGCCCATCCACCATCATGTATTTGCAAATTTACACACATAAGTCCTTGAATAAAATACAATGTGGTGAAGCTTCAAGTCCCATCAGAAGAGGAGCTGTTGGGACTTTTTTTTTTTTTTTTTACCTCATACAAAAAAAGAGACAAATGATTAAAAAAAAAAAAAAAAAAGTAGGCCAAAGGGAGAAACCTGTGTTTTTCCTTCCTTTGTAACATACCAGCAGAGCTGAGCTTGGGCAAAATGGCTTTGCCCTTAGCCTTGCCTGCATTGTTTGATGGGCTGGTGGACTCTGCTGTCCGTATAGCTCTCCCTGCTGTCCTCAGACCCCCAGGACTCCTTGCAGGCATCTTAAGTCCCAGGTGATTTCTGTGTGCCTTATACAAGCTGCTAGGCACAGAGATGTAGGTGTTACCCCTCACATGAACTCAGGGACCCGGGGCAGCTGTGTGTTGGGAGACCCTGGCCTGGGGCATCCGGGCTGCTGGCTAACCTCTCAGCGCTTGTTCTCCACCTCGGGGAAAGTGCGGTGTGGCGGGGAACCAGTGTGGGCGTGGTGTTAAGAGTGCCATTGTCTGTTGTGATGTTCCGGAAGAGCAGTACTCTTCTTACCTGCCCCCTGTTGACAGGACAATGTTATACTTTCAGGTTTTTGGATCAGCAATTTACAGTTCTGGTTCTGAAAGACATCTCACATATATTCAAAAGATCTTCAGGATGGAGGTAAGTTCTGGTTCATGGTGAATTGTGAGCCTGGTTCTCTTGCTTGATCTCTGTAGAGATTTCTGAAAAGAGAAGATTGTAGAAGGGGGTGCCCAGGGGGCTTATGCTCTTCTTGTTTCCTAGTGTTCTCAGGCTTCTCACCAAATAGCTAGCACTGTTCTTTAGCAAACACAGGCACATTGACTTCCTAGCACCAGGTGAATTGTCGCCGAGGCCTTCCACTGTCTTTTCCTGACGAGCAGTTCCTGCCACCTGGCTGACTTGGAGCAGCTGCGGTCAGCTTGGTTTAGGCTGCTGTGGTTGCCAGCTGAGGGTGGCAGTGTGACTCAGTCAAGTCACTAGTTGGGTGGATGGAAATTTGGGGCTTTGATATGTGGTTTCATCTTCAAAGGAAAGATGCAGCGAGGTCCTTCTGGGAATGTGCACAAAGAACTTTTCTTGCTTTCCATCATTTTGTGCTTTGACATTTAGATTTTTGGATGTTTTGCTCTGACCGAGTTAAGCCATGGCAGTAATACCAAGGCCATTCGCACGACTGCCCACTACGATCCTGCCACTGAGGTAGGTGTTACCTTCCCCCGGGTCCCTGGGTTTGGAGCATATGAGACGTCATGAGTGCAAATGCCGTTGCCAAGAATAAGGAAAAACATTAAAGCAAGAGGCCTGTCCACATACACATGTGTAGAAATACCCACCGAGATTCATCACACTGAAAAGTGGGGCTCAGGAGATCAGGCGTTGGAGGACAAAACCTGTGCCTACCATGAACTTTATGGGGAATTGATCGTGGTTTGGATTTGTGTGTAATTTCAGTGCAGTGAAGAAGCCCTTACTCTGTAAAATTTATTGCCTTGTTTACCTGGCCGCCTAGTTGTAGTGGATTCATAAACCGTTCACATGGCCCATGGTTTCTACGGTGGACCCCGTGGAGACAACATGCTCCCTGCCCTCTGCCCTTTGTGGCTGTCCCTCTGCGAAGAGCCTGCCTTGTCCATTTCTGCCACCGCAGTCTGACTCCTTGGGTCCTTGCCATCCTCTTGACCTCTCTGGTACCTGCATTGTGGCCGCTGCCTGGGAGCTTCCGGTGTGGTGCAGTGAGACGGGCCACAGATGGATGCCCTGGGGCTGTCAGTGCTGTGGAGGGGCGTGGGGGTGGAGGGAGATGGGCCACAGATGGATGCCCTGGGGCTGTCAGTGCTGTGGAGGGGCTCGGGGGTGGAGGGAGATGGGCCACAGATGGATGCCCTAGGGCTGTCAGTGCTGTGGAGGGGCGCGGGGGTGGAGGGAGATGGATGCCCTAGGGCTGTCAGTGCTGTGGAGGGGCGCGGGGGCAGGGAGGGAGGATGGGGAGGGCCCCACCTGACCCGCTCTGTTCCCTGGCCCTGACTCCCTGCCACCACATGACTCTCCTTGGCCTCCGCTTGTCCCTGAGGCCTAGGTCTCCCTGCCAGTCTTTCCTCACCCTCCTTCCACCCTCCCCCGTTGGCAGTGGTCAGGGAGGACTGTTGTGTGGCAGGAAGTGAAGCTCTGCACCTGCGGATGTGCTCAACGGTCATCCATCCATCATTCTTTCATCCATCCATTCATTCTTCCATCTATCCATTCATTCTTCCATCCATCCATGCATTCTCTCATCCATCTGTTCATTCTTTCATCCATCCATTCTTCCATCCATCCATTCATTCTTTCATCCATCCATTCATTCCACATCCTGGGCTGTGTGGACTGTGCCTGGGGTACTGCATGGAAGAGCCCAGGAATGAACTCAAGCGGACCTGCAGCCTAGCAGGGATAAGAGGTGGTCCTCGCACAGGGTGCCCCTGCTGTGGGGCCTTGGGAGTGGGGCTAGGAGAAAGTAGGGCATGAGGCTCTTTTGGGAATTTTCTTTTAAGCCATAAGATATCTTTATCTGAACCCAGGTCTTTCTGGCCCCGTGGCTGCTTCTCCTCCTGCTGTCCTCTTTGCCTGTGGCCTGCAGTGCCAGGAGGTGGGGCCCTTTCTGACAGGCAGATGGACGACAGCACCCAGGTAGTGTTGGGGTGGGGCATCAGAGGACCACTTCCCATTTCCACCTCCTTCTTTTTGGCGTTTGATCCCTAAGCGGAGGTCAGAGTGTGGCATCAGATCCGTAGAGTTGGGGTGCCCGGGATCCAGGCTGGGCTGCTGGCCGAGCGTTTATTTGGACAGCAGGCATTGCTGGGTACCTGTTGTGTGTGAGGCACAGCTTTCCAAGACTGGGCTGGAAGCGGCGAGCACAGCAGACAGGTCTCTGCTGTCCTGAAGTTGTGGGCTGGGGGTAGACACAGACACCAACAGAGATAAGTGAGGTGTGCTGGGCGCCATGGAGGCCCTCCAGAGAGCAAAGCTGGTATGCCGGGGCGCAGGGAGGCAGGCAGACAGTCGAGACAGTGGGAAAGATCTGTGTGGAGCAGTGCAGGCCCCAAGGAGCCGGCTTGGGCTGGTGTTGCAGTGCACACCTGCACTGTGGAAAATGAGTGACGGGTGGAGGTAGTAGAACTGCCGCGTGCTGAAGAATGAATGGGGAGGGCCTGGCTGAGACTGGGAGCCCTCCTTACCCTGGCAGGTGAAGAGCTGGTGGTCCCCTGAGAGAAGAGAACAGAAGGCGTGGCTGGCAGCCACCCCACCTCCTACTTCTCCTCAGTGAAACTTCAGGATCTATAGGATGATTGTTCACTACTCTCAGTTTACAAAATCCCACTGGCTAGACAGGAGGAAGCCCTCCCCCGCATGTTATTTTGTAGCTTCCCACCCTGCAGGGGCTGGAACCAGAACCAAAACTTACCCCCGACACCCCCTAGCAGTGACTGGCAAGCTCCGCGTGGAGGATCAGTGTCTCCCGAGGTGGCCCAGGGCAGCTCTGTGGGCCACCTGCGGGCTATCTGCCTGAAGGCGCTCATCTTTGTCCCCTTGCGGATCCCAGCAACGTTATGCAGCACTGCTAGTCCGCATCCTCCCTCCCAGCCTTACTCACAGGGCTCCCAGCAGACGCCCCTGGGGCAGGCCCAGCCGCAGCAGCCCAGCTCCTGCCTGTTCCCACATGCTCTTCGCTCCTGACCCGTGCAGCACCCTCAATGTTCCTGGGGGATCTGTCCACACCCCTTCTAGCCAAACACCGAACACTGTGATGCCACAGCCCATCTGCTAGTTCACGCATGCGTTCCTTCCTTCCTTCTGATGTTCTGAGCGGCTGCCTTGTGCTCGGGGCATTTGGGATATAACTGTCAGTCATGGAGCTGTGGATGGGAGGGACAGCAAGAGGGCAGCAGTGTGTTGTGAATTAGAGGTCCTAAAGGACTCAGTGGACTGCAGGGCATTCCCACAGCCCTGCCCACAGTGCACAGACAGCTTCGCCCACAGTGTATCCACAGTGTTTCCACCTAAGGGGCGTGGTCAGAGACCGAAGACTATATGATAATGAAAACTCCCTGGAAGCGTTTGCCCGCCTGCGGAGTATTTTGCATCTGAAGGTTCTTTAAGTCATAAGGCCCAGGAATAGGCTCTGTTTAAAAAATAGGCCTGCCTGTGCCATACAAGAACTAAAATGTGCGATTAGTTTCGACTGTTGCCTCAGAGATTTTGAACATAGAAAATGGAATCTGTCTAAAAGGAAAACACCAATTCTGCATGTACTTCAGTTGCTAATTATAACTAACCTAAATTTTCCCTTGTGCAGGAATTCATCATACATTCCCCTGATTTCGAAGCTGCCAAGTTTTGGGTTGGCAACATGGGCAAGACAGCCACTCACGCGGTGGTGTTTGCTAAGCTGTATGTGCCGGGGGACCAGTGCCATGGGCTGCATCCCTTTATCGTGCAGGTAGGACTCTGGGGTGGCCCTCAGTGGGGGCAGTGTTTACCCCCAGGAAGCACTGGTAATGTCTGGAGTCATTTTTGTCATAACCAGTGGGGGGATGCTTCTGGCATCTGGTGAGTGGACCAGGGACACTGCCCAGCACCCCAGTGCATCCCGTAGCCTCGCCCACAGTGCAGACAGCCCTGCCCACAGTGCACAGACGGCCCCACCCACAGTGCATTCCACAGCCCTGCCCACAATGCAGATAGCCCCGCCCACAATGCATCCCACACCCCTGCCCACAGTGCAGAGACCGCTCCGCCCACAGTGTATCCTACAGCCCCACCAGCAGCGCACAGACAGCTCTGCCCACAATGCACAGACAGCCCCGCTCACAGTGCACAGACAGCCCCACCCACAGTACAGATAGCCCTGCCCACAGTGCACAGACAGGCCCGCCCAAAGTGTATCCCACAGCCCTGCCCACAGTGTATCCGACAGGCCCACCCGCAGTGCACAGACAGCTCCACCCACAGTGCAGACAGCCCCGCCTATGGTATATCCCACAGCCCCTCCCAGGGTGCATAGGCAGCCCCACCCACAGTGTGTCCCGCAGCCCCTCCCACGGTGCAGACGGCCCTGCCCGCAGTGCACAGACAGCCCCGCCCTTGCCTTAGAAAGAACCATCCAGCCCAATGTCCCCCAGTGACACAGCTGAGAGGGCCTGGCCAAGGCTCCTGGCCATAGGAGCTGCAGGCCTCTGAGACCATCTAGTTGATTTGATGCACCAAGTTTTTCAATTTGGATGAAGTCCAGTTTTATGTTTTTTTCTTGTGTTGCTCATGTCCTTATTTTTCAGTTGACCTGACGTTTGAGCTATTGCAGACCAGAGAGATTTTTTCCATTGTAAGGATACAGGACAAAACCAAAGTGTTTTTCCTACCGTCACGCAGCCAACACAACGCTTCTGACATTAGATGTGTGTGGGTTTCTCCCCACCAGCATGCAACCCTGCAGCAGAGAGCAGCTGGGCGTCCCCTACTTTAACTCCATACTGATGCTGTTCACCTGGAGTGAGCCTCAAGACCTCCACAGTGAGGGCTTAGTCCCACAAGAAGCTCCCCAACCCTTTGGATGCCGATGGCAAGTCCAGGTTATGGCCTGTGCCTCTGACCGATCCCCAAATTCCACCCTGGTCTTTATCCTGAAGCTGTTTAGGGGTCTGCAGCCGTCTCATGAGCACGCAAAACACTCTCACCACTGCGGAGTCAAGGGCTTTAGGAGTCGCGTGCTGGGAAGCAGAGACAAGGCCAAATATGTATTTATCACAGCATCATACTTACCTGAGGCCAGTGTACCTTGTTTCTGTGATTATAGATTTCTACCTGGAGTGGACTTCTTGCGGGAGTTGCCTGGACTAGAATTCAGCAGCTTTCGGCGTGTCTGATTTTGGGGACATAGAGCCGCAGTGTTTTAGACTTGTTTATGTTGTGCTAAAAACACTCCGAAGGATTGTGTCGCTCCTCTCGCCACTGCACCAAGTGCTCAGGGTACCTGAGTCCACCTCCCAGAGCCACGGCCTCCTGCCTGATAAGGAGGGATGGAAACAGTGGTCTTGGGGTTATTTGGACAGGATTGTGATCTGTGCCCCAGACCTGAGCTGGTGGGCGGAGGGGCGGGCATCTTTTGCAGGTTTCTTTCTTTTTTCTTTTCTTTTTTTTTTTTTTTTTTTTTTTTTGTGAGACAGTGTCTGAATCTTTACTGGACCTTGCTGAAAGATTTTAGAAAAGGAGAGGATGTTTACATTTGGCTTTTAGCCCTTTTTGAGTGTTTCTTTATTTTAAAGTTCAGTGAAGTTAGATGGTGAATTCACAGACAGAAACAGAAGCTAGCTAGCAGGTCATGCACATAGCTAAATTCCCCGTAGCACCACCTCCATGTTTCTCTAAAGCAGCTTTTCCACTTTGGCACTGTTGACAGTTTGGGCTGGGTAGTGCTCACTGGAGCACCCTGTACGCCCAGGGCAGGGCTGAGCACTTCTGGCTTCTGGCCGTTCTGTGCCATAGCTTCCTGCAGTGAAGACAACCAGAATCTCTCCAGACACCACCCGTGTCCCCTGGCGGGGAAGGGGAAGGTGGCGCGTCCCATGGTTGGGAATCCCTGCTGTAACAGTGCCCAAGGATGAAGCTCCACGTCCTTCCCTCGAGTTCCCACAGTGTGCAGCCATCAGCTGACTGGACTTGTATCTTGGGGAGTGGTGATTAACCAGAATATTCATAGCTGTTTCTCCCACTGCACCTATTTGCACAGCCATTTTGTCACTTTACTAAAATCTAGCAGGAAGTCCTGTGTCTAAAACGTGAATATGAAATTCCCGACATCCTCCTGGCAGCACTGGCCCCCGTGTTAGTCTCTCATGGCTGCCACAGCAAAGCACCACAAAGCAGGGCGCTCGAAACAGCATAATGTACTCTCCCAACTCTGGAGGCCGGGGTCTGAAATCGAGGAATCTTTAGGGCGGCATTCCCTCTAAAGGCTCCAGGGTAGGATCCTTCCTATCTCTTCCAGCTCCTGGTGGCCCCAGGCCTGTGGCCCCATGTGGGCGGCAAGCCACCCAGGTGCTGAGGCAAGAGACCGAGGACACGAGCTGTTCCAGTATAATAAAATATAAAATAAGAATAGTTATACCAGATGTAGGTCTTACATATGATTATATATGAATATCATTAATCATTAGTTTGTAGCAATTACTCTTTATTCCAATATTATAATAATCCTCGCTCTATAATCATAACCTAGGAAAAGCCAGGCCATACAGAGATAGGAGCTGAGGGGACACAGTGAGGAGTGACCGGAAGACAAGAGTGCGAGCCTTCTGTTATGCCCAGACAGGGCCACCAGAGGGCTCCTTGGTCTAGCGGTGACACCAGCGTCTGGGAAGACGCCTGTTGCCAAGCGGACCCTGGTCTAGTGGTAGCGTAAGTGTCAAGGAAAAACACCCGCTACTTAGCAGACCGGGAAAGGGAGTCTCCCTTTCCCTGGGGGAGTTTAGAGAAGACTCTGCTCCTCCACCTCTTGTAGAGGGCCTGACATTAGTCAGGCTTGCCCGCAGTTATCCGGAAGCCTAACCGTCTCCCTGTGATGCTGTGCTTCAGTGGTCACGCTCCTAGTCCGCCTTCATGTTCCATCCTGTACGCCTGGCTCTGCCTTCTAGATAGCAGTAGTTAATTACTGAAAGTACTAAAAGTCTCTAATAAGCAGAAATAATGGCATAAGCTGTCTTTCTCTCTGTCTCCTCTTTCTCTCTGCCTCGGCTGCCAGGCAGGGAAGGGCCCCCTGTCCAGTGGACACGTGACCCACGTGACCTTACCTATCATTGGAGATGGTTCACACTCCTTATCCTGCCCCTTTGTCTTGTATCCAATAAGTATCAGTGCAGCCTGGCATTCGGGGCCACTACCGGTCTCCGCATCTTGGTGGTAGTGTTCCCCAGGCCCAGCCGTCTTTTCTTTTATCTCTTTGTCTTGTGTCTTTATTTCTACGCTCTCGTCTCCACACACGGGGAGAAACCCACCGATCCTGTGGGGCTGGTCCCTACAGCCCAGCGCTGTACTCTGTGCCTCCGTCT
This sequence comes from Pongo abelii, assembly GCF_028885655.2. NCBI lineage: Eukaryota > Metazoa > Chordata > Mammalia > Primates > Hominidae > Pongo > Pongo abelii. The sequence goes on from NC_071988.2 coordinate 4,467,596, forward strand.
CCACGTGGCCCCCTCTTTCCCATACCCACTCCTCTTCTGACTCTCATAGGACACTTGCCATGGGATTTAGGGCCCACCTGGGTGATTTGGGATGACCTCATCTTGATGCTCTTAAATTCATTATATCTGCAGGACCCTATTTCCAAATAAGCTCCCATTCCCAGGTCCTGAGGTTAGGACTTGGATGTATCATTTCTGGAGGATGGTTTAACTCACAGCCGCCCAGTGTTGAGCCCATGGCCCACCCTGTGGGTTTCTGAACACATCTGTTTTGATTTTTGTGTGATTGTAACAGTTGCTGTTTGCTGCTTTCTGTGGCTTTGTATAGATCCGGGACCCGAAGACCCTTCTTCCCATGCCCGGAGTGATGGTCGGCGACATAGGGAAAAAACTCGGGCAGAACGGTCTGGATAATGGGTGAGTGATGGAGGCTGCTGAGCCCTGAGCTTCCTGCCAAGGCCCAGGCTGCATTGTTGCTCATGTCTGAGATCTCACTGGCCCCATGGATGCCATGCCCTGCCCTCTTAGACTCAAATGCGGTGGGGACCTATGCCTAGCCCCTGTGCGTGCACTGGCCACGTCCTGCTTGAACTCCACTTTGGGAGGCCAACTTGATCAGAGACCTCAGCAAACCAGCTTCACCTTGGCAGGTGGCTCCCCACTCTCAGATCAGACCCAGGTCTCTGTGTACAGCTGGTGGGGCCCCTGCCTGGGGGGCTGCCTCCTCTGTGTGAGGTCCTCCTCAGCATCCTGAGCCTCCTCCAGCTTGGCCTCTGCTGTTCTCCATGTGATCTCGAGATCGCATCCATGCTGATCTCGAGGGACCCATATCTGCAGTTTCTGCCTCCGGAGTGGGCTTGCTCCTTTCCGTGTAATCTCAGTGTCACAGCACTTAGAAAGAGAATTCCGCTGGTTTATTTGTTTAATCAGCCCACAGATACCTATTTAGCAGCACAGATGTGACACCGGGTTGGTGTGGCCAAGGCCTGGCTGAAGGGTTGGATGGGGCGTGCAGAGGGGAGGGGCCTAGAAAGACTCATGAATGCTTGATGGCCACATGGAGGCCTGGGTGGCCGGGGAGAAGTGGCTAGTGATTTTGGAATGTGCAGTGTTTCAGGTGGAGGGAGCAGTGGGAAGTGTCAGGCCCAGGCCTGTGCTGGGATGCAGGTGGGGTAGGGAGGCCAGGCCACAAGCGCCTTGAGGGTCTTTGAGGGATTGGATTTTGGAGCTCCAGGTCGTTAGCAGCATGACCTTTGGAATGAGACAGGTGTGCAGCCAGCCCTTTGTGTCGCCTTGACCAGGTTTCTTGGTATTTCCTCATCCGTAAAGTAGGTGACAAGGGAGGTCCCTGTGCCAGGGCCCTGCCTGAGCAGGCCAGGCTTGAACTTCCTGGCCACTGGCCTAGTTGGTGCCTCCCTCACTGCGAATGCTGGACTCCACACAGCTGTCTCCCCGAGAGCCTGACCCAGCAGGGTGTAGACCCCTCTGTGCCCACGAGATGATTTATAACTTGGGGGTAGTGGGACAAGATACAACCATGCCTGAACCTGATGGCCAGAAAGATGTCTCAGGAGTGTTTCTAGATATGCGTGTTTCATATAGTGTTTCATAGCGAGGCTGGTGGAGAGGAGAGGAGGCTGCCTTGCAGAAGTTGGAAATAACTAGTTATCAGGACCAGGTTGTCTCCAGAGGGAGAAGATGGGCCAGTGGGCGTCTGAGCGCCCAGCGATGGAGAAACCTCCTTCTGCCTGTCTCTTCTGAGAAGTCAGGGTGATAGGCAGGGAGTGTCTTAAATCTCTGCTTGGCCCTTTAAAACAGGCAGGGCCCCAGACTGTACTAAAGAGGAAAATCTTGATTGATTTTTATACAGTGTCAACTTGAGAAGAAAGTAAAAGGACATTGTTAAAAAGCAAATTCTTGTGATTTCAGGCAAAAAAAAAAAAAAAAAAAAAGCAAAACAAGATACATATGCACAGCCCTCCTAACTCCTCCTGTCCTGCAGAGTTCTGGGTTCTCACTGGCTTATAATAAAATAATACAAGGAACCTGCTAGTTAATGTTGGAGTTGGCAGGAAGGAGAGCGCCACCCCGACCTGCGGCTGTCAGTTCTCTTGAGTGACTACTTTTACAGGGTGCCTGGGAGGCGCTTGGCATGGACGGTGCCCGTGTGGTGGGTATGGAGGGTCGCTGTTCAGGCCCTTCGCCCTCAGGGCAGCGGGAAGCCCCCAGCCATCTGGAGGACGTAATGTGGCTTGGTCTGTTTGAGAAGGATGGCTCTGGCCTCAGGGTGAGAAGCTCTGAAGCGCCGTGCAGGAAATGGGGTGTGGGAGGCACTGTGTTGTTCTGGAGAATCTGCATCCTTTCTTTAGACCCGGCTGATCCCGTTTAGGGCTCTGCAGCCACAGGCACTGTTACCCCATCTACTGAAGTGTCCTATGCGTGCACGTTAGGCCCGACAGGCATCTCTGCCTGGGCGTATGGTGGTGGTGAATTGTCACATCCAGTGGGTGGCCTCGGGTGTGAGCAAGGCTCTTCTTCACCGCTCATTCGGTTTCATGAATGAGAGGCTTTGACATTATTTTGGGACATTGCAGAGACACCCTGCACTTGGTTCCCCCCTAATAAACGTATTTCTAGAGATTGAATCCACACCTCTTACTGGGATAATATTCAAAGGAGCATTAGATGAAACCATTAATGATTAATACATCACACTGATATGGCAAAGCCTCTTGTAAGACTCAGAAATACGGTCTCCTATGAGACTGCCACGGACACAATGACGACAGCCCTTTGACGCTGCTTCAGAGCTGCTCCACCAAGCCAGGTCCCCGTGCCCCCAGAGCCTTTCCACCGTGTCTCTCTGCAGGGTGACAGGGATGCAGTGGGATTCGTCCATCTTTGATCCCTGAGCTTCTGAAGGCCTAGGTTGGGCTGGGATGGGAGCCAGCAGGGGTGATGCAGGCGGCCTGCTCTCCACCCCTTTCCAGAAATGCACCTTTCCCCGTCCAGGGCTGGCGGGTCTGGGCAGCGCGCCCAGCAGGGGGCGCAGTGATACCGGTGTTCACTCTGGGTTTCCCGACTGGTTTCTGCCTGGATGTCTGTTCCAAGATCAGCGTTATAATTTAGTGATTTTTGTTACCAATGTTGAAATCATTTATCTTGAAAAAAGTGGTTACAATTTGTAGGTTAGATTTTGTCACTTTACAAGAACTCCTGAGTATGTGGGATGACTGCCTACAAATCCAAGGTAAACGTAAATTGTGTGGATTAATTTTAGCCAAATAGCTCTAAAAGCAAAATCATAAAGATCTTTTCAAGTGATAGTTTCAGCCAGACTCTTAAGGTGGGCTGCACCTTAAGGGTCTTTCTCCGTGCGTTTGCCCTGAGCTGAGGCGGTGGCTGGGAGGATGCCTGCCGAACTCAGCGGCCTGCTCTGGCAGGCTTGGCTGGGCTGGGCTTGAGGGGGCCCTTCCAGGCCCCAAGGGAGGAAGGAAGCTGCTGTGATAAGAAGCAGGATGCCCAGGGCGCGGGGTGTGTGCTGAGGTCTGGGCACTCCTGGGATTGGAGTGAGGGTTTCTGTGCCACACTCAGGCCTCCCGTGCCACATGCATGTCCAGTGACACACACACACACACCTGTGACACACGCACATGTCACCCGCTGGAGACACTGGATCTGGCTTGCATTTGAGTTGGCCATATCTGACCGCCACTGGAATAGATTTTGTGGAACAGAAGGGATCCCATGAGAATTTGTGGAAGTTTGCTTTCCTTTGACACTTACGGGAATGTTTTTGCAAGTATAAATATATTCTGTGTGGTGAGAATGGGCGAAGAATTTCCACTCCCTAAAAAGGGCGCTGACTGTGACCGGATCATACTGGAAAAGGCATTCCTTGGCTTTCAAGTAACAGGCTGGAGCACACTGGGGCCGTTGGCACCGAGGCAAGGTTTTTCTCACAAGGTGGGGTGTTCTGAGTGTGCGGCTGTGGCATGGGGGAAGCTGCCACCAAACTGGGCAGCTGGGCCTAGGGCTTTGGAGGAGCTGGCCCCCCTGCTGCCCTTCACTTCCTGCAGGTGGGCAGGGGCCTGGCAAAGCAGCCTAGAGCTCTTCCCTCACCAGTTCACCCAAGTTTCCCTAAGGAGCTCCAGCCCCGTCCCCACCCGGCCCCAGGGCCTCGCCCCTCCTGAGAGTGTGGAAACTGTCACTGTGTCTTTCTCTCAGGCTGTCCCGGGAGTCAGGATCATGGCCTGGCCCTTGTGCCTCAGAGGATGTCGTCTGACCCCACCTGACTTGTTCATACCATGCCACTTACGTGCCTGTCCCTTAAGTCTGGCAGGCCCCATGCATGGTGGCCCCCTCATGGACGGGGGTGAGCCCCGGGAGACTGCTGAGAGGCAGCTAGCTCACCCAGGAACCAGGAACGGTGATGATCGAGGGATCCACCCTGGGGTCCACCTCATACCCTTCCCAGGGCGGGGCATAGAATTCCCAGGTGGGCCGAGGGCTGCCTGGTGTCAACAGTGACTGCATGGAGGGCGCGACGCCAGGAGAGAACCTGGCGGACGGGGCACCACAGGCAGGCGGGACCTCCTCATGGCAAGGCGGCGATGCTGTTAGAGGGGCAGATGGGGCACCACAGGCAGGTGGGACCACCTCATGGCAAGGCGGCGATGCCGTTAGAGGGGCGGATGGAGGTCAGCTTGGGGGGATCCTCCACATTGGCCTCCGCCATTCCGAAGGCCTTTGGGAAAGGGCCCTGCTCCCACAGGGAGGACAGGCTGAAGAGGCAGAGTTAGGAAAGAGCCAATACGGTTGCTGCAGGAAATCAGCCCAGGAGAGCTGAGTAGGGATGGAGGTGCTGGGTCCTAGGCGGGGTTGGAGGCGAGAAAGTGAATCGGGCCAGCACAGCAGAGCTGGCAGCCCAGGACTGGGTGACGATGGGGATGTGGGGGCATCCAGAGCAGGACTCAAGGAAGAGCCCATGCAGGAAACGGGTGCCTCCGGTTCCCTTCCAGCATGTGAGATTGTTCTTTATAGATGATGTTTTCTGTGGTTTAGTAAAAGACTATTCTGGTAGGCAGGGGTCCCCAACCCCGTGGTACTAGTCTGTGGCCTGTTAGGAACTAGGCCACCCAGCAGGAGGTGAGCATCGGGTGAGGCAGCAAAGCTTCCTCTGTGTTTATAGCCACTCCCCATTGCTCACATGACTGCCTGAGCTCCGCCTCCTGTCAGATCGGTGGCGGCATTAGATTCTTATAGGAGCGTGAATCCTACTGTGAAATGCGCATGTGAGGGATCTAGGGTGAGTGCTCCTTATGAGAATCTAATGCCTGATGATCTGTCACTGTCTCCCATCACCCCCAGATGGGACCATCTAGTTGCAGGAAAACAAGCTCAGGCTGCCACTGATTCTGCATTATGGCGAATTGTATAATTATTTCATTATGTGTTACCATGTAATAATAATAGAAATAAAGTACACAATAAATATAATGTGCTTGAATCATCCCGAAACCACTCCCACCTCCCCCTCATTTGTGGAAAAATTGTCTTCCATAAAACCGGTCCCTGGTGCCAAAAAGGTTGGGGACTGCTGCCCTAAGGCATTGCAAGTGAGCTCAGGAATCAAACAAGTTGCTATAGGAACTATTGATATTTTGAAGTTTGTTTTGGGGGGTTTTTGCACAGTTTATGTAATATTCTTAACCTAGCATAGCCTTATTCCCTAGACTGTTGTGAAATAGGTTTTCCTGACCAGACAACCATAACAGGTATCTTTGGTTATTAATACATCATGATCCATACAATGTGTGTGTAATCCTATGCTCAGCTGTTCAAAAGAAGTGAATTTGCTTGCCAAGGGAGCACCGATGCCATCACACCAGTTATTTTGTTTGACTTAAGAGTTTTAAACCTCAGTTTGCCGATATTATCACATTGTGGGTTCTGGTTTGAGATTGAAATATGAGAATCAGAGATTCCAATCTTTGGAAACACAGTTCCCGTCTTTTCTGTTGAATATCTGGAGTTCTGTACTTGGAGTACAACTTACCATATACACAATGCTTTTTATTATTATTATTATTATTATTATTATTGAGATGGAGTCTTGCTCTGTCACCAAGGCTGGAGTGCAGTGGTGTGATCTTGGCTCACTGCAACCTCTGCCGCCTGGGTTCAAACAATTCTCCTGTCTTAGCCTCCTGAGTAGCTGGGACTATAGGCACATGCCACCACTCCCAGCTAATTTTTTTTTTGCATTTTTAGTAGAGACGGGGTTTCACCATATTGGTCAGGCTGGTTTCGAACTCCTGACCTGAGGTGATCCACCCACCTCAGCCTCCCAAAGTGCTGGGATTACAGGCATAAGCCGCCACACCCGGCCTATTTTTTAACCTACATTTTTTTTTTTTTTTTTTTTTTTTAGAAACAGGGTCTCACTGTGTTGCCCAGGCTGGTCTCGAACTCCTGGGCTCAAGCAGTCCTCCTGCCTCGGTCTTCCAAAGAGTTGGGATTCTGGGCGTGAGCCACTGTTCCTGACTAGACTACTTTTTTGAAGAAAGTTGGTTGAATGTTCCTGTCTACTTTCCCTCTGCCGTTTTCTTTGTCTTCGGGGATTACATCACCTTTTAGGCTGCCCTTGGAGGAGAAGAGAAAAGCCTCAGGGCAGGACCCCCGTTTAACAGAAGCCCTGCTGCTTCCCCACAGTTTCGCCATGTTCCACAAGGTCAGAGTTCCTCGCCAGAGCCTTCTGAACCGGATGGGAGACGTCACCCCCGAGGGCACCTACATCAGCTCCTTTAAGGTACAGGCATGCGGGGCCGTTTGTGTGCCGTGCTTCCCAGGTGCCTTCCTCTGCAGGGCCTGGCTCCGTGCTCCTCCCTGCACCTGGAAAGGAGACCCCTCCACGTGGGCCAGGCATCGCTGGGGCATACTTCTCCTGGCTCGGGTTCTGGTGCTCCTGCTAGAAGGGGACTCTTGGGGGCAGCCACAGCACCAGGTGCTGGTGTCCAGGGGGTGAGTCCGGTCTGACAATGCCCACTCCCCATCGGGGGCTGCGGTTAGAGGACTGCCTGCTGCCAGTGATGCTTCCTTGAGGATTCGAAGGAGACGGGTCTCCTGGCGAACTGTCCACAAAGGGGGATGACAAACAGAGTTCCCTGGTGTCCAGAACTCACGCCTGGCTTAAGTTCATGGAGAGCAGAAGAGAGACCATGGTCTCAGGGAGCGATGGCCGAGCGATGGCCCAGGTCGTAGCTGATGGCCCTCAGGAATCATGAGCTCACAGCAGGTGGGCCACCCCGAGCACGCACCCTTGGAATAACAGTCCCCGGCAGCATACAACATCTGACATGCAGGAAGCATGGATGGAAAAGGAGCGTGATGGGGATGCCTGGAGACGTACAGGGTGTGCAGAGTGGGAACAGCAACACGAGACCAGGAGCCGCTCACAAATGGAGATGTTAATCCAACATCAATTAAAAATAAAGTGATTGGAAGAACAAGCACAGCAGATGAGATAGTTATTATCTCAGGAGGATCAATTAGGGATTGGAAGCTTGTCCTCCAGAAGGCAGAAGGAGAGGATTAAAGAAAATGAAGTCTGGGTGCAGTGGCTCACGCCCGTAACCCTAGCACTGTGGGAGGCCAAGGTGGGCAGATCGCTTGAGCCTGGGAGTTCCAGACCAGCCTGGGCAATATGGCAAAACCCCGTCTCTACTAAAAATGCAAAAATTAGCCGGGCTTGGTAGCGCATACCTGTAGTCCGCTACTTGAGAGGCTGAGGTGGGAGGATCGCTAGAGCCCAGGAGGTCAGGCTGCAGTGAACTATGATTGCACCACTGCACTCCAGCTTGGGCAACAGAGCGAGACCCTGTCTCAAAAAAGAAAGAAAGAAATGAAGTTTAGAGAAATAAAGGAGAGAAATGTCTCTAAATGAGAGGGGAAGAAGGCTTTTGGTTGAAGGGACTCTTGGAGGACCAAAGAGGAAAAGTAAGGAAGCACCTATGCACATACCCAGGCACACGGTAGAGAAATTGAGGAATTTCTAAGAGAAAATTCTAGAATCTTCCAGATCTGACTCCAGTGGAATAAAAAACACTTGAACTTCAGATTTCTCAAACGTGACAGTGAATGCATGAAGACAGTGGAATCATATTTTATACCCTTAAAGGAAAATCACTTCAAATATATATTTATATATATTTTTTGAGATGGAGTGTTGCTCTGTCACCCAGGCTGCAGTGCAGCAGCATGATCTCAGCTCACTGCAACCTCTCCTCTGCCTCCCGGGTTCAAGTGATTCTCCTGCATCAGCCTCCTGAGTAGCTGGGACTACAGGCACCCGCCACCACACCTGGCTAATTTGCGTATTTTTAGTAGAGACGAGGTTTCACCATGTTGGCCAGGCTGGTCTTGAACTCCTGACCTCAGGTGATCTGCCCACCTCAGCCTCCCAAAGTGTTGGGATTACAGGCGTGAGCCACCGCGCCCGGCTTAAATATGTTTTTAAACACAACGAGACTGTGATTCCTATGTGAGAGTGTGACTAATACGCTCAAGACACACAATTACCATGCTGCCTTGGAAGAAGGACCTAGATGGTCAGAGGAGCGGGCCCGATAGGGGCAGCAAGGGGCAGGGCAGGAAGGACGGTCAGATCATGTGGCAAGGGCTGTAGATTAGATGTGCCCACAGCAGCCTGGACAGGCCTTAGCAACAGCCTCTGCTGATGCCGGTGATGCGTGCGAGGAGATAGTGGACGGAAGATTCCAGCTAGACGCACGTAAAGGAACTGCCTGTTCACAGGCACACAAGGAACAAGAGGTGTCCGTGAAACCCCCTGGAATGGCTGCCTGTAATTGACTCCGCCCCTGCCCTCTGGCAGTACAGGCCACATCTGATTCTTGCCAAGGTTAAAGGTGGGCCTTGGAATCTCCAGGCAGACAGTTTGCAAGTCCCCAAAGCAGGAGCATCCTTACCCAGCACTGTCATACCATTCCCTCTGCTAGGACTGTACCTTCTCCAGGCAGCTGGTGTCCCCTCCCCGGCACCCCCATTCCATCCACGGTTCATCAGTGACACCTGTACCCGCCTGCCTCACCGTCCTGTGTCTTGGGCGCCCTGGGGATGGGGCCTGGGCAGGTGGGCACAGGTCTACATTGGATGAACAAACGAGGGCACCTTCGCCTCTGGGCCGCTCTGCCCAAGGTGGCCGCGCAGCCGGGCTTGCGCTCATCATCTGCATCCCTCCTGCAGGACGTCAGGCAGCACTTTGGAGCGACCCTGGGGAGCCTGTCCTGGAGCCGGGTCTCCATCGTGAGCCTGGCCATCCTTAACCTAAAGCTGGCCGTGGCCATCGCTCTTCGCTTCTCAGCCACTCGGCGTCAGTTTGGACCCACAGAGGAGGAGGAAATACCAGTGCTTGAGTATCCAATGCAGGTACAGGGTTTTCAAGCATCCTTTCACTGTCTCTCTATTTTATATGCAAATTGACTTCTTTTACATAGTTGCCGTTTGGTTACTGGGAGTTGATCAAAACTCTTAAGGCAATCAACAGGATGATTAGTTATCGGGAGTGCGGCATCTCAGGCTGCAAGGCTTCCAGCAAATGGTTTTTAATTTAAAAAGAGTAGATACGAAGTAGCCAAAAAAGGAAGATGGAAAGAAGCAAGTCTTTTTTTTTTTTTTTTTTTTTCCAGACGGAGCCTTGCTCTGTCACCAAGGCTGGAGTGCAGTGGGCGTGATCTTGGCTCACTGCAACCTCCGCCTCCCAGGTTCAAGTGATTCTCATGTCTCAGCCTCCCGAGTAGCTGGGATTATGGGCATGCACCACCATGCCCGGCTAATTTTTGTATTGTTAGTAGAGACAGGGTTCTGCCGTGTTGGCCAGGCCGGTCTCGAACTCCTGACCTCCAGTGATCCACCTGCCTCGGCCTCCCATATTGCTGGGATTATGGACGTGAGTCACTGCGCCCGGCCAGAAAGAAGCAAGTATGGGGCGGCTCTGGGAGGTGGGTGTGTGCATGGCCACACGTTCAGGTGAGGCCGCCACAGCTTGGCAGGCAGTGGCTTTGCATGCCCTGTGCACGCTCTTTGACACTTTCATCCCATCCCTAAGAAATGATTCCTGGCAGGTGATCTGGAAGAAGCAGCAGCTGAGTGTGCAGCCCTCTTCACTGTGATGGCATTTAGAATAGTGGCGTGGGCACAGAGCGTGGGCCCTACACGTCCTCAGAGATGGGGCAGCTGTTGACATGCACAGATGCAGCCCAGGCAGCAGTGTGGAAAAGCACGGACGTTGTTACATGGAAGGGGGATGAATTGTCACAGCGAATGTGCCCTGTACTCTGGGTTTGGTCTTCACAGCTAAGAGGGCTGGGATTACTCCCATTTTACAGGTGAAGGAACTGAGGATCAAGTAGGAAATCCAGTTAAAGTGCACAGGCTAACTCAGGCCCGGGTCCCAGGCCAAGCTATGCATGAACAAAGGTAGATTTGGGTGAAACTTCCAGGAAATTGTAACAGAATTGCAGTTGTTTCTTTCCACATCCTTTGACCAGGGCTATGAGCCTGTTTAATAAGTGTTCCCATTCATGCCTGTGTGGCACCCATCCCCTCCCATGTGTGGTCACAGCACTCTGGGTGCCAAGGGCAGGCTCGGCAGTCAAGAGAGTGCACTGGGGCCACCATGCTTGGCCTTACCACCAAGGTCCACCCCAGCTGGCTGTGTGCCCCCAGGCAAGGTCTTTAGCCTTTCTGTGCTCTCGTTTTATCATTTGTAAATTAGAACTGATGATAAAACTTCTTCCTAGGATCAGTGTGAGGATTAACAAAGTTAGGGCACGGAGGCAGCTGGCGCCATGTCTGCTCAGCACTCTTGACACGTTAGACCATGGCGGTGATGGTGGTTTCCCCAGGATCCTCTCAGGCTTGTCCTGCCATGTACCCAGCCACCCACCCACCCATCCATGCATCCACCTACCTGTCCACGCATCCACCCACCCATCCAAGCATCCACCCACCCGTCCATGCATCCACCCACCCGTCCACGCATCCACCCACCCGTCCACGCATCCACCCACCCGTCCACGCATCCACCCACCCGTCCACGCATCCACCCACCCGTCCACGCATCCACCCACCCATCCATCTACCCATCTATGGATTCATCCATCCACCCACCCACACATCCGCCTACCCACCACCCACCATCCACGCATCCATCCATGCATCCATCCTCCCACCCACCCACCCACCCATCCAACAATAGGTGGACCCTATCCTGTTTCAGACAAAGTGAAAAAGACATGCACTCAGCCTTTCGAGGGGCTGCCAGCTCTGTGTGGGCCTCAGCTTTCCCATCTGTCCCAGGGTGACGGCCTCATCCTCACGGGCTCATGAGGCACATGCTATCAACCAGTCAGTCCGTGTGCCGGGGAGTTGGCCCCTATAGGTGCTGCCTTCTTAGTTCACAGATAGACTGGCACTTTGTTCTGTAGTGACTTTGATGGGACAGCTGTGAATAGCGGCCGTTTAGGGAATTGCGTTTGAGGTTGTCTGTCAAGGGCCATGGGTGAAAGCCGAACTGGCTGAGTTGAGAGTGTGTCAGAGTGAAGGCTTTCTGATGTGCCGGGAAGACACGTGGAGACCTTCAGCGCCAGTGGGTGCATGGCCCTGATGGCCTCTCCCTGTACTGGCTTTCATGGTCCCTGGGATGGGCTGCCCTTCATGGGTACCGTGATGTGTTCACGCAGGTGTCTTGTCTGTTCTAGCAATGGCGCTTGCTTCCATATCTGGCAGCTATCTACGCCTTAGACCACTTCTCCAAGTCGCTCTTCCTGGACCTGATGGAGCTCCAGCAAGGACTTGCATCGGGAGACCGCAGCGCCAGACAGGTGAGGTGGTGTCTGCTTCCTCAGCAGCATTGTTTAAATCTCACACGGTTGGAGCAGCACAGATTCAGCCTTCATTTCAAAGCAAAATCAGTCCTTTGATTTGCGAGGACAGAGCATTCCTCCAGTTGTTCCCACCCACTCGGAGTTTTGGCCTCTGCTGCGATTGAACGGGCTGGGCATGCGTCCACACTCCTGCCTCTCAAGGATGTGCTGACACGACTCCTGGTTCCAGTCTGTGAGTTCAGCTGTTGGTCTCCTTTTGAGAACATGACGGTTTTGCAAAATCCACATTACCCGCTCCTCAGTGGATTTCATGGTTCTGAGCCTTTTGTAAACAGCTGCACAAAGGTCTGAATCCCACTGACTAGATTTGAGTTGACAGTCAAAGGATTTGTGCCAGAAACGAGCGTGCAAATCCCGAGATCAGCCTTGGCATAAAGAGACATCGGGAGCAGATTTCTTTGTAGATGGTTATGAACTGATTTTCCGTTGTCCCTCCTGCTGCCTCCTGAGCAAGAGTGAAATGTGAATCAAAAGAAATAACCGTGTTTGAAAGCAGAGGAGAAACACCACAGATTGCGGTTACGTACAACATCAGAAAAAGCCTGTATCTAATTAGCATATCTTGAAATATTATCAGTGTCCGCATTCACGGCAGATGATGGCAAAGGGATGACCTGCAGGATTGATGGCAGAGCAAACCCCAGGCCTGGAGGCCTGAGGAGGGAGCGCTTCTGACCACTGAAGGGGTTAAGCCTGTGTTTTCCCAGGAGTGTGAGTCAGTGGAGCTTTTGCCAGCTGACAGTGGCATTGTTCTCCTGTGAATAATGTTGTAAAGGGTGACCGGGCTCATTCTTTCTGAAACTCAGTGGTTTAACCCAGGCAGAGGAGGGCCTCAACTCAGCCCCTTGTGTGAAGTTGAAAACACTCATAAAATGGGTCATTGGACTCAGCGTGCATGTGTGTGTGTGTATGTGTATGTCTTCCTCTTAATTGTTTTTCCTTTTTAATGTCTTTATTTCTTTTTTAAAAGTAAAAATTCTTCTTTTACCCTGAATCAGTCTTTTAAGTTTTTGTTTGTTTGTTTGTTTGTTTTTGAGACAGAGTCTCACTCTGTTGCCCAGGCTGGAGTGCAGTGGTGCGATCTTGGCTCACTGCAATTTCCGCCTCCTGGGTTCAAGCAATTCTCTTGCCTCAGCCTCCCAGAGTAGCTGGGACTACAGGTGCCCGCCACCACACCTGGCTAATTTTTTGTATTTTTCAGTAGAGAAAGGGTGTCACCATGTTGCCCAGGCTGTTCTCAGACTCCTGAGCTCAAGTGATCTGCCCGCCTCGGCCTCTCAAAGTGCTGGAATTACAGGTGTGAGCCACTGTGCCTGGCCCAGCCTCTTAAGTTTTCATCATTAGATATCAAGCAGAAGTAAAGGAGTTTTTTTTCCCCCCCTTAAAAAAAAGCCTGCAGCACCTGATATTCCCAGGCGGTCTCCCATCCAAGTACTAACCAGGCCCGACCCTGCTTAGCTTCCGAGATCAGGCTCATTCAGGGTAGTGTGGCCATGGACAGCAAAGGAGTCTCAATAAAACATGTTAGGCCTGAGAGAGGCACGGTGAGCCCCCACACAGAGCAGACTGTCAGTTACCGAGGCGCTTGCAGCCTTCTGGGAACGGACTGGTCCCGGCCCTTCCCTGTCCTGGGAGTGAGCACTGTCTGCGGTGCTGGGTCTGGTTCTCTGGCCTTTCTTCATGGTTTCGCTGCAAACAATTGCAACCTTCCATGGCGTGTCATTCACTTTGACATTTGTGAATTTTATATAAAGTGGGACATGACACACATTCTTCTGCAGTTTGCTTCTGGGACCCGTGTTAGGGCCCTGAGAGCTATTTGCTGTGTAGAGCTGTGTTTTCATTGTTGTGAAATGGTATGAGCGGACCACAGTGTACCCATACTTGGATAAAGACTCTTTTTTATTTCTAATTACAATTAGGTTTCCTCTTCTGTCATTTTCGGGATGTCTTGTATTAGACTAGAGGTGATACGGTGGTTTGATGTTATTGCTGACTTCTGACTTTTTGGTGTCAAAAGTCTCTTTTCACCTGTTCTTGTTGGATTCCCTCACCCAAAGGCAGAGCTTGGACGTGAGATCCACGCCCTGGCATCGGCCAGCAAGCCCCTGGCCTCGTGGACCACCCAGCAAGGAATTCAGGAATGCCGGGAGGCGTGTGGAGGACACGGCTATCTGGCCAGTAGGTTTTGGAGAAGTGCATGGTGGTTTCCTGTCCTTCGCCCTGCTGTTTGACTCTAGACCAGGGGTCGGCAGACTGTGGCCTGAGGACCAAATCCAGCCTGCCACCTGTTTTTTTAAATAAAGTTTTATTGGAACACAGCCAGCCACCCCCGTTCATTTGCACATTTCCTGCAGCTGTTTTCACACTGCAAGGGCAGAGTTGAGTAATCGCAGCTGTGACAGAGACCATGTGGCTTGCAGAGCTGAAAATATTTACTCTCTGGTCCATTGCAGAACAAGTTTGCCAACCCCTGCCCTAGATAGATCCCACTGCTTTCAGATGCCTGATGCTTCTTGGCCAAAATATACGCAGAGAGCAGCTAATCTGCTCATTTGAATTTTAACTATTTGGTTAACAGCTTGGTAGTAAACTAGCACCATGTTTTGTTTGGATAGAAAATTCTTACACTTAGATAAAGAGGTAGTTATATCGGCATTGACGATGACTGAGGTAGCTGTTATGTGGTTAAGAGCGGAGGCCACCAGCTTGCCTGGGATTGAGTCCTGGCTCCATCTAACAGCCTGGTAACTGTGGGCAGGTTGCTTAACCTCACTGTGCTCAGTTTTCTTATTTTTAAAGTGGGGGTGATAATAGTGTACCCACAACATAGGTTCTTGCCAGAATTAAGTGAATTAACACGTATGAAGTGTAAGCATGGTATCTGGCATGTAGTGCGTGCCCACTGCCTTATTTGCTAATGCTGTTATTATTAGAATTATCATCAGCATTATTTACAGCTTACCTGCAAAACTTCCCGTGTGCTAATCTTAAATAATTAACTGGCAAAAACTGGTTGCTCAGAGAAGGCCATGTACACACTCAAAACAGCCACAGCATCAGCAAAACTCTCTTGCCCTCCAGGAGCACTTGGCCCTTGCCAAGTTTGTGAGAGTTTTCGCGATGCTCTATCTAGAACTACACACACACTTGCAGCGATCATCTGCTGACCACTGCAGTTCTAACTCGCACCTGTTCCAGCATGGGCTGAGCAACGTGGCCCCTCACTCCCACCACACTCTGTCTTTGTCATTTACTGACCTGTGGGTAGCCATGGCTGTACACAAGTTATGCATTTGCATGCTTTGTCGTCTGTGCAATGCCCTTAGTAGTTTTTATTTGTCTTTGTAACTTATCGGGATTCTATAAATAGTTGAATAAGGAAATTGAATCTTGCAGTACTGCAGACAACAAAGACGACGGAATCAAGATTAATCATATACATATACATATACATATACATATGCATATGCATATACATATACATATACATATGCATATACATATACATATGCTGGGATTGAGACCAATACGACCGAGGCTCCATCTAGGTTTAGAAAATCAATTGCAAATGTTTCTGCTGAGGCCTCTCCCAGCTCTTGTTCAGTGACCAACCTGTTACGTGGCAGGAAGCTCGTGGCATGATTTGACAGCAAGTCAGGAGAAAATGATCAGGTGTTCTAGGTGATCACAAGGCTAATCACAAGCCTGTTGGCAGTATGGCTGCAATTGGACTCCTTTCATGCTCTCAGGATCCATCAGTCACAGTATGTGAGTGTGAGAAGTCAGCTCCACTCCCTTCCTGCTGGGCCCATCCCGGCCTCACATTCAGAGAACACTTGCCATCAGAGTAGGCAAGTGCGTGAGGGTCTGGAAAGCAAGCCTTACAACACATGTAAAGGCATCCAGCTAGCTGATAGGAAAGAAAAAAAGTTATCTTGAAATTTCCTGTGTTAAAAGAAGAGTTCATTCAGTTACCAACAGAAGAAGGGCAGCCCTGGGGGCATCAGCTCACTGAGATGGCTCCCTCCTATCAGCAACCCCATGCCAGGGGAGGCTCTGCAGGGCTTGCTGACAGCAGTGAGGAGGAGCTGGAGCTGGGATATGAAGCACAGGTGGCAGTTCTTTGTGTCTGGTCAAGCTGAGTTCAGGGCTTTTTTTTTTTTGGACAGTCTTGCCCTGTCCCCGAGGCTGGAGTACAGTGGCATGACCATGGCTTACTTCAGCCTCAAATGCCTGGGCTCTTAAGCAATCCTCCCACCTCAGCCTCCTGGGTAGCTGGGACTAAAGGTGTGTGCCACCATGCCCAGCTAATTTTTGTTTTCATTTTTTATAGAGATAGGGTCTCACTATGTTGCCCAGGCTGGTCTCAAACCATGGCTTTTGTTGTTGTTGTTGTTGAAACAGGGTCTTGCTCTGTCACCCAGGCTGGAGTGTAGTTGCACAATCTCGGCTCACTGCAACCTCTGCCTCCCAGGCTCAAGCGATTCTCCTGCCTCAGCCTCCCGAGTAGCTGAGATTACAGGCACATACCACCACACCTGGCTATTTTTGTATTTTTAGTAGAGGTGGGTTTCACCATGTTGGCCAGGCTGGTCTTGAACACCTGGCTTCAAGTGATCCACCCGCCTCGGCCCCCCAAAGTGCTGCCATTACAGATGTGAGCCACCGCGCCCAGCCTCTTAGTGCTTTTTAAATTCTCACACAGTGACAGGCTGCTTCTCAAATATGCGTCTTACATGATGGTACTATTGTGGCTTTGTTGCAGTGAACCGGTTGGGTGTCCTTAGAGATGACAACGATCCCAACTGCACATACGAAGGTGACAACAACATCCTACTGCAGCAGACAAGCAATTATTTGCTGGGCCTCCTGGCACACCAGGTCCAGGGTGAGGCTCTGCTTACACTGGTGGGGGTCCTGGAACCCAACCGGGGCGGGGGTGGGTTCTCCTGGCCTCACTGATTCGGCAGTTCTGTGAATGCATCCTAGGTTTGCAGAAGGAAAGAAATGTTATTAGATAGTGCCGACCAACTCCCCAAGGCATGGGCAAAGGCTGGTGGGGGGAGGGTCCTTGAGACCCAGACCCTGGCCCATGGGTCTGGGGCTGTTGGGTCCTCTGGACACTCTCCGTGCTTTGGGGTGTCCCCAGCTTGGGGTTCCCAATGGCTCGGGTTCCTGTCTTCCACCAAAGTCACTGGAATGTGTGTCCTAGATGGAGCTTGCTTCCGCAGTCCACTGAAGTCAGTGGACTTTCTGGATGCCTATCCCGGCATCCTTGACCAGAAGTTTGAAGTCTCCAGTGTTGCCGACTGCTTGGACTCTGCAGGTAAACACACAGGTGGAGGGCTCCCCTGGCCGCCTGATTTCCCATCATTCCCACCAGGAAACGCACTGTGCCTCGGTGAGGGGGCCCTTGGCAGTTCCATCCGTGGCAGCAGTGATGGTGGGAGGCCCCGCATGCAACTTGTCCTGGGCTGGCTCATGGACTATTTCTTTGTGCCTGACGCCAAGTTAGGCGCTGACTCCACAGATGGATTGAAGGATGCCCACTTGCCACCCTATACCTTGCCTCCCATAGGATAAAGGGCATGAGAGGCCACCTGGCCTGGTCTCTGTCCACTAAGCAGCCTCTGCCCCCTGCCCTGGTGCCTGGGCTGCTGCTGTCCCTGGGCCCTCCCAGCCACCTCACCTGTCAGTCTTCCCCACTCCCAGCCCCTCCCGGCTCCCCAAACAGCAGATGCCCTTTCCCGCCCTGGCGCACCTCGCGCACCTCCTTCCTTCGGCCCCTGTGGTGCAGGCTCATCTTCTGTGGGTGCGGTGGTCGGGATGGGGCCTCCTCCCAGGGCCCCGTACAGAGCTGGCCACTGACAGCCTCCTGCAGGTGTGTCGTGGGAGCTGTTGCAGGCTCCGCCTCACCCATGTGGGGTCTGTGGCTCAGAGAGGTGGGAGCGAGAGCTGGGAATGAGGCGCCTGGCCGTGCTGGCAGCATCGAAAGCAAAGCAGCTTCCCTGTAGACTGCACTGGATCCTGACGGGGGATCCCTCTTCGGAGAGCAGCTGCTCTCGCGTTCCTGGGTTAATTCTGCACGTGCTCGTTATGTGCTCACTCTGCAGTTCTGGGGCTGGCGGCCAGCATGATGGAGACCCCATGCCTGCCCTCATGGGACTTTACAGTCTAGACCAGCAGACACAAAAACATCCCAAGGCCTCAGTCTTAGGGCAGCAGGAATTCTGCAAAGCAGTGATCCTGGCTGGTGAGGTGGAGCATGACTGGTGACCACCTTGCAGGGGCCTTGGCCTTTGAATTGAGGTCAGTGAAAGGCGGGGGCAGCTGTGGGGACCCCCGATGGACGGGTGTGTCAGGAGGAGGAGGCAGCAGGTCCCAGCCTGTGCCGAGCTCATCCCTATGTGAGCGTGCATCTCGTTCCCCTGCTGTGAGTGACGGGAGGTGAGCGCAAGAGGCCCAGTGGAATGGGGTGTGCTGTTTGTTTTGATGATTCATATTTTTAAAAATGTTCCTCATGGGAAAAGGCCACTCTGGCTGCTCTGTGGAAATGGAGGTGAGAGGCGGCTGGGACAGGTGAGAGGGGCTGCCCTGCGCCCCAAAACAGAAGCACCCGGCCCAGCTCTGCGTGTCCTACAGGGCACTCCTAAAGGCTCCCTCGGCTCTGGCTGCCCAGGCGCAGGGAAGGGCAGAGCGAGGATTCAAACCCAAGCCTGTGGGACCGCAAAGCTCGGGATCTCTCGTTACTGCTCCTGGATGCTTCTTGCCCAGTGGTCTGGGTGAGATTTGACAGAAAGAGCAGGGCTGGAGCTGCCCCCACCTCCGTGCCACCCGTGTCCCTGTCAAATGCCTTCCTCCCACCACAACCCCCGTCTGTCAAGCCGCATATCACAGAGAACAGCTCAAAGCCGCAGCGACGCCTCCATCTTGCCATCACCTCACTCAGCAATATTTAGTGAACGTCTTCACTTTGCCACCAAAGCACCTATTTGTGCAGAAGAGAAGGGCCGAGAGGGGTCCCGATGCCCTGTCCCGGCAGGCCAGGTGGAAACTGACCGCTCCCGTGACACCCGAGACATGAAAGAGTAGCCCACCCTCCTGAGCTAGAGAGACATCAGTTCCCGCCAGGCTGCCGGGGGTTGATCCCGGTCCCTCCTGCCGGCCGTGGAACCTACAACAAGTCCCTCAGCCTTCCTGCCTCGGTTTCCTCATCTGCAGCGCGGGGACGGTGATGGTACCCCCTTCATAAGGTTTTTGTACCGTGGACTGAGTTCATGCACGTAAAGCACTTAGTGTAGTACTTGGCGCCAAATCAGAGCTCAGCTCAGCAGCCACAGTTTGGACAGGAACCGCCCTCAAGGTGCCGCACGCTCAACTGGGCGGATAGAGCAGGGATTTGGAGATGGAGGACGCTCTTGGCTTTGCATTCAGGAGACCAGAACGTGAGGGTCCCCGGGGGTTCTGGGAGGCCCCTGGATCCTCGGGAGGAGGGAGCACTGGCCTCCCTCATGCAGGGTCAGGCGCACATGGAGGACGCGTTCCGGCCATCAAGACCGACGCCGTGGATGTGATAGCAGCCCCCGAGCGTGTGTCCTTGTCCGTCTCCAGCCCTGCAGGCTACTTCCTTGTTCACACGGCAAAGAACAGGACAACAGCTGTGGCCGAAGCCAGTGTGGAGCCTGGACCGGTCCAGCTTCCCGGCGCCTTCCCCTGCCCGCACCATCAGCATCGTCATCAGGAAGCACCTGCATCACTGCTTGCTTTCTCGTGGTCACTGCGCTGGGTTACAGCTTCTGACGGTAACTAACCGTGCAGATCTCAGCCTGCCTTTTTGGGTGCCAGTAGGAAACGGGGACACGTTTGATGACCTATTTCTGATGTTTGCAAGTCACTTTCTTTTTTTTTTTTTTTTTGAGACGGAGTCTCGCTCTGTTGCCCAGGCTGGAGTGCAGTGGCGTGATCTCGGCTCACTGCAAGCTCCACCTCCCAGGTTCACGCCATTCTCCTGCCTCAGCCTCCCGAGTAGCTGGGACTACAGGCGCCCGCCACCACACCCGGCTAATTTTTTGTATTTTTAGTAGAGACAGGGTTTCACCGTGTTAGGCAGGATGGCCTCGATATCCTGACCTCGTGATCCGCCCACCTTGGCCTCCCGAAGTGCTGGGATCACAGGCATAAGCCACCGCGGCCCGGCCGCAAGTCACTTTCCAAGCTTCCCAAATGTTGCCACAGAAAGGACTAGAAAATGACCTAATCATTGTAGTAACTTCGACCCAACCAAAACCTTTTTCCTAAAACCATCACTCCTTATATTAATAAAATCAAAACATAAATGGGACAGCCAGCTTCTCCATGTGCCCATCACGCTCTGCTCTTCTCTCCCCTTCCCTTGAGACTGAAAGCAAAAGCAATTTTACAGTCTCTCCATCATCGGGAGAGACACCAAAGTCACCTGCTTTTCTGCAACTGCTCTAATGTTTACAAGATGCAACAAAGTGAAAACATTTTCCAGAGTAACAAAGGCAAATGGCTTTCACTTGTTCAAAGTGGTATGGGAGAGAGACCGCCGTTATCCCTCACGCCGCAGGGAAGCTTGTGGGTTCTGCCAGCCCCATCGTCTCAAGGGCATTTGGTCACAGATCCCAGGTCTCAGGGCTGACTGCAACCTGCATCATGTGGATCTTTGGTAAAAGCTGTTTAAGTGATGTGGGGCCCTCAGGCTCTGCAGGATTGGAGAGACACAGGCCTCTTCGGGGTTGCGCTCGCCTGTGAGGAAGGGTGGAGGATTTGCCAAGCCTATGGCTGGTCCTTCAGGGGTTCCGATTCTGACTTGGGTAGGGGAGGCTGGGTTTTCTGTTGAGTTCCTCTGATTTTTGCACAGGCATGTGTGCTGAGCTGAGTGTCACAGCCCTGTGCCTTGGGAGCCTGTGCTGTTGCTTCCTGCGGCAGGCCCTGTTCTCCTTTAGCTGGCTCATATGCATTCATAGTAAGCAGTTGCAGTGTTCACTACTCAGACACGTGTGTATTTATGGACTGCAAGGTCATGGGATGTGGGCCAGAGGTGACATGGGGTCATGTGTGAGCAGTGGGGTCACATGGGGTGAGCGGTGGAGTCACGTGGGGTGCATGGTGAGGTCATGTGAGGTGAGCAGTGGGGTGCATGGTGCAGACAGTGTTCCCAGAGGGTGGGAGCACAGGCTCTTGGGTCAGCACTGCCCCCCGCTGTGACCTTGAGCTAGGCTTTAATCTCTCTGAGCCTGTTTTCCTTCTGCAAGACAGTGGGGAGGGAATGCGGTCACCCCGTGCCTCCTGGCAGGGGCCAGGCCATGGTGCCCTTCGTAGGGGGCTGCTGTGTGCGGGGGGCCATAGTCCCGAACACTTCCTTGGAAACAACAGGTGCAGGTGAGGTCTGCCTTGGTGGGTCAGGGAATGTTTCCCACAAAGCCGGCACCTGAGGGTGTCTCAGAGGGTCCGTGCGTTGTGCTTTTGGGGAGCACCGGCAGCAGCGGGCATGGTGAGACCCAGGCCCGTGATCTGGCTGAGGAGTTGGGGCCGCCGTCCAGGCCTTGCTTTCCAGGGCTTGCCTGGGTCAGAATCCGAGTTAGGAGTGCTCTGATGCTGACACAGAGGGGACTGGACCCAGAGACGGGAGAGGAAATCGAGACCCGAAAGGCAGGCAGTGCATGCGAAGAGCTCACCACGGAGTCAAGGACAGAGCCCCGGCTGGGGAGGGGGGCAGATCGAGGGGCAGTCATTGAGTGCACAGGGCAGCTAGGGGCACTTTCGAGAGTCTGTCTGGTGTGAGGCACATGGAAAGGCCGTGGTGACCCAGGATTCTGGGAGACCCTTGAGGACAGAGGTTGTTGACACTGGGTGTGTCCTCAGGCGGCCAGCAGCCGCATTCCGAGCAAGAGAATTCACTGCCCATCAGTGCCCGTTTTCCTGCCTAGTTTGTTTCAGCGATACCTTTTCACTTCCAAATTAACTCTGAAAATGACACACACGGCACCCACCTTTCATTGTTTGCTTTCATGTGTTTTTTGGGGATCTTCTCTCCTGCACGTGAACACATCAGACTGACATGATTTATTTTTTCACGAAAAGCCAAGAACCAAAAGTAGAGTGTAAGGAAAAAACACAGTGCAAACCTAACTCATTTTTCAAGCGTCCCTCTCACTTGAAGCCACAGCACAGTGTAACTGGCCGTCACCGTGAAGCCTCATGGGTTAATTCTGGTTGCAGAGACAGATTGGAAAACTCGGGTAACTGCCGTGAAGTGTCCACTGCAGTGGGACACCTCCTGGGGCAGTGTTTGGGAACGGCCAGGACAGGCTGGGAGGGAAGCCCAGCCATGGCTGATGCGTGGTGGGACACGGGGGCCTCTGGTGTGGTCAGAAGGAATTTGCACAAGCGGTTTCTGGCCGGACCGTTTCCTTGGTTTTGTTGCTGTGTAAATAAGTCATGGAAAGCACAACTGTACAGCATCTACCTTTCCTTGCCGTTCGTGACCATCTGCCCTGCTGGGGAGAGCTTGGGATGTTGCAGAGCCTTTAGGAACAGGCGGTGGTCACAAGGGCCTCCCCTCAGCATTGGTTGCAAAATGGACCTGAGTTTTCCAGTAATGTCCTGAAGGGTAGCGTGTGAGGCTCAAGGATGACCCCTGGGCAGCCTGCCAGCAGCAGAGGGCCACGGCCTGGGCACTGAAGACAGCAGACAGTGACTCTCTTGGTGCAGAGGCAGAAACCCCAAGTCAGGATGGGGCAGGGCTACCCGCCTGCCTCTCAGGGTGGGGGGGCTCTTCCCACCCAGGCTCCTGGCAGCTCCAGGAGTCCTTGGCTGTGGCTGCATCATGCCGGCCTTTGCGTCCTCTGTGACTTTGCCGTCTCTGCATCTTGTAAGGACACGTGCCATCGGATTTAGAATCCACCCTAGTCCAGGAGTCCCTGATGACCTCACCTCAATACCTCAACTTCATGACATCTGCAAAGACCCTCTTCCCAACAAAGGTCACATTCACAGCTGTGGGGGTCAGTTAGGGCCACCATTCAGCGCCCCATGCCTGGCAGGACTTGGCGAGGGGAGCCTTGGCTCCCTGAAGATGACTGCGTGGAGGAAGCCTCCGCCCAACCCTGCCTGCACCCTGCCTGCAGGGTCAGCAGCACCTGTCTTTCCATCCCACTCCCTCTGGCCGCCTGACGTATGAGCCTGGGAAACGGCCTGCTCTGGTTTGTGACGGGCTTCTCAGTTATGCCGTGAGGGTGAACAGATGTAACAGCCGAAAGCAGTCGGGTGTGCTGTGGCAGGAACTGCAACGTTGGATATTTTCTTTCTTTCTTTTTTTTTTTTTTTTGAGACGGAGTCTCGCTCTGTCGCCCAGGCTGGAGTGCAGTGGCGTGATCTCAGCTCACTGCAAGCTCCACCTCCTGGGTTCACGCCATTCTCCTGCCTCGGCCTCCCGAGTAGCTGGGACTACAGGCGCCCGCCACTGCGCGTGGCTAATTTTTTGTATTTTTAGTAGAGACGGGGTTTCACCGTTTTAGCCAGGATGGTCTTGATCTCCTGACCTCGTGATCCGCCCGCCTCGGCCTCCCAAAGTGCTGGGATTACAGGTGTGAGCCACCGCACCCGGCAACGTTGGGTATTTTCTTCCCAGTGACCTGGGCTGTGTGACAAAGAAGGAAATCCCAAGCCCCCCTGAGTTCAGCCTTTGGGCCCAGACTCAGAGTTGCTGATCTCCATTCTCCTGCCCGGGATCTCTGAGCAAGACTGGCTGCCAGGCAGAAGGCCCCCTGCAGCCTGGAGGCTCCTCGTGTCTGGGCGCCAGGCCCTCTGTGCCTGGGCAGGGGGTGGGTGTGAGCGTGGCCTCCACATGTGGCTGGTCCGCACCTCTCCCTCACATGCTCGCCATGTACCTGGGTCCCTGGGCCCGTGTCCTCATCAGTGGGGTAGTAGCAGTACAGCCTGGTGGAGTCTCAGGACCATGCCTGGTCCATAGGGAGTACTGTGGGAGACCAGCTCTGGCTGCGCTGTGGGGGGCCCTGCAGATGTGGGCACCACTGCCAGGGGAAGGGGAGGACGAAGAGGGGGCTCCAGCTGTCCTGCCTGACACCCCACCCCGGGGCCTCCCTGTCTGCACCATCTGCTCCCTCCTGCCCTTTTGAGCTTTGTGGGAGGGGCCACGCAGGGGGCGAGGCCTTAGGGGCCCCCCTCCCCCACCATGTCAGTCCCCAGTTCCAGAGCTCCAGTAGGCGGTGAGGTCCAAGGGCCAGGCAGGGGGAGGTGAACGGAAGCACCCCTTCCTCTCGCCACTGGGCGCCACCGCTAGCCAGTTGTCCTGCTGCCCATGCAGTTCTGGCCGATGCTGCGGGGGCAGCACCACACTTCACACAGACCAAGCCTGGTGGGTGTGAGAACGTGCAGCCGTCGCACTCGAGGGCCCACTCTAGTGGCGGTGCCGTGTTCTGTGGCCTCCAGGCCGCTGGAACAGTGTGGAACTCAGGACAGCCCTGGGCTGAGCCAGGAAGTGCCTCCAGCCAGGGGAGCCCTGGGCAGGTGCCCTCCCTGTGCCTCGGTTTCCCTACCTATAAAATCAGACCCACCCCATACACTTGCTCGTCATGAAGACGACCCGGTACCTGCAGGATGCTGGCAGTGCCTTGTCCCTGGGGGTGAGTTGTGACAAATGCTTGGGTTCTCTATTGTTACTTTTTCTCCTTCTGTTTCTCATTCCGAAGTCGCCCTGGCAGCATACAAGTGGCTGGTTTGCTACCTGCTCCGAGAGACTTATCAAAAATTAAACCAAGAGAAAAGATCAGGAAGCAGTGACTTTGAAGCAAGGAACAAATGCCAGGTACGTATTTGTTTTCAAAATTCCCTTTTGTATTATTTGCTCTTAATTCCCCGGCTGTTGTGTCCCTGGGAAGTTGAACATCCTGGCAGTTCAGGCCCCAGACCCTGAGCTCCCGTGACCTTGGGCAGATGACTTGATGACTTTGCTGCTTGCTCAGCTCCTCTGTAACACAGGGATGGCGGCACCTGTCTTGCTGGGCTGGGGAGGTCATGGATGTTACATTTACCGTGCTTGATGGTTTCCAGCCTGTAAACTGGAGCCGTGAAGCTCTGGGTTGTGAGAGCCTTGGATGCACGGAGCGGCGGGGACACCATTGCGGGCACTCTGAGTGCTCCCTCCTCACTCGTGGGAGTGATGCCAGCGCCCTGCTTGGTTTTCCACAAGTTGCTGTCACCTTCCTGAGGGGCTGGGGTGGCAATGGTGAGTGGGTCATCGTTGGCCTTGGAAAGCGCTTTGGTTCTCACACTTGGACAGGGTTGTCTCTCGTGTTCCAGGAAGCCACAGGGAAAAAAATAGCCTGTTCTAAAACACCTTGTCATGCCAGGAACCTTCCAGCCCTGTCCCAGCTGTCTGCCCTAGAGCAGAGCCCAGCCCCCACCCTGTCTAGGGGGCAGCTGGTGGGGGCAGTGGGGCTCCCAGATGTGTCTGTGGGTGCCGTGAGCACTCTTGGCTGTAGTGCGCCAGCCCAAACCGTAGCTGTGGGGAGACTCAGGCCAAGAGTGTCAGGCAGGGAGGCCGTGGATACGGAGAGAGCTGCTGTCGCCCCTTCTCCCTAGCGTCGGTTCATGAGGTTATGGGTCACCTTCAGTAATGAAGCCGCTGTGGGGACCCAGGTCCACGTCTGCCTGTCTCTGGGAAGGCCCAGCACCCCACAGCCTGCTGCTGGGGGGCAGCCCTGCCCCTCAGGCCAGCGCCTCTAGGAACCTGCTGGACACACCTGCCCTGGGATGAGGAGAGAAGGCAGGAGGGATGGGCTCCTGTCAAGCTCAAAGAAACCCAGATTGGGCCAGGCACAGTGGCTCATGCCTGTAATCCCAGCATTTTGGGAGGCTGAGACGGGTGGATTACAAGGTCAGGAGATCAAGACCATCCTGGCTAATATGGTGAAACCTGGTGTCTCCTAAAAATACAAAAAATTGGCCAGGCATGGTGGCATGCGCCTGTAGTCCCAGCTACTTGGGAGGCTGAGGCAGAAGAATCGCTTGAACCTAGAAGGCGGAGGTTGCAGTGAGCCGAGATCACGCCACTGCACTCCAGCCTGGGTGACAGAGCAAGACCCATCTCAAAAAAAAAAAAAAAAAAAGAAACCCATATTGAATTTATAACTGAAAAGAAATGAAGTCAGCAGGTGGCCAGGGTCAGTAAAACTTGTAGTTTAGGGCCATGGTGACCAAAAACAGGAGGCTTGAAATGACCCTTCCAGAACAGGCCACCTTCTTTACCCACCCTGGGTGATACACAGCAGGTTGGGTCATTCAGAAACCAGTGGATGCCTGTCAGCTTCCACTGCTCCCTCCTCTGCAGGCCACATCCTTGTGTTAAGGTTGAGTAGGCTGCTGCACTGGCTCATGTATGTAATGCCAGCACTTTAGGAGGCTGAGGCAGGAAGATGGCTTGAGCCCAGGAGTTGAGGCTGCCGTGATTGCATCACCGCACTCCAGCGTGGGCAACAGAGCAAGACCCTGTCTCAGAAAAGAAAGAAAACATTTTTTTAATGGAGTAGAGATTCTCCAATGAGTTATGAAACAAGACCCCCAGAGATGGAGGGCACAACACCTGTATCTCTTAGAACTGCCCGGTAGGTCCTTAGCACCCCCTTCCAGCCCCGATCTATGCTGGGGACCTGGCATGTGTGACCCCACAACACCCCGAGTGTGTGGCTGAGCTGCTGAGAAACCCCTCCTCACCTGTAGCTTTTCCTTTGAGAACTTGGTAGCAGAATTTCACGGAAGGCTGTGGCAGAGGCCAGGGGGGGTCCTGGGTTCTGATCTGGCTGAGACAGTGACCCTGAGCCGAGCTGTGGAGCTGACAGACACCCACAGACACCAGCCCCAAGGCCTTGGAGGGAAAGCTGTTGCCAGGGCAGGGCTTCGTGTTCCAGACCTGCTCTGGATCGCGGAGCTTTTAAGAGCAGGGGACATTTGTGATAGCTGAGAGCCCTTGGGGCCCTGGGCTGGATGCTAAGGGGGCCCAGGGGAGATGCGGCCCCTTCCTCTGCAATACGGCATGAGAAGAAAGCCTCAGCCTAGACCAGCCTTTTCAGGAAGATGGGAACTGGAAGCTGTTAAAAAATTAAAACCATCGGATTTGGCTGCATAAAGATTCAGCATTTCTGCATTGCAAAAGATGCTCTCAGCAAAATCAGAAGACACACAGCAGCCTGTGGAAGCCCACGTAGCATGTCACCCACAGAGAACACCCCCAGAAGGAAGGAATTCCTTCAGATAGATGCCAGCCTGGTCGGAAACCAGCCCCAGCAGCCGCTGACCTGGAGCCGGGGCAGGAGCTGCAGGTCAAAGCCACACTTCCACAGGCATCAGGCTGGGCTGGGGCAGCAGCAGTTCATGGAGAGGGTGACGGCTGTGTCCTTTGGGAAGGTTACTGACCGTTTTTGTTAAAAGTGTGCTTACTCTCTGACCTGGTGGAGAAAATTTATTAACTTTTAAACATTTTCTGGCTCCTGCCAGTAACCGCTATCCACCATTTACCCACCGCCGGTAACCGCTAGCCACCATTTACCCACCGCCGGTAACCGCTAGCCACCATTTACCCACCGCCGGTAACCGCTAGCCACCATTTACCCACCGCCGGTAACCGCTAGCCACCATTTACCCACCGCCGGTAACCGCTAGCCACCATTTACCCACCGCCGGTAACCGCTAGCCACCATTTACCCACCGCCGGTAACCGCTAGCCACCATTTACCCACCGCCGGTAACCGCTAGCCACCATTTACCCACCGCCGGTAACCGCTAGCCACCATTTACCCACCGCCGGTAACCGCTAGCCACCATTTACCCACCGCCGGTAACCGCTAGCCACCATTTACCCACCGCCGGTAACCGCTAGCCACCATTTACCCACCGCCGGTAACCGCTAGCCACCATTTACCCACCGCCGGTAACCGCTAGCCACCATTTACCCACCGCCGGTAACCGCTAGCCACCATTTACCCACCGCCGGTAACCGCTAGCCACCATTTACCCACCGCCGGTAACCGCTAGCCACCATTTACCCACCGCCGGTAACCGCTAGCCACCATTTACCCACCGCCGGTAACCGCTAGCCACCATTTACCCACCGCCGGTAACCGCTAGCCACCATTTACCCACCGCCGGTAACCGCTAGCCACCATTTACCCACCGCCGGTAACCGCTAGCCACCATTTACCCACCGCCGGTAACCGCTAGCCACCATTTACCCACCGCCGGTAACCGCTAGCCACCATTTACCCACCGCCGGTAACCGCTAGCCACCATTTACCCACCGCCGGTAACCGCTAGCCACCATTTACCCACCGCCGGTAACCGCTAGCCACCATTTACCCACCGCCGGTAACCGCTAGCCACCATTTACCCACCGCCGGTAACCGCTAGCCACCATTTACCCACCGCCGGTAACCGCTAGCCACCATTTACCCACCGCCGGTAACCGCTAGCCACCATTTACCCACCGCCGGTAACCGCTAGCCACCATTTACCCACTGCCGGTAACCGCTATCCACTATTTACCCACTGTAAGCCAGACATGCACAGAAAGGTCTTTAAAAATGCATTTCTCTCATTTTTCAGCTGAGTGACACCTTTACATGTTCAACAGCCAGTAGATGTAAAAGATGGGTGGCGGGGTCCCCACAGCCTGCCTCAAGCCTGGGAATAAAAAGATGGGTGGTGGCATCCCCGCAGCCTGCCTCCAGCCTGGGAGTAAAAAGGTGGGTGGTGGCATCCCTGCACCCTGCTTCCAACCTGGGACTAAAAAGATGGGTGGTGGCATCCCCGGAGCCTGCCTCCACCCTGGGACCAACCCCTGCCCCAAGGGCTCAAGGCTCCCTTCAGGGATTTGCACATCAGAAGGCGGACAAGGACGAGGACATTTGTTCTCCCTGAGCCACACGCTGGATTCTGTACCTGGGTTATTTCATGTTGCCTACTTTGGGAGTGAAGGAAGTTGAGGCCAAGAGAAATGCCCAAGGTCCCCCAGCTCGCCCGTGCCAGGGCCAGGATCGCACCTGGGCCAGCTGTCACAGAGCCCAGCCCTTTCCCCAGTCTGCGTGGCTGCTGTCTGAATTTGGACAGTTTGGGGTTTGTTTTTTGGCCTGAAGTATCCATTGCCTCTTAAAATGTACTTCACCAACCAGAGCGTACCAGACTGGGACCCTCTCGTCTCTCCTGTGCTGAAGGTTTACGGACAGCTGACCTTCAGTGCATCGAGCCTGAGAAGCGCCTGGCACAGTCCTAGCTGGGGACAATTTGGCAGCTCTGGAGGGGCAGCTGAGGTGGTCCAGAAGATCCCCCTAGAGCAGAGCCCAGCCCCGCCCTGTCTAGGCGGCAGCTGGTGGGGGCAGTGGGGCTCCCGGATGTGTCTGTGGGTGCCGTGAGCACTCTTGGCTGGAGTGCGCCAGCCTTAACCATAGCTGTGGGGACACTTTGTCCATGGGGGAGGGACTGCACCTGAGACATTACTGTCCCCCCGGGTCGCCGGAGTCCATACCGCGTGGGATGCTTCCTGGGCCCCAGCCAACCTTGGTTAATGTTGTGGTCAGCTCTGCTGGTTGCCATGGCAGACACTGTTTAGGGAGCCCATCCCCAGAGGCTGTGGCCCCCCAGTGACTGCTGGCCTTATGTGGACCTTTCCTGGAAGAACAGTGCAGTGTCATGCAGGCAAATCCTGGGGACTGAGATGCCATCAAGTACAATAGAGCTGCCATCGCAGGCGCTTCCTGTGAGAGGGCCACCCTGACCCCAGCAGCACCACGCAGGAGACAACACTGAGGCTTGGAGCCATGATGCCTTTTGCTCACACACACAGCTGCAGAGCTGAGTGACGCTGTGTTTCAAAACTCACTGGCACTCGGGATGCATTATTTGACAGCAGCAAGGTTCTAGGTGGGGCTGTCTTTCTGGCCCCCGCAGCATATCTGGCCTGTGCCATCGCTGTATCAAGCTGTGTCACTTTCATGGAAAAACACACTGAAGCAGCGCGGCTCTAACACAGCAACTGTGCAGGTAAGGGGGAGAGTGGTGCGGGGCACAGGGCTCAGACTCAGATTTGGTTCAAGAACGGCCACTCTGTGCCTGGGCCCTGCTGGGATTGGCCTCATCTCTGGGTTCGCAGAAGACCCATGGTGAGAGGAGAGGCCCTCGTGGGGTGGGAGCACAATTTGGGGTGTGGGCAGAATTCAATGGAATTACCGTGTTCTCGTGGATGCAGGAGCAGCCTGCGGGGGTGCAGGTGCCGTCGCCTGCTTGTTTCATGGAAGGTGGAAGGAGGAGGGGCTGAGGCCTGGAGCTGCAGCACCACACCTGGCAGCTCCCCCAGGGGCCTGTATTATCAGCCTCCTGCCAGAGGCCTCAGGTGGGAGCCTGAAGGCTGCCCCACCTCACTTGGCAGGGCTCTGGGAAATTTGGGTGCTAGTCCTAGCTGGGGTCTGTCAGGCAGTCCCCACTGCCCTAGTGCAAGTCCAGATCCCACCACCAGCCCTCACTTGCCAAAACCAAGGCCCAGAGCTATAGCGCATGTGAGATCAGGAGACGGCAGGAAGCCCCAAGGTCCCAGGCTGGCATGCTCCATGCTCAGACAGCAGGGAGCAGGACGGGCCTTCCTGGCACCGACGGGACGGCCCACCCAGGAGTGTGCAGGGCCCAGCGGGGGTCTTGGGACAGGACCAGTCAGGCTGGCATGAAGCAGAGCGGGAAAGGAGCTTCTCCCGGTTTCTGTTTTCCCGAGGCTCCTGATCCCAGCAGGGCCCTGGAGGACACTGGCTTTGTGACTGGAGACCCTGCTGCCATGTGCTTAACCCTGCTGTGTTCTGGGAAGATTTGGGGCAGCGTCATAGCAGCGTCATAGGCCAGGCATGCAGCCGGGTCCTCCCTGCAGCAGTCAGTCCCCCATACACCATATTTCATCACTTGGCTGGATTTTTTTTTTTTAATTTTAAAAGTGGCACCTGCTCATCCTAACAAGTCAAGCAATGCATGTGTTGTTTTCCTAATTTAAAAAATCTGGTAAGATGATAAATGGGAGATAGGGAAAGAAAGGCTAATAAGTGAAGTTGATGATTATCAGCAAATGTTTTTGATATTCATTAAAAAGGAAAAATAACAGATGCTGGCGAGGCTGTAGAGAAAAGTGACACAGATACACGGTTGGTGGGAATGCAGATTCATTCAGCCACCATGGAGGGCAGCTTGGCGATTTCTCAGAGAGCTAAGAGTTGCCCTTCCCCTCGACCCAGTGATCCCATTACTGGGTATACACCCCAAAGAACAGCAATCATCCTGCCAGCCAGACACATGTACCTGTATGTCCATCGCAGCGCTTTTGACAATAGCAAAAATGTGGAATCAACGCAGGTGCCCATCAGTGGTGGACTGGATAAAGCAAATGGGGTACATAGACACCATGGGATACCGTGCAGCCATCACTACCAAGTCATGTCTTTTGCAGCAACATGGATGCAGCTGCACGCCATTATCCTCAGCAAACTAACGCAGCAACAGAAAATCAAATGCTGCATGTTCACACGTACAAGTGGGAGCTAAACATGGGGCACTCATGGACATAAAGATGGGGGCAGCAGAGCCTGCGGGGGCCGTACAACAGGGGGAGAGAAGCCTGCTTTGGAGGCTTTGGAGGCTTTGGAGGGCGGGGTGGCACTTCCTTTGGAGAAGCGAAGTCAATTCTGAGCTCAGGGAGGAGCTTGACAAGCCCCTTCTCCAGCTCTTCCGTGCCTTCCCGTGTGGAAGAAGCCAGGTCCTGGGCCCTCGGGAGCCTCCTGGTGGGCGCCCACGCTATAGCCGCAGAGCATCCCGACGCCGGCTCCAGGCCGGTATGCAATGCCGGTGCCACCCCCAGTCCCAGACGGGAGCTGAGCTGAGACTGAGGCCTTGGAGGGCGTCGGTGGAGCCAGAGCAGTCCCAGCTCCATCTTCACATAGGCCTTTTCCATTGTGTTCTGGAAACATGTCTCGTGTTTCGCCGCATCTGTGCGCTGCCTCACCTTATGTTACTGTCCTAGGACATGCACGCGAAGGCATGTCGCGTTCGTGTTTCCCGAGAACTTCCTCTACCGGGAATTGGCGGGGCTGGGACCCTCACGGTCCTCACGGTGCCGTCCTGTGTTCCAGGTGTCCCACGGCCGTCCGTTGGCGCTGGCCTTCGTGGAGCTCACGGTGGTCCAGAGGTTCCACGAGCACGTGCACCAGCCCTGCGTGCCGCCCTCGCTGCGGGCCGTGCTGGGGCGGCTCAGTGCTCTGTACGCCCTGTGGTCCCTGAGCCGCCACGCGGCCCTGCTCTACCGAGGTGAGGCTTCTGACTGCGGGCTTGCTGTCCTCCCCAGAGTCAGGGCCCCCCTGTTGTATCTAGGAAGCTGCTTCCTGCACCATCGTCCTCCTTCCACGGGACTTACTGAGCACGGCGGATGGCGCTGTGGACAGATGAGGGGCCCAGTTCCGTAATGAGAAGCATATGGGGCAGAGCAGCGTCAGGGTGGCGCCGAGAGACCCAATTTTTCTTTCACTTGGGGTTCGGTTCAGAGAACACTTCCAGAAGTCCCCCTCATGCCAGGCAGCCTGCCGGGCTCTGCAGAGAGCAGAAGCCCACCTCCTAGGTCCCATAAGGCCCAGACAGACACGAGCCAGGAGTGCCTAGACTTGGGAACACTGGAAGGCTTCCTGGAGGAGGGGGTGCTGGGGCTGATTCCTGGAGGATTGGTGGGAATAGGGTAAACCAAAGTTTGTCAACTTTTTGTTCGTTGTTGCCCCCCAGGAAGTCTTTTTAGGTGGTTTTTCCCAATGGCTGGCTCCTTGCATCTTTGGTACTAGGATACACTGCGTATCCATTCATGTCCTGTGTCTCTGGGCTTGTGAAGAATAAGATCCTCCCCACCCCAAGAGCCAGCGTTTACCCCCTGGAGGGTGGTGCTGACCCCGTGGAGGCCTTGACAATGCTCAGGTGCACCAAGGAAGGGACACAAGTGTCTGCCAGAGAGGGCGGGCACAGGGCAGGAGCCCCACTGCTGTCTGAGAAAAACCCTAAGTGATGAGACACAGTTCTCTCCAGCAAAAATCACAGCAAACGCAGATCCCACCACAGATGTGCTCCCGAATGCACGAGGCCATGGCCTTGGACCTCTTAGGGCCCTGCCAGAAACCACAGCAGCTGGAGGTGACACCAAGGACCAAGTCCCCCTGCAGCCTCTGAGTCCCTGCAGGCACCCACCACCCCCACCCTCCCAACTCCCCTGGGTGGTCCCAGGCACCCTCTTGCTCCTGCGCCCCCTGCCGTGTACCCCTGCTTCACTCTGCCCAGGAGCCCCTTCCTCGCTTCCTCCCGAGGAAGGAACCCGCCCAGCCTCCCTGAGCCCCAGAAGGTGTGAGCCCAGCCGCCACCTGTCACCTCTGAGCCTGGGACCTTGCCTCCCTCACTGCCCCAGGCCGGAGACCATCAATGCCTGAGTGGGAAAAGGGTCTCAGAACTCGGCCCCTGAGCAGCACATTCCTTGGGTCACAGCTGGGCTGGGGACAGCAGTGACACTGATGTGTTCACCCAAAACAGGCCTCCTGTATGGCCGATTTGGAAAGTGCACTCAGGGCATGTTGGTATTGGGGGTGGTTTTGGACTGAGGACCCAGCCCCCATGTGACCGAGGCTGTGCTTGCAGGAGGATACTTCTCCGGTGAGCAGGCGGGAGAAGTGTTGGAGAGTGCCGTCCTGGCCTTGTGTTCCCAGGTGAGCCGTGGGTGCTGCCGCATTCTCTACATCCATGTTACACAACCGCCCAGAGCCGACACGCATCCCCTTAGCATCACCCAGACCGACACGCACTGCCTTAGCGTCACCCAGAGCCTACACGCACCCCCTTAGCATCACCCAGACCGACACGCACCTCCTTAACCTCACCTGGAGCCGACACGCACCTCTTTAGCGTCACCCAGAGCTGACACACACCCCCTTAGCATCATCCAGAGCTGACACACACCACCTTGGTGTCACCCAGAGCTGACACACACTGCCTTTGCAACCCAAACATTCACGTGTGTTCAGTGTTTAGTAAAAACTGGAGGATTACAAGAAAATATGGCTACATCAGAAATTTTTGCAAAAGAAACCTGTCGGGGCGTCTCCAGATCTGCACACACCCAGGCCCTCTCACACACCTTTTGCAGCTACTTTGAGAATTCTCTGAGCGTTCAGGGGCCTTAGCCTCCAATTTAAATTTGTTTCCTGGCAGTTTCCTTGTTTATTATGTTCTTTTACCTATGTCACCGAGGAAATCAGAGGGCCCCAACCCCACGTTCTGGTCCGGCAGCTGTCTTCCATCCAGGGACAGAAGCTACATTGCCGTGCTGTTCAGCACAGTAGCTGCTGGGTTGGGGGAAGGCGGCTGTATGAGTGAGGGTCTCCAATTTCCTTTCATTGCACTGATTTTGAGGAGCCACTTGTGCTGGTGCTGGTGCTGCTGCGGTGGGCAGGGCCACTGTGTCCGTGGCAACTTCACTCCACTTTTGCTGGTAGGAACTGGGCCGAGTGCTGTTGCATTTTAGCACAGTGTCTCAGGTGACTGCAGACCTGGCCTTTCATCTCCCCTGTCGCTGCTTTCATACTTGATCTGGGACCAGTGGAACATCCCTGTGACTGGCTCTGAGCCTCTCTCGGGATTCATTGTATAAACTCCTTCCCTGAGCCTGCGGTTCTGGAGAGGAGCGTGTCTAATTGTGGTGCACGTATGTGACCACATTTACTCCTCTTAACGTCGAACCGGCCACAGGCAGGGGTGTTCCTCGGCTCCTCCAAGAGTCAAATTTTACCCCCTTGGGGCAGTGTTGACCCCGTGGAGGCCTTCAGAGTACGCAGGTGCACCAAGGAAAGCACAGGGGTCTCCTCGCAGAGACGGGGGCATAGCGGGGAGGTGTTGTTGATAAAAAGTGCCCAGGTGTGGTGGCTCATGCCTGTAATCCCAGCACTTTGGGAGGCCAAGGCAGGAGGATCACTGGAGGCCAGGAGTTTGAGACCAGCCCGGGCAACGTAGTGAGACTTCATCTCTACTAAAAATAATTTTAAAAAATTAGCCAGGCTTGGTGGCACATGCCTGTAGTCCCAGCTACTCAAGAGGCTGAGGTAGGGTGGCTTGAGCCCAGGTGTTCGAGGCTGCAGTGAGCCATAATTGCACCATCACACTCCAGCCTGGGCAACAGAGCAAGACCCTGTCTCAAAAAAATAAAAGCCACAGCTGATTTCCCAGTGAAGCTATGGCCAAGGCTGGCTGACCATTGTGTGCCACTCTGTGTGTGCGCCCATCCACACCGCTGTCTTGGGGAGGCCAAGGTCAGCCAGGTGGAGTGGGTGCCAGCCATCCACTAGACCAGGGCCAGCAAACTCAGTCCAATCCTGCCGTTCACCTGAGTGTCATCTGTGGGTGTCTTTGTGCTTCCACGGCACAGTAGGCAGTTGCCAGAGACCATGGCCCGCAAAGCCGGTAACATCTCCTACCTGGACCCTTACGGAACACGTTTGTCAGGCTCAGCGCCTGTATTCTGCCAAGAGCTTCTCTCCTAGAGCAGTGGCATTTGTCTGCGGCCTCTGTGCTGAGGCACGTGGCCCAGGACCAGGTGGCCACGCCCTGCAGAGCACGGCACTGAAGCGCAGAGGTGCACTCAGTTCCTCCGTTGTGGCCTTTGTTACTCTGTGCTGACCGATTGCCTTTGATCCATATCATTAACAGTGTCTCCCGTTCCTGGGTTCTATGCAGTATAGCCATGGCATTTCATAATATTTTAAGGATAGTTTTTTTTTTGCATTTTAAGAAAATTCTTGAGAGTCCACTCATATAAATTTCATGTGTCATATTGTAGAATAATTTGTCCAGTGGAATGGGAGAGTAATAAAACCACTGCCAACTGAGGAGGCTTCATATGCTTATGGCTTTTCCAAGTGCTCATAAATGCCTTCTCTATTACATGTTTTCTGGACATATTTTCCTTTACTGGAACAGCAGTTGCCCAGATAAGCCAAGGCTTAGAAACGAGCCTCTGAAGGCAGTTGCTAATTCACGAGCTTCAGGGTCGTCACTTTTAAGGGCCTTTTCTACCTTGTTGGGAAGAAACAAGCCCTGGAAGTCCTGAGTGAAAAGCAGCATGGTGAGAACATTCCGGCGCACAGCAAGGGCCTGGAATCCAGGCCGGTGAAGAGATCATGCATTGGCAGCAGAGCCGCATGTGCTGCTCAGGTGACCCGTTGCTAGTGGGTCCTGGCAACCATGGACAGGGCTGTTACCCTTTGGTCACCATGGAAATTCCCAGGAGGTGCCAAGTGTCTGGGTTTTGTTTTCCAACAGCTGAAAGACGACGCAGTTGCCCTGGTAGACGTGATCGCTCCTCCTGACTTTATTCTGGACTCACCGATTGGCAGAGCCGACGGCGAGGTAAAGGGAGGACGGGGCCTCGCGGGGGCGCCCCAAGGGTCGATGGGCATTTCTGCGGAGCTGAGATGCTCCTGTGGGTCAGGGGTCTGGTGTCTTCTGGAAAGTGGTCACACGTGGGGGAACTTGTTGGGGAGGGCCCGGGACAAGTCGGGACTGTCTCACTCTGGTGCTTCCCCACACTGGCTCTGTGGTTGCAGGGGACTTGCCCGTCCTTTGCCTGCCTTTTCCTCCCGAGATGGGGTGGTGGCACTGCCCGCCTGCACAGGCAGAGGTTGGAGGTCCACACACTATGGCCTCTGCCCTCCTCCCATTCCCGCCGACCTCCCCGGTCCCAGGTCTTACCCTCATCTGACCATGCAGGCTCCTGGCCCTGCAGGCCTCTCCCCCATCCCTGTCCTGGAATCCCCAGGCCCCTCTGTCCCCTCTGACCATCCATGGTTGTCACCGGGGTTACTCTCCCCTGCTCCACTTTTCCCCCAGCCGCCTCCCTGGGGCTCCTCAGCTCTCCTCCTGCCCTCCGTGTTCCATAATGATTCCTTCAAAGCAGATGGGGTCAGGCCGCCCCCCTGAGGGAGCCTACAACAGCCTCCTCGACTGCCTGCCACGCCCGTGCCCACCCCAGGGCCTTGTGCCTGCTGCTCCGGCTGCCTGGAGTGCCTTCCATTCTTTCAGTATAAGCTACTGTCGCTGCCTTGGAGAGGCCTTCTCTGGCCTCCAGCTGAGGCAGTGCCCCCAGGCACTGTAGTGTGGCCCTTGCTGGCCTCATCACTGACCTTGTGTCTCCCTCCCACCTGATGATGCCCTCGAGGGGCGATGCTCACAGTTCCACTGGGTGCCTTCCAGCACCCCACTGCTTATGGGGCTGTGTCTGTCTTCTGCTAGAGGGACTCGGCGTGTCAATGCTCATGTCCCGTGCCTGAGGTCCCCCGGCTGTGAGCCGCAGAGGGGTTTGACCCCATCCCTGCCCCCTGGCCCCGCGACTGAGTTATTTCTGCTGAAGCACCTGCCGGCACCTGGGTCTCTGCCCAAATGGAGATTGAGCCTTAGTGGGCAGGACCCTCCCTCAGTCCTCAGGGAATGCTGAAGTCTGTACATGAGCCCTTACTGGCTTAGCCAGGGAGGACCCAGCGCCTGGCCTCAGCGCCTGGCCTACATCTGGGCTAGGTGTGCCAAGAGGCAGGTAGTGCCAGGAGCCGGTGGGCAGGGCAGGAGGTGAGAGTTCCCGGTAGTAGGAGAGGCAGGGATGGTCATCTGTGTAGAGGGCCTGCTGTCCTGCATCGGGGACTGACCACTGACCATCCCCAGAGCCCATACAGCCCAGATGATCACTGCTGCTGAGAGCTGAGATCCAGAGAAGCCCAGTGGGTTTCCCAGCCAGGGAGTGGCAGAGCCAGGATTTGAAGAGACTGTGCCCTGCTGTAGGGAGAGAAGACATGGGGGGAGCCTAGGGTCCTGGGGGAACGCATAGGAGGGGGACTTGCCCTGCCCACGTCTCTGGGAGAGGCAGTCTCACCAGGAGGTGGGGGCTCACCAGGCAGACAGGCATTCGAAGAGACAGTGGAGCCAGACTCGCTGTGGATTACCCCTGAGCACATGGGACTGCCTGCCCCGTGCAGGAGAAGCTGAGTGGCCTTGAGCGTCCACCTGCCACGCCTTGTTCTGCAGAGGCAGGCCCGTCTCTGAGGCAGGGAACGACCGAGGAAAGGAGAGACCTTGCCCATGATGGAGGGGCCCCCTGGCTCTGGGTTCCATAGTTAAAACCAGAGCCAACTGGAGGTGTCGCTGGCAGGATGGTTTATTAAACGTGCATTCCTGGCTGAGCGTGGTGGCTCACACCTGTGATCCTAGCACTTTGGAAGGCTGAGGCGGGCGGATCCCTTTAACCCAGGAGTTTGAGACCAGCCTAGGCAACACAGTGAAACCCCGTCCATAAAAATTACAAAAACTGAGGTGAGAGGATCCCCTGAGCTTGGGGAGGTCGAGGCTGTGGTGGGCAGTGATTGCACCACTGCACTCCAGCCTGGGCAACAGAGTGAGACCTCATCTCAAAAAAAAAAAAAAAAAAAAAAATACATTCCTTCCAGTTGCAAGGAACTGGTGTATTAACCAGGAGCTGCCAGGTGAGAAATTCACTATAAACGAACAAACAGAGCCGTAGGGCAGTTGAGACCATCCTTAAACCAAGCCCGCTGCTCCAAACTGTGAAACACAAGCTGGAACCTAGGCCCTGCGGAGCAGCAGCCTGGGCCCAGAGTAGCAGAGTGGGGAGGAGGGGTTGCTAAGTGCATTTAGCGGGTGCAGGCAGAGGGGTTTCTTCTAAATAAAATGGGTCAGCGTAAGCTGGATGCAAAATAGACCACCTCCCCAGGCCCTGGAGATGGTCTGGGCTGCCCCTTTCCACCCTGCACGGGTGAAGTGTCTGCTCAGCTGCCCTTCGCCCTTCATTTGTACAGCCTTCCTCCAAGACAGGAGCGTCTCTCCCCATCTTCCCAGTGAGGCCACTTAGGCTGAGAGCAGTGAAATCTGCACGTCCCGTAGGGGAGTGCTGGCCCGGGGCAGGATGAGAGGAGCAGGGTGTGGCGGCCCAGTCCAGGAATCAGCCAGTAAGGGCCACCGGGCGAGGGCGTCCTGCTGCTGGTGGCCACATGCCACCTGTGCGGCCTGCAGCGGCCTGGGGTGTGAGAGCAGATGTCAGAGCAGCAGTCGATGCAGCCTTGCAGAGTCCTGTGGTGACTGCAGTTACTAAGAAACAAGGTGTCCACTGCCCACGATCAGTTCCTTTTTTTTTTTTTTTTTTTTTTTTTTTTTTTTTTTTTTGAGATAGGATCTCACTCTGTCACCCAGGCCGGGGTGCAGTGGCACAATCTTGGCACACTGCAGCCTCAACCTCCTGGGCTCAAGCGATCCTCCCACCTCAGCCTCCCAAGTAGCTGGGACTACAGGTGAACTCCTCCATGCCCAGTTAATTTTTTGCATGTTTTCTTTTTTTTTGTAAAGACGGGGTTTCACCATGTTGCTCCGGCTGGTCTCGAGCTCCTGAGCTCCAGTGATCTGCCTTCCTCAGCCTCCCAGAGTGCTGGGATTACAGGCACAAGCCACCTCACCCAGCCAATAATTTCCAAAGAAGAGGGTGAGGAGGTGATTTTCATTATAAATGTGTTTTATGGTACTTTATAGTTGAATTTTCCTAATTGTTTTCTACTAGAAAAAAAAAAAGAAAATGTTCGTATAAATTTAAACCATTTTAAAATTTCTCTAAAAAGTGACAGAGAATTTCCTGTGTTTTTTTTTGTTGTTGTTGTTGTTTGTTTGTTTTGAGACGGAGTTTTTCTCTTGTTGCCCAGGCTGGAGTGCAATGGTGCGATCTCGGCTCACCAAAACCTCCGCCTCCCAGGTTCAAGTGATTCTCCTGCCTCAGCCTTCCGAGTAGCTGGGATTACAGGCATGCACCACCACGCCTGGCTAATTTTGAATTTTTTTTTAGTAGAGATGGGGTTTCTCCATGTTGGTCAGGCTGATCTCGAACTCCCGACCTCAGGTGATCTGCCTACCTCGGCCTCCTAAAATGCTGGGATTATGGGC
The DNA here is from genome assembly GCF_028885655.2 of Pongo abelii. Classification (NCBI taxonomy): domain Eukaryota; kingdom Metazoa; phylum Chordata; class Mammalia; order Primates; family Hominidae; genus Pongo; species Pongo abelii. Next base: position 4,507,639 of record NC_071988.2, read on the forward strand.
GTGAGCTACTGTGCCTGGCCGAATTTCCTGTGTTTTTAACAAAAACTTTGAGGAGTTGCATTTGCACACTCAGCCGTCTAGGAATCTTTTCCTTTTTATTTCTTCGTGTTCACTTGCTGTGTACGTGTTGTTTGCAGCTCTACAAAAACCTCTGGGGCGCTATCCTGCAGGAAAGCAAGGCGTTGGAGCGGGCGTCCTGGTGGCCAGAGTTTTCTGTGAACAAACCTGTCATAGGAAGTCTGAAGTCGAAGCTCTAGTGGGACCGGCACACATTCAGCCAAGTCTAATGAAACGAAGGGAACTAATCAGACGTGGACCTCACCTTCTGATTCCAGAACACACCGGAAATTGCTGCTGCCTTCTGAGCCCACACCTCTGCGCCTAAACTGCTGATTGGCCTCAACCGCCCAGGCGGACGGGAGGGAGGCGCCTGGCCAGCTGGGCTAATCTGGGATCGCGGTGATTTGCAGCGTGGAAAAGAAATGCAGATGATCATGTCTACCTGATGCGCTGTGGGATTTTTGATAATTAGAATTTCGCACATTCAGTTTTCAGGGTTCAGCTCCTTTCTCTAAAGTCGACAGCCCGTTGTCAGGGATTTTCTGGTCAGACAACCTGTGATTCCTCTAGATTTTTTATGGAGCTCCACTTCATTAAGAAGTCAGTGGTGCCAGTCTGGTTCTTTGTCAGCTCTCCCTCGGATTTGTCACATAATCGAATTATGTCATAACCTTATTAATTTGCACATAGATCATCTGAATGTTATGATTTAAGACTTAAGGAGGAACATCTGTTTGATTACTTTTGTGGAACTGGAAATTTCCGTCGAGGAAATGTTTTTTTAAAAAGTCTAATGATTTGAATGGGCAATTCAGTCTCCAACCGCTCCCCCTCCCCCTGCCGCCAGTTATATACAAATCACTTCATTCGTAACATGTTTGATCTGTTTGTCCCTGCAGAGTCTGCCCAGCAAGTCCTTGCACACATGTGGCTTGTCCCCACGGCGCTGGCCATAGGCTGATTGCAGCAGACCAGGGCCATCAGTGCACGCCTCCCCCGGTCACTCCTGCTCCCCGCAGGGCCATGGACTTGGCTGCCCTTCCCAGTGTTAGGTTCCCGAAGCAGTGCTGTCTTTGCGACTGGGTCCTGCTTCTTAACCTCTGATCAGCTCAGGGCATGGAAGGCCTTTGTCATCAGTAGCAGGGAGTTGGGTCACTCTGGTGCCCCCTGACCCCCATGGCCACACTCTTGTCACCACAGCCCATCAAACAGATGTAACCCAGCGTGTCTCAGGACGGTGCTGAACCAAATAAGACCAGTTCTTATTTTTCCAGGTAGCCCAGAGAACTTCTGAGCGTCTGAAGGGCATGGTCCACAATGTTTTTAAAAACTGAATTTCCAGCACTAGAAATCACTTCTCAAGCTCATTTTCATGTTTAGAAAAGGGGCAGGATACCCCCCCACCACCACATCCCACCCTGTTGGGGCTCCAGGGGCATCTGAGGGGTAATTAGTGGCTTCTTTGATGAGCACCTACTGCCTGCCAGCACCTTGCTGAGCACTCAGGATTCATCATCTTGTGGGACCCTCAGCCAACCGTATGGGGTGAGTTGTGCCATTAGCTGCATCTGCAGAGGAGGAGACTGGTCCCAATAGGCTGGACACTGCTGCAGGCAGACAGCAGGAGGTGGCCGAGCGGGACCAGAAGCCATGGGACCTCCCTGGTGCCTGAGGGCCCCAGCACAGGGCTGAGACACAATATGTAGGTGCTGGTATCCATTGTCACTTGAACCCAGGAGCATCCCCACCTGAATTCATCTTACTCTGGTTTAGAAGCTTCCTTGGGTTTAAACAAACTCTTCATGGGTTACATGTGTTTTGTCTATGATACTCTTCCTGCTTTCAGAGAGAATGGGAATGAGAGAGAGTGCTCAGGCCCTTGGCGAATTAGATGGAGTGGTTCCGAGTACAAACCCAGAGAACACGTCAGTGGTGCCTGCCAGTGTCGGAGGGGCTCATTCCCCACTGAGGCTGCCACCCACAGGCCTCATGGGCCCAGGGTCCCCAGCCCCACTGCCTGGGGGTCCCAGCCCAAGAGAGCAGCTGGGCCTGGGTGGGCTGTCAGCTGGGGTCACGCAGATTTCCACCAGGGGTCCCCCTCAGGACGCCTCAGGCTGTGTGTGTGCGTGGACGGCTCCTTTACTTAGACCCATAGCTTTTCTAAGTGAGAAGGAACAGGCTCTCAAGTCCTCTGATGTGCCCGCAGCTAGATTCTAGGTGGTGGCCAGCCTGAGTTAGAGTCACGGTCCCTCCTGCCTCACCGCCCTCCAGAGCAGGCCCCAGCTGTCCTTGTCTCCCAAGTAACTGAGCTTTGGGCATCTCCAGAGGGGTTTTCATGTTTGGCCTTTTTTTTATCACTTGGGACCTTGGTTTGTGGTCTAGTCCACCCTTTGGTCTGAAACTACCTGTTTTTCCACCAGCAGGTCATAGAAGTTGTTTAAGGTCAAGGGTATGTTCAAGGTTTACAGAAAAAAACACATTTGACTTCGGTGTCAGACATGACGGGTTCTCATGCAGGAGAGCTTTGTGATGTCACGATGTCACCATGTCAGACACGACGGGTTCTCCTGCAGGAGAGCTTTGCGATGCCACAACGTCACTGTGTGAGACACGATGGGTTCTCCTGCAGGAGAGCTTTGCGATGCCTGACCACAATGTCACCATGTCAGACACGACGGGTTCTCATGCAGGAGAGCTTTGCGATGCCACAACGTCACTGTGTGAGACACGATGGGTTCTCCTGCAGGAGAGCTTTGCGATGCCTGACCACGATGTCACCATGTCAGACACGACGGGTTCTCATGCAGGAGAGCTTTGCGATGGCTGTGGTCACGATGTCACCACGTCAGACACGACGAGTTCTCCTGCAGGAGAGCTTTGCGATGCCTGACCACGATGTCACCATGTCAGACACGACGGGTTCTCGTGCAGGAGAGCTTTGCGATGCCACAACGTCACTGTGTGAGACACGACGGGTTCTCATGCAGGAGAGCTTTGCGATGGCTGTGGTCACGATGTCACCACGTCAGACACGACGAGTTCTCCTGCAGGAGAGCTTTGCGATGCCTGACCACGATGTCACCATGTCAGACACGACGGGTTCTCATGCAGGAGAGCTTTGCGATGTCACAACGTCACTGTGTGAGACACGACGGGTTCTCATGCAGGAGAGCTTTGCGATGCCACAACGTCACTGTGTGAGACACGACGGGTTCTCATGCAGGAGAGCTTTGCGATGCCACAACGTCACTGTGTGAGACACGACGGGTTCTCATGCAGGAGAGCTTTGCGATGCCACAACGTCACTGTGTGAGACACGACGGGTTCTCGTGCAGGAGAGCTTTGCGATGCCACAACGTCACTGTGTGAGACACGACGGGTTCTCGTGCAGGAGAGCTTTGCGATGCCACAACGTCACTGTGTGAGACACGACGGGTTCTCGTGCAGGAGAGCTTTGCGATGCCACAACGTCACTGTGTGAGACACGACAGGTTCTCATGCAGGAGAGCTTTGCGATGTCACGATGTCACCATGTGGTTTGCATTTTCATATCCACCTGTCAGAAAGGTCCTCATTCCCCAACTCTGGGAGCTGGCACACTTTACTGGCAGTGTTGACAAAAAGCCAAGCTCTGTGAAATATTTGAAGAGGTTTATTCTGAGCCAAATGTGAAGACTATGACCTGTGACACAGCCCTGGGAGGTCCTGAGAATAGCTGCCTAAGATTGCTGGGTTACAGCCTGATTTTATACACTTTAGGGGGACAGAAGTTAGAGGCAGAGATGTCACTCAGTACATGGAAGGTGCACATTGGTTCAGCCCAGAAAGGTCTGAAAATAGGCTTCTAGGTATAGGTGTGTTACAGGAACGGGGACCCAATCCAGACCCCAAGAGAGGGTTCTTGGATCTCATGCAAGAAAGAATGCAGCGTGAATCCATAGAGTAAAGTGAAAGCAGGTTTATTAAGAAAGTAAAGGAATAAAAGAATGGCTACTCCATAGAGCAGCCCCAAGGGCTGCTGGTTGCCCATTTTTATGATTATTTCTTGGTGATATAATAATCAAAGGGTGGATTCATGCCTCCCCTTTTTAGACCTTATAGGGGAACTTCTTGACATTGCCATGGCATTTGTAAACTGTCATGGCACTGGTGGGAGTGTAGCAGTGAGGACGATGAGAGGTTACTCTCATGGCCATCTTGGTTTTGGTGGGTTTTAGCCGACTTCCTTACTGCAACCCATTTTATCAGCAAGGTCTTTATGACCTGTATCCTGTGCCGACCTCATCTCATCCTGTGACTTAATGCCTTAAGTGTCTGGGAATGCAGGCCGGTAGGTCTCAGCCTCATTTTACCCAGCTCCTATTCAAGATGGAGCTGCTCTGGTTCACACACCTCTGACATTTCTCCCCTCCCTTTTATAAGAGAACCTTTCATCCTAAGGGTTGCAGAGGGATGAAGACCCATCTTCTGTAACTTCTTCAGGATGAATAGGGTCAATGATACTCCTGCCTATTAAGGTCTCTTCTGTTCAGGGTAGAGAAGAGCTCAGCCAGAAAGCCTTGGAATGGTGAGAGCCATTCATAACTCTTGAGTTCTGACAAAAGGTGATATCTGAAAGTTTATTAAGTGTTTAAGAAAACATTCAGTAAGCATATCCTGCATTCCTACACAAAGAGTACAACAGCAATATAACAGAATAAGCAAAGCTATCCCAAGTAAACTAAATTAGAAGGCTTTCTGTGAACTGAGCATTGGTGGAAGCAGGCTGACATGGGGTTGTTAGCTGATTCTAATGTGCCCAGAATTAGAATACTGATCCAGATGTTTACATTATCCATCCCTCTTGTTTCTTCTGAGCAGCAGCCAGAGATCACTGGTTGGTTCACAGGAATAAGCAGGGTTAGCCTAAATTGCAGAAACAAACTTAAAAACAACCGATGAAACTAGAATTTAAGAAGTGTACCATAGTTCTTGAAACATAATTTCTCTCTCTAGTTTCCCATTTTCCATTTTTACTAAAGACAAATCTTGGTAAGACTGATTTTATTATATTTGGCCTGATTGTTTGTATAAAGTACAGCAAGAATAATTATTTTTCACATAAGCTCTTTTTAAATTGGGTTTGATGGAACTCTGTTCCATAGAAGGAATCTCGGATAAGACTTTTTTAGAGCCAGGCCCTGCCATGTGTTTGTACCCTCAAATACCTATGAGTTGAGTAAATTCCTCTCCTCTTGAGCCTCAAGATAGCTTGGGGCTCCTGGACCTGTTAGAAAGTGACATTCTTCACTTACCACAGGTCAGGAACCCCATACAGGGACTGTGAAGACAAGGTATGAGGCATTTTCCCAAGGGGCTTTTATTGGCTTTACAAGTCAAGTTTGATTCCTTAATGCAAAGCATCCCATTCCAGTTAAAGCCTTGGCAAAATAACCAGTTTTTCCAATTGTGTCCTGTTACAAAAGAAATCAGATTTTTATTGCACTTATGCAGATAACTATATTGCCATTAAATTAAGAATACTCACAAATAGTTTCCAAATTCTGGAGAAATCAGAGAGAAATATGCTCCAAATATTGTTCACAGGAGTATATTTTACTCAGGAGTATGTTTTACTTAATTGCTAAAAGCTGTACATAGCTCAAAAGAAAAGTTTTCTTGACTCTGAAAAACGAAACAAAGGATCAGCAACATTTTAAGTAAAATTAAAAACACTACTTCAGTTTTTTATTGCTTCAGTTAATTTAGTTAACTCCTGTTTTGCTTGATATTCGTGAAAATTTCAGCTCTCTATGAGAGTTCTGAAAGTTTTTCCTCCATTCTAATATCACAATTTCCAAAGTTATTAAAAACCTGCATGTAAGAACACCTGTTAGAGCTCTATAGTTGGTTATAGACCACCTTCTAAAAAGGATTAAGACAAGATAACAATTGTCTGTGGATAGCAAAATGTTTTAGGGCAGCCACAATGAAAAACATGAAATTTGGTTACCTTTGTGGCATGCAATGATTTTCTGTGACAATTATAATTATTAATAACATACAGTAAGTCATATTAGAATTAGAGGATTTTCCCACACTTTTGGAACATATACCAATAACACATTTATACAAATAACAGCCCAAAGAAAACCAAACACCATTTCACATTTGATAATGCTTCCTGAGCGATTTTTGTAGCAAATAAGCCAAATGTCACTGTTGCATTAGTGCACCATTGATGTCAAACCCAATTAATTCTTAATGAAATCTTATAGACAAATGTATTCAAACTTAATCAGTTTGGTCATAAGGTAAGTTTCTCATAAGCATGTGATAACCCTTTACACATTTTTATGAAAGAGCAGATCATAGGCAGGTTTTTGCTCTAAGAAAAAACCTGTTATGCTTTTATTCCCATGTTCAGTTTACAGAGAAACTGAATAATACCCCTTTAACTTTAGCCCATTTGTTCACACACAGAATTTTTTTACAAGATTAACTTTTCACAACCCTTCCACAACTTGCTTAAACCTTCAGCTTGATTCTAATACAAAACAATCCTTTTTTTTGAGATAGAGTCTCGCTCTGTCACCCAGGCTGGAGTGCAGTGGCATGATCTCAGCTCACTGCAAGCTCCACCTCCTGGGTTCACGCCTTTCTCCTGCCTCAGCCTCCTGAGTAGTTGGGACTACAGGCACCCACAACCACACCCGGCTAATTTTTTTTGTATTTTTAGTAGAGACAGGGCTTCACCGTGTTAGCCAGGATGGTCTTGATCTCCTGACTTCGTGATCTGCCCACCTCGGCCTCCCAAACCGCTGGGATTACAGGCGTGAGCCAGCACGCCAGGCCTAAAACAATTCTTTGACCCTTTAATCTAGGTAAGAAAAATTCATATTTCCATGTCTTCTTATAATCTTTTACCAAAAGACACATTTCACTTTTCTTACACATCTTGCACATAAAACTGTTTTTTTTTAGCAGTCTTAATTACATGTTACGATGTTAATTCTTAGTGACTTTTACTCTTCGTGAAAACCTTGGTAAGTCGGGGATTCTAATTGTGTACCAGGTGTGGAACTTAGCCTAGGACACATCAGGCAGAAGTGCAGATAAGGGCTGACTCCAGCATAGCTAGGGGCGTGGCTAACTCCACATGTCCCCGGCCTTATCTAGAATCTAATGCTCCAGAGTAGGAAACTGAATAATTTTTAAAAGTCAGGCTGGGTGCAGTGGCTCATGCCTGTAATCCCAGTACTTTGGGAGGCCAAGATGGGCGGATCACAAGGTCAGGAGATCGAGACCATCCTGGCTAACACAGTGAAACTCCATCTCTACTAAAAATACAAAAAATTAGCCAGGCGTGGTGGTGGGCGCCTGTAGTCCCAGCTACTAGGGAGGCTGAGGCAGGAGAATGGCGTGAACCCAGGAGGCAGAGCTTGCAGTGAGCCGAGATCGCGCCACTGCACTCCAGCCTGGGCAACAGAGTGAAACTCTGTCTACAAAAAAAAAAAAAAAAGTCAAAGAAGCAGTTTATGACCTTAAAGCATTTAGCAAACTTAATATCTCACCTGCATAATTTAGACCAAATGTTTACATGTTTGAAGATATTTTTATTTTGCCAATAATCTTTAAAACTCCTTATTTCCCAAAGATTACTTAAGTCACATGAACTAAAAGGCATTACACTTTTTACTTTTCTGACAAAATATTTAAGCACTTATTTTTAAACCAATTAGCTAAAGCTCTTTCATTTATAAACATCACACACATAATACATATAAATACATAGAAGATAAAGAACTTATTTTCCAAGCCAGGAATTGAACCCTGAACCTGGGCTACCATTGTGAAAAGAGAAAGCATGGCCACATGGTTACAAGGTCAAGCTCCCAAGAACGTAGAAGACAAGAAGGAAACCTCATCCAGTTTTTTCAGGGACCTGCAGCAAAGTTTGTAACTGACCAGTTTGCTGAGCTGTCTTGAAAAGCAGGCTTAGAGGTGTCCTAAGTCCGTGCTCTATCCTAAGGTACTCCTCTTTATGACAGAACAATACAGAAAGACACGCAAAGCACACCAGACCTGGTTGGCTACAGCTTAAGACTAGCCTCACAAATCCTTTATTCCATTAATCAAAACTTTACAGGAAATAAACAATTATTTTTACAATTTATTCAACCAGTTTGCACAGAGAGAGAAAAGCATTGCCTGAGGCAGGATGGGGAAGGCGAGGCGCTCAGGGAGGTCAGAGAAAGACCCACCCATTGCAGCAACACCAAAAAGTTCAGGTGGCTGCTTGTCGGTCATGAAAGGATCTTTTCCAGCAGTCCCGTCAGCTCCCAAGTTTCCCCGTTTAAGGAGGAAAAAACTCCCCAAGTCCCACACAATCCTGTACATGGCTAATTCTGTCACTCACAGCCATCAGCAAACAGTGCAAGGCAGATTAATCCCAAGAGAATAGCAGTTAACATTCCATAGTGCCAAACCTGTTCTTAGCCAGAAGGAGCTTTACCGAGAGGGACCTTACTGAGAGGGGCCTCTAACCCCCTAAATCTGAGAAGGGACTCTAACCCTCCTGAGTTGGGCCTCTAACCCAAGGTTGGTCAAGCATCCTTACCTTTTCTTAAGAGGGGCCTCTAACCCACTGTGTCTTAGGAGACACTCTAACTCCCCTACGTTGGGCCTCTAACCCAATCCCATCCTTTACCCAGGTACCCCACCACTTGTTCAAAGTCGGCCAACCAGTGGTGCAGTCTACTTCTTTTAGGTTGAGGGGTCTCCTCAGTATCGTCCCTTCCATGATTCACCAGAAAGACGTTACCAGACCCTACCACTTATCCAAAGTTACCCTTTGGGTCGGGGGTTTCCACGCTGTAGTCACTTCTGTGGTCACCAGAAAGACGTTACAGGACCCCACCACTTACCCAAAGTAAACCTTTGGGTCAAGGGTTTCCACACTATGATTCCTTCCATGGTCACCAGAAAGATGTTACAGGAAAGGGGTCCCAATCCAGACCCCGAGAGACGGTTCTTGGATCTCATGCAAGAAAGAATTCAGTGCAAGCTCATAAAAGTGAAAGCAAGTTTATTAAGAAAGTGAAGGAATAAAAAAATGGCTACCCGTAGACAAAGCAGCCCTGAGGGCTGCTGGTTGCCCATTTTTATGGTTATTTCTTGATGATATGCTAATCAGGGTGTGGATTATTCATGCCTCCCCTTTTTAGACCATATAGGGTAGCATCCTGACATTGCCATGGCACCTGCAAACTGTCATGGTGCTGGTGGGAATGTAGCAGTGAGGACGACCAGAGGTCACTCTTGTGGCCATCTTGGTTTTGGTGGGATTTAGCCAGCTTCCTTATTGCAGCCTGTTTTATCAGCAAGGTCTTTATGACCTGTATCTTGTGCTGACCTCCTGTCTCATCCTGTGACTTAGACTAACTAACCATCTGGGAATGCAGCCCAGTAGGTCTCAGCCTCATTTTACCCAGCTCCTATTCAAGATGGAGTTGCTCTGGTTCACACGTCTCTGACAGGTAGATTCAAAAATTTCCTGATTGGCAATGGATTGAAAGAGTTAAGCTTTGTCTAAAGAGTTGAACTCAGCTTGAGTTAAGGTGGGGTCAGGGTGATTGTGGAAGCCAAGGTTTTTGTTATGTTGATGAAGCCTCCAGATAGCAGGCTTCAGAGAGGATAGATGTGCATGTCTCTTATAGGCCCTTAAAAGGGTCAGAGTCTCCAGAAAAAGCCTAATAAGGGAAGCAGATTCTCTGCAGAATGCAGATTTCCCCCATGAGAGACAGCTTTGCAAGGGCCATTTCAATATATGTCAAGGAAATATATTTTGGGGTAAAATACTTTGATTCCTTCAGGGCTACTGTGTGTCATGTGATGCTATACCGGAGTCCCGTTGAATTGGGTATCTTATTGCTACAAAGAGTCTGTTTTGTCAGTCTAGGATCCCTGTTTTTATTTTAATGTTGGTCAGTTGTGTCTAAATTCCAGAGCTGGGCGGGTATAATGAGGCATCCCCAGCCCTCCTTCCCATTCATGGCCTGAGCTGGTTTTTCAGGTTTTTTTGGGTCCCTGTGGCTGAAAGGGGATGCACTCAGTTGGCTGGGGACTTAGAATTTTAGTTTTGGTTTACAGCAGGATTTGATGGGCATGCATATTAATCAATGTGAAAGTGTTGTCTGTGGGCGGCAGAGGGCTTGGGCCGTGTCCAGGCCACGCACTGCAAGGGTGCAGCCCCCACACATGGTCCCTGCTCCTAAAGCTGTTGTCCCCACTGCAAGAGTGGAGTAGGTTGAGGTGTAGCCATGACATTCTAGAAACTACATTTTTTGTAATGGTCATTTTGAAAATAAAACATTTGAAAACACTGTGCAGCAAAAACTTGACTAATTGGAATAAAAATGTTCAGTTTAATGTCATTGCTTTCTGCCACTCGTTTTCTGATTGTAAAACTAGCATGTGATTGTAAGCTACTATTTTGGTAATGTAGAAAAGTTTAAAGATGAAAATAGATATCACTTATAACTCCACATGGAGAAATAGTTGCTCCTCCAGTTTAATTGATTTACTTTTGGGCCACAGGGGCCCAGAATTTGATTCATTGTACTCCTTGGTTCATGCCAGTGTTCCTGCACCCAGCACTGAAGCTGGACATTGACAGTGACTTGCCCCTGCCCCAAAGTCCTCCCTGCATTCCCCTCGAGGGCCCCCATCTCCTGGCCCTGGTGTCCACTTTCCTCTCAGCTGCCAGGAACGTGTTAGTGTGCACTGTTCTCCTTCCCCTCACCTGCTGGCATCATGTTAGCATGCACCGTTCTGCTCACTTTCTTCCTCTCACCTGCCGGGATCACGTTAGCATGCACCGTTCTGCACGCTTCCTTCCCCTCATCTGCCAGAGTCATCTTAGCATGCACCATTCTGCTCACTTTCTTCTTCTTGCCTGCTGGGATCATGTTCTTGTGTACTGTTCTGCTCACTTTCTTCCTCTCACCTGCTGGGATCACGTTAGCATGAACCATTCTGCACACTTCCTTCCCCTCATCTGCCAAGGTCATCTTAGCATGCACCATTCTGCACACTTTCTTCCTCTCGCCTGCTGGGATCATGTTAGCATGCACGGTTCTGCACACTTGCTTCCCCTCACCTGCCAGGAACAGGTTAGTGTTCCCCACTCTGCACACTTTCTTCCTCTCACCTGCCGGGATCATGTTATCGTGCACTGTTCTGCACACTTTCTTCCTTTCACCTGCCGGAATCATGTTAGCGTGCACCATTCTGCACACTTTCTTCCTCTGTGTAAGTGTGTGTGGTTTTTCCTTTCAGAAATGGGTCATACTCTGTGGACATCTTTTTCCACTTAAAGTGATGGCACAGCCATTTTCCCAGTCAAGTAACAAGAATGTACAAGATTAGCAAACTTCCTCCTGAGAGATGGAGAGTTCAAGGCTTCTGCTCCGTGGTGGCCGTCCATGCACATGCATCGCTGTGCGTGAGTTGGTCCCAGTGGCTTGCTGAGACACGCTCTGCACAGGGGAGATTTCTGATACCACCAGGGTGGCAGGCAGTGGGGCAGGTGGAGCCACAAGTGGGGATGAGGGAGCAGAGTCTAGGGCAGGCTCCTGGATGGACACCAGCTACACTATCTATTGGATGTGGGACTTCCCTCACTGATGAAATGAATAAGAGAAGCTTCCTCATCCTGCTGTTGTTGGCGTTAAAACGGGTTAATGCATGAAAGCAACAGAGCCCGGCCTGCAGACAGCGCTTGGTAAGTCTCCCCTTCCCAGCATGTTCAACAGGAAGCCCTCATTCCCCCTAGAATGTAGGAGTCTTGCCAGCGGCGGCTTGTTTGTTCTCTGCCTGTTGCCGACCTGATGGGAACATAAAATTGGTGTCTTCTGTATAGATTTCCTTCTTGTTGCCCCTCCTGTGGCTGAACATACCTTCCCCTGTGCTTGAAGTCTGTTCATGTATGTTCTGCTGCGATCACTGCCCATTCTTGTTCTCTGTCTAATCAAGCATTTAGTTTTGAAAATATTTTTTGGCTTGTAAGATATTTGTACATATTAAGCACAGCAAATCTGTAACATATTCACTGTAAATCATTATTCCTCATGCATCATTTGCCATTTAACCGTAGTTTTTTTTTCTTTTTGATGTAACCTGCTAAAGTTTACATTTTTAAATCAGAAATACATGCATATTTTAAAACGAAGACTCTTATGCTCTAGCCTTTCATGCTTGGAAAGTCCTTTTCCACACCAAAATTATTTACATTTTCATCTCTTTTTCTCTGAGTACATTTCAGTGTTTAATTGACCGGGAATGTATTTTGAGGTGTGATGTGAGACAAGGATCTGAAATGCTTTGCCCACTGAATCATCATGCACTGACCGAAATGCCACCTGTATGAGTGCTAAAATAATTGTCACTGGACCTGTGTCTACACTGTTTAATTTTACTGTTGTTTCTCACATCGGCTTCTGTTGTTTTCATGGTTGTGGTTCTCATACTTTTAATATCTGTTGGAGCAAATAAAGCCTCGTTTCTCATCTTTTCCAAAAATGTCTTATGTATTTGAACTTTGGTGTTATTTGTCAAGTCTGGGCATTCTCCCACCCCCATATTAAAGAATGTCCTCTGGAGTTTGTCTGGAGGTTTTGCTTAACTTTTAGATTCATATCAGGAGAATCTATATCTTCATGGTTAGTGGTCTTCCCATCCGAGACTATTTCTTCAAGCTGTTTTTAATAAAAAGCTGTGTGTTTTTTGTATGTTTATTTTGGTCACCTTATTGAAACTTTATTTTAATTATGACAGGTTTTCATTGATTCTCTTTGGTTTTCCTTCCCTATCGTTGGCAAATAGTGATGGTTTACCCTTACCCTTCTGATATAGTTTGGCTGTGTCCCCACCCAAATCTCATCTTGAACTGCAGTTCCCATAATCCCCACGAGTCATGGAAGGGACCTGGTGGGAGGTAATTGAATCATGGGGTGGTTACCTCCACGCAGTTCTTGTGATAGTGAGTGAGTTCTCACGAGATCTGATGGTTTTATAAGGGGCATTCCTCCTTTTAATTGGCACTTCTCCTTCCTCCCATCATGTGAAAAAGGACGTGTTTCCTTCCCCTTCCGCCATGATTGTAAGTTTCCTGAGGCCTCCCCAACCATGCTAAACTGTGAGTCAATTAAACCTCTTTCCTTTATAAACTACCCAGTCTTGGGCAGTTCTTTATAGTAGCGTGAGAACGGACTAATACACCTTCCAAAACTCTTACCCGTCATTTAACTTTCCTGTCTAATGACATCTGCTGGCCCTGCCAGAATAATCTTTCACACTGTGCTGGGGCACCACTGCTTGGTGTCTGCCATTATGGGAATGCCTTCAGCCTTCACATTAGTTTGATGCCGTGTGGAGGGTGGACTGGAAAGACAGTCTTGCTTGGCAGCGGACACAAGTGTGTGCCCATGGTTGTGCCTGTGGCCAGAAATCTCTGTGACTCACCAAGGGAGATGCCTGCAGAATGAGAGAAGTTTCTCACCGTGAGCATAAACACAGAGTGAACTTCCTGCGGCTACATGGGGCCAGCTGGGATGCATGCCTGCAGAGACATCTCAAAACCACAGGCGGATGAAGAAGATAAAAATCAGCCAGACCCCATCATCTGTGAAAGCCCAGAAATATCTTGGGGCTGAGGTCTTCGCGGCTGTCGCCGCTAAGGATCTTGATGGTGGCAGAGGCGTGGGAACTCTTTCATTTTAGGATGTGTAGTTGACATGGAGCAGCCTCTTGGAAACTTGGTTTGGATGCACTTCTGACGGCTCAGCCCAAGCGTGAATCACGTTCCCCCATCATTGTGTATCCACCCCACCCTCCAGGTTTTAGGTGGTTCCAGCCCCTGGGCTGCCAGCCAGCAGGGAGTGTCTGTCTGACCAGCATTTAGTGAACACCTAGCTACTCACAGCACTGTGTGGGGACAGCATGTGCCATAGGACCACCTCCTTGTCACAAGAAACTGCCTCCTGCTTGACTTTCTTCATGTGGGCCTTTTACTAAGACACCTCACAGGCTTTTCATGGGTCCCATGGGGCCGTGGCCCCATCTGAAGCATGCCCCAGCCATGGGTCCCCTGGAAGTCAGGGGGTCTTGGCTTCCCTCCTTGTGTGGTGGACCCTGTGGGCTTCCTGTCCAACTTCCAACCCTTCCTCCTCACTAACAGAACCCCAGTTCTGTCCAGATTTCTCCCCAGATGTGGACAGCCCCAAGCCTTGGGAAGCTGCCCTGCCCCAGCACTGGCACTAGTTTGCTTTGGCTGAAGTGCCCCAGCACCTTCCATTCCCTTGGCCCCAAGGACTGGCTCAGTGATGAGGCCAAGCCCAAGGGTCCTGTTGAGTTGAATCTTAAAGACAGGCTGGGGACGTTGGGACAGAAGTGGCCTCTCGCTTCCGGCGGACATTGCCCTGGCCACTGAGGAGCTCCAGGTGACCTCAGCCATGTTGCCACCATGATAAGGCCGAAGCCACCCTACGGAGTGGGGCATGCCATGGGAATCACGGACCACAGTGGAAGCACAACTGCAGGCTGTGACTGCAGGAGGACAGGGCCCCGGATGGACGACAACTCTTCCCTCTCTGGCTTGCAATTCTCCTGCAGAATTGACCGAATGCAACACCCTGGAAAAAGGAGGAAATGACCCGAACAGCCCAGGGTGTGGCCTTGGTCCTCCCAGATAGGATACTCTGCAACACGTCCGCTCGGTGAGCCCAGTGGTGCCCAGGGTGCAAAAACCAGGGCAGAGCAATTTTGGGTCTCTCTGCAGTGCAAGGTGGGCATGCACAGATGCGACTCCGTCCACCCTGGGTGGCTCTCCTAAGCCCTGCGGCCATGGCTCGAGTGGAGCCCAGGCTTCTGTTTGGACTTGCTGCCTGCCTGTGGTCCTGCCTGTGAGCATCTCTGGACCAGACCTAGGAACCTTGGGGGTGGCCTTCCTGGTGTGGGAGCCACCTCCTAATTGCTCGAGGCAGCTGGGCTGGATGCGACAGACTCCTTGCACGGAGCCACGGCATCGGCCACGGTGGGGACTGCTTGGCCCCACAGGCAGGTGCAGAGGAACCCAGCTGGGTGGCTCCCCTGTGGCCCTGCCGGAGCCTCTACTCTCCATGTGAGGAGGTGAAGACGCGCTCAGTCTCTGGCCTGGGCGGGCCTGTGCCGCGTGTGCTGTGCCGTGGTCCCCGGCACTCTTGCCTTTGCATTCCCCTCTGGGGCCACTTGCTGTCATGCGGCTTACATCAGAGGGTTTTCCTTGGGCTCCGGGCTTTGATCCTAAATCTGGGAAGTCAGGGCCGCGCTGCATGAGAACCCAGAACCTGGTGTTCCTGTGGCTTCCAGGAAGGCCCCATCCACCTGCACCCATTCAAGTGCAAGGACTGACCTCAGCTCATTTCCATCCCACCAGCCTGTCCGGCAGCCACCCAGGAAGGGACTTGGTTTGCTTTGCGATGCTTGGAGGAGGATGTCCCCAGCTCCGCAGTGATCAGTGGGTGCCCCGTGTTGTGTTGTGAAGGGAAAATGTGCAGTGACTTGTGGAAGGACCTTCCTCCATTCACCCCCTCCATTTACACCCATGCCTAGGAGATAGACGAGGAGGTTTGCTCAGTCCCGGGGGGCTCTGTGCCCAGCCACTGCACTGAGTTTGGAGCAAGCTTTGCTCAACCTTTTATGTGGTTCACAAGCTCCATCTGAATTCTTTCAAGCAAGGAGGCCCACATTGTGCTGAACTGTTTGCTTTGCAAGAGAAAACACACATCTAAGTCTTACAGGGCCGAGCACTTGGGGAATGAAAACAACCCAAGAACAGCTGCCCACGCATCCTCCCTGGGTGTTTGTTCTTCGATGCGTTATTTGTTTGCCAAAAATTCTTGACATCTCTTGAATTGTTTTTTTCTTTGCTTCAGAGCAAGGCTTCTAAAAACGAAATAATTTTTAGGAACATTTTCCTACGTCGTCATCCTTAAAGACCCTGGTCGATGTCTTTTCTGCCAGCCTTTGGGACGTGGCACAGGAGCGTATAAAGCAGACAGGCTTGGGAGTTAGGCCCAAGTTCAAATCTTAACTTTGTCATTTGCTGTGAAATGGCACGTTGGGAACATTTCTTAACCTTTCGAAATTGGTTTCCTCCTTTGTAAAGGTTGTAGAACTACCTGCCTTCCAGAGTCCTAAGCACAGGCTGAGATAATATATGTGAAAGTCTCTAACAGTCCTGAGCACACAGAGAGGCTGTGGCTAGACTGGACCCTATGAGCTGGGCCCAGGAATCTGTACTCCTTCTTGTACTCTTAGACAGTTCTGATGGCCACAGTCTCAGGACCTCTGCCTATTCACTGGGCCTGAATTCTGAGGAGGAAAGGGGAGTGGTCAGTGTCCCTGGGGGCAGGGGAGGGGCCATCTGTGCGCTGGTGAAGCTGCTGAGGTGAGGACAACAGTCCCGCCCTGTGTTCTCTGTGTGCTTGCCCGTGTGTGCTCAGGCCGGCTCTGCTCTTGGCTTCCGGTTCTCCCTCCTCAGTGTGGGACTTTCTCAGGATCTAGGGTGGCCGCAGTGTGAGCTCTGGGCGGGCCCTTGTCTGCGAATCCCGGTCCTGCACAGAAGGCCTGGCCCCTGCGGAGCCTGGCCTTTGTATCTGTGTGAGCACCACCCCCCCACACCCGGCCATCTAGGCCTTCCCAACCCAGGACAGCTGGGAGGCGCTTCCCCTCTGTGCCCTCCCCACTCTTCCCCACGTCCCCGACCAGCAGCCTCTGCGCGGATGTGAACGTAGTATAGGCGGCAAGACTCGAGTTTCCCCTGGCATCAGGGCCACAGGAGCCCATCACCTTCCGACCCAGCCATGGCCTGTTCTCCAGAAGGCATCACTTGGTGTGTCTCTGTCACCATTGGCTACAGCAGCCCCAGCCCTCAGGACAGCACTGACTGGGGCCTGGCCACTCCTCTCAGCGGCCTGGAAGCTGGCGGAGCCCAGGGCCCAGGTCTGGAGGGTCCCTGTCTCCAGCTCCCAGCATAGGGCCGCACACAGACACCGGGAAAGCACTCAGCAAGCCCGGGAGTGGAATGGGGGAATGATGAACAAGTGAAGTGAGTGAATGAAGAAGTGAGTTAATGAATTAAAGGAATGAATTGGGCAGGTCTAGATGGTGCAGCGGGAAGGGGGCCATGTTGGCCACTGCACCAGTGCCGGACTTCCAGGCATGGCCTCGCCACTCCAACCAATGGGTCTCTGCCCTCCTCACAGGAGACACAGGCTCTGCTGTCCCCCAACTATGGGCTGTGCATGAGGGGCCGGCTCCCCTCTGTCCCCCTGACCAGGGACGGGTGTCTCCTTGCTGTGCCCCTCATAGGACCCGCCCGTGAGGTCCTCAGCTGAGGTCAGTGGTGAGCCGAGGAGCTTGGACGGAACCACCTCTACACCAGGCAGGACATGTGGGCAGCCGCAGAAATCTTGCTGCAGTATGCCATGGCTAGATGGAGTCTGCCAACCAGGGAAAAGTCCACTCTTCCTCTTGCAATATCATTGCTTTTAAATTCTTTAAAAACCATCACCAGGAAAAAAAATTTAAAAAGCTGCAGCTCCCTTCCAGTCCTATTAAATGAGCAAATGCTCTTTCCAGAGATCCTTACTTGCCAATTACAGTAACTGAGGAATTTTGTAAGGTACGCATTTCTTTTTGCATATAGGAATCCTGTATAAAATAACAGAACACCGAAGAAAGACTCTGAAACTGCCAAGGGAGGTCGGCCTGCTGCCCTCAGCCTCTGGCACTCTGCATGGGATCCTGGCCTCTGGGTGAAATGTGCTAGAGCTGGGCTTCAGAAACTCAGGCAGGCTCCTCCGGTCCCCTCCAGAAGTGAGGTCAGCATGGGAGAAGCCACTCCAGGGAGGAGACGACCCTCTGCCTCTCCTGAGGGAGAGGAGGTCGGCAATAAAGACCTTGAAGGTCCCGGGTCTTCCTTTGCAAACACAATGCTATGGGAGTCCTGGCTCTTTACATCCTTCCCTGGAGTGATGACCACACAAGGCGTTACAGGTTCAATTGCATCCCCCTACAATTTGTATGTTGAAGCCCTAACCTCCAGGAGTGCAGTGGCACGATCTTGGCTCACTGCAAGCTCTGCCTCCCAGGTTCAAGCGATTCTCCTACCTCAGCCTCCCGAGTAGCTGGAACTATAGGTGTGTGCCACCACGCCTCGCTAATTTTTTTGTATTTTCCTATCTCCTGATCTCATGATCCGCCCACCTCTACCTCCCAAAGTGCTGGGATTATAGGCGTGAGCCACCACGCCCGGCCAAGACAGGGCTTTTTAAAAGGTGATTAGGCTGGGTGTGGTGGCTCATGCCTGTCATCCCAGCACTTTGGGAGACCAAGGTCGGTGGATCACCTGAGGTAGGGAGTTTGTGACCAGTCTGACCAACATGGAGAAACCCCGTCTCTACTAAAAATATAAAACTAGCCAGGAGTGGTGGCGCATACCCGTAATCCCAGCTACTCAGGAGGCTGAGGCAGGAGAGTTGCTTGAACCTGGGAGGCGGAGGTTGCAGTGAGCCGAGATTGCGCCATTGCACTCCAGCCTGGGCAACAAGAGCACAACTTCGTCTCAAAAAAAAAAAAAAAAAAAAGAGATCGACTGTTCCGGGATTTCTTGGGGGAAGACATCTAGACCTGCTTGAGTCAGAAGGTGCCTTCATGGCCAGAGGGTCTGCTGAGCCCGGTGCCACTCGGGGAGAGAAAAATGACTCTGCAAAACAGTTCAAGGTACTCAGTGTTACTCAGGGAGACCTGGCAGGGGAAGAGAGGAAAGTGAAAGAGCAGGTGGGACAGGTTGGAGAGGAAAATAGCCCTCCAGTGATGACTAGGGTTCCAAGGGGAGCAAATCCTACTGTGGGGATCTTGAAAAATCTTCATGTCATTTGCTGTGAGGCTGAGATGTGCCTTCCTTCCCTTGTGCCCCAGGAAATTTTCAGTAAAGTTAATATTTCTGTCTTACATAGTTACGCAAGTGGATTCTTCTTGGGAAATTAGCCAGACGCGGTGGCTCATGCCTGTCATCCCAGCACTTTGGGAGGCCGAGGTGGGTGGATCACCTGAGGTAGGGAGTTTGTGACCAGCCTGACCAACATGGAGAAATCCCGTCTCTACTAAAAATACAAAATTAGCTGGGTGTGGTGGCACATGCCTGTAATCCCAGCTACTCAGGAGGCTGAGGCAGGCAAATCACTTGAACCTGGGAGGCGGAGGTTGCAGTGAGCTGAGATAGCACCATTGCACTCCAGCCTGGGTGACAAGAGCAAAACTCCGTGTCAAAAAAAAAAAAAAAGTGATTAAGGTAAAGTGAGGTCATCAGAGTGGGCTCTAATCCAGTCTGAATGGTATCCTTATAAGAGATGAAGACACAGACACTCACAGAGGGATGACCAGGTGAGGACACGGAGAGAAGGTGGCGGGGTGGAAAGGCAGAGGCTTGTGGTTCTGGTGGCATCCCTGTAGGGACCTCGGTTTTAGGCCCTGCCTCAGTTCCCCTGTCTGCAGACACAATGATGAAGAGGATAACAGCTCTGGGGACGCTGCTCCCCAACTCCCAGTCCAGGCGTCCCACCCCAGGCCTGCCTGGCCCACCTATCAGGAGTTCCGGGAGCCAAGATGACACTGCTCAGGAAGCTGTGACACCATCCCCAGCCCAGGGGACAGGAGCCCTTTGTGGAGACAGCATGAGGCCGGTGCGGCTCCCTGCCCAGCTGCTGGCCTCAGCCCCGTCTGGTCTGTGTTTGCTCACGGTCTTCCTGAAGCCAGGCTGGAGAAGTGCCCCCGGGCTGGCCGCCGGGCAGTGATTTCCTTTCCCTGACGTGCTCCAAGACCAGGCTGGTTTCCACAAATTCCAGCCCCCACTTGGGCTCCACACTTGCCTGACATGACCTTGATACTCTAAGATAATGAGCTTCAGAGGCACAAGAGGGCTGTGATGGCCACCGTCCATCAGTGCCAGCCTTCCAGCCCCTCCCCACCTTCCTCACCCTCCAGAGATCCCTCCCCAACTTCTCCCAGACGCTTCCCCCATTTTATCCCAGTGTTCACCCCTCATGCCTCCTGACCCTCCCCCACGTCTACCCAGTCCCCCTCCCATCCATCCAGCCCTTCCCACCATCTCCATCCAGTGCTCCCATCCCCTCTGGTTCCACCCCCACATACACCCAGAGCATTCCCACATACACCCCAGCTCACCGCCTGGACACACCCAGCAGCTTTACCACCTCCATCCAGCCCCTTTCGCAATGAGCCATTTATCCAGCAAATACCTACTAAGTGTTTGCTATGTGCTGGGCTCTGAACAAGTGAGTAATTGGGGGTGCTACATGGTACACTGTGTTTGAACTCCCCAGCAGAAGGCCAGCATCCGGAGGCACAGGTTACCGCGGCTCCTCACCTCCCGCTGCCTGGCTCTCAGAAGGCAGGGGAACCCGAGGCAGTGTGCCAGGAGAGGTGGCACCTAAGAGGGCCTTTGGAAATCTTCTGGCTCTCCCACGGTTCTGTATATGGGGAAACTGAGGCCCAGAAAGAGCCAGGAAGGTGCCTCCCATCATACAGCAAGGACCTGGGCCCCGGCCCTGCATCCAGTGAGTGCTCCCTGCCAACGAGAGGGTTCTGACGACAAGTGTGCTCGGCCACACGCCAGAGCATAGTCCAGGGCCGGCCGGCGAGGTAGCACGCGTGTCACAGCGGGACGTGTCAGGACTGTCCTCTAAACAGTGATCCCAAACACGCCAGACAGCCCGAGCGGCGCCGACCACGGGCGCGCGGGAGCAGGGCTGTGCGGGAGCAGGGCTGTGCGGGAGCAGGGCTGTGCGGGAGCAGGGCTGTGCGGCGTGCTCTGGGTTTTTCGCCCTGCCGTGGGTGTGCAGGGTGGACGCAGAGGCCTATGGCGGTTAAAAGGGCACAGGAAGAAGCCGGCCCCCTTCAGGGAGGGACGGGGAAGCTCAGCGAGGCAGGGGCTCTTCAGAAGGGAAAAGACGCACAAAAAGGGCCGTGTGTCCTTCAACCAGGGGTAGACGCCGCGCTGAGCGAAGCCCTCAACAGGCGGAGCTTCTTGCACCCAACAAGACATCCGCAGGGTGTCCACCTGCCCAGGACACCTGTGAATGTTGAGCGGATCCTGCCAAACAGTCTTCCAAAGCACTCATTCCAGTTCCCACTCCCAGCAGCTGCACCCTCCCCCAGCTCCCCAGCCCCAGGATCTCACCGCCACTTGGTATGTTCCATCCGCTTCACTTCACCCTTTCCGGTGGGCGCGCAGGAGGATCTCGAGGGGTTTTAATTTGCGTGCCCTGATGGCTGACAGAGCCGAGCATCTTCCCAAGTTAATTGGCTGTGGGACACTTTCCTTTGTGAAATGCCTGCCCAACTCCCTCTGTTTGAAATCAAGGTGATTTGGTTCCACGGCCCATGCCTCTTCCCTGCCCAGGCTGACGCCACCTCTGCAAAAAGGGACTCTGCCCATTTGTGTTCTGTCCACCTAAGGATTGCAAGATGGAGCCTTGAACCCCTGAAGCCCCTGGGGCAGAGCGTGGAGGGGCGATTCCAACTCAAGGCAAATCGTGTTCGGGCGCTCATCCCTCCATGGCCAGGCTACCCTGGGAGGCCTTTCCTAGTTCTCCCCTGACTCCATCTCCATCCCTGCCTGGCCAGGCCTCTGGGAGTGAGGCTGTGTCCTCCCTGGGACCCCCAGCTGCTGGCCCAGCCCTTGTGGTGGGAACAGCACCACCATGCATGAAGGGGCCTGAATCCTCCTCTCTGCTGTGGAGCCTTGGGTGACCATATCCCTCTGGGCCTCAGTTTCCTCACCTGCTTAGTGAGGGCATTGAAACGCAAAGTCCTTTGATTTTAGCCTTCTAGCTGAGGTCACTTCTGTCGTGAAGTTTTCTTTATAAAATCATAAACAAAATAAATACTTTATGTAAAATGTTAAAATCAAGGAAAAGAATCTCCCAGAGTCCCACCTGCTCACCCCCAGACAACAAATGCTGTCATTCTGGGGCATTTCTTTCCAGACTTGTTCCTGGAGTGATTTTCTGAATATAATTATGCTCCTGTCACTCATGTGCCTTTTCCTCTCACTTCCTCCATTGACCTTGGCTGTAAGTATTTCCCATGGCACTGCGTTGTCCTCATTCGCCTCTTTTTAAATGGTGACCTAATATCCCATGAAACCAGTGATCACCAGCACTCAGCCCCTCCCCACTACTGGACATGAAGCTGCTTTCCAAGTCTCATGATGACACGCGGCACAGCAAGGGTGGACAGACGACCCAAATATGTGCGGCGTGCTCTGGGTTTGCCACCCTGCCGTGGGTGTGCAGGGTGGATGCAGAAGCTGGTGACGGTTACAGGGGCACGGAAAGAAGCCGGCCCCCTTCAGGGAGGGATGGGGATGGTCAGCGAGCTTCCCTGGGCTCTGTGCTTGGGAGTTCAGCATCCCCGAGCTCTCAGCACTGATGCAGGAATCTAGCCGGAATCCTGTTCTGGGTTTGCCAGGCCTGCACCTTTTCCCTAAACCCACTGGCTCTTATCCCTTTCCTGGGCCTGTCCCGGATATCTAGGAGGGAAATATCTCGTGTGTTGGTGTCAGAGTTCCTGGCCGGCCATGACTCCAGAACCCTGGCAAGTGGCACAGACTTTCGGAGCCTCAGTTTTCTCATCTGTAAACTGGGTACAGCATCACCTACATGGCAGGGCTCCTGTGAAGACTCAATGGGATGCCAGACCCAGCTCATATTGGGGTTCAGTAGATGGCGACGGCTGCTGCCATGCAGCCACCAGAGTGAGGCAGGACGGTCCAGCCTGGGCGACCCCAGGGCACACAGGGCCAGCTCCACTCTCGGAGGGATCTCAGGGGGCAGAAATCCCCAGGCGGGATGCTATGGCTATGTCCAGGGACCCTGCCTGCCCAGGGGCTGGGCTCCCAGCAGTGCGTGGGACACCCACAGAGCGTGCTGGGTCTGAGGCCCCCCTGCCGAGAGGGCTGGGAGCTTGTCAGAGAGGAAGAAGGAAGGAGTAGTTGGTGCTGGCCTAAGTCTGAGGCCTGAGGAGGCAGGCCTGGCACTGTGGTGGCCGGGTTCTGCTTCTGATCCCGGACCAGGCAGCTCAGCCCCGCGGTATGTGGGCTCACCGTGGCCAGCCCTGAGTTTACAAGCATCAGAACTTTTTCCAAACATCCATTGTCTCTTGGCCTTGCAGCTGTTTCTTCTTAAACACACGCACCCCCCAAACCAAAACACAACAGCAGAGTGGGATGTGGACACTTCCAGTCCTCCACTCATCCCCAGCGGCCCCTTGCCAGGTCGCAGTGGGACCCACAGACAGCACCAACAGCTGCTCTGGAGCAGGTCAGCTCACAAGCGCCCAGCCCTCCCTGGCTGGAATTCTCTGTGCAACGGGTCCGGCCAGGCCTTCCAGAACCCCCTGAGGCTGCTCCAGGAAAGCGGGACAGCGGGCCTCCTGCTCAGAGCCTCTGCACAAGCAGTTCCCTCCACTCCAGAATCGTTCCTGTCACTGTCCTCCCTGCTTCTTCTCATCCAGGGGCTGTTCCCAGACCAACCCACACTGGTGCCTTTAACTCCCCGATGCCCTGCCCCCCACCCATCTCTGCCGCCCCAGGAGCCTGCCTCTGTACCAGGAATCAGCTCTCAATGGAGATGAGGGCCGGGCCATGGCTCTGCGGTTCTCCTCTGGGTCTTCAGAACCACATATATGACAAGCGTCCAATGAATACTTGATGAACAAAGGCCTCCATGGATTGGGTGCCTGTAGTTCCTGGGGCTACAGCAAATCGGCAGACCCCTGCCCTCTGCAGAGCCCAATTCGCAGGGCAGTCAGACATCCTCAGGGTCTCTGAATGTGACAGCAACTGCTGGCTCACCTCCTCCAGGGGGCCCTCCTGAGCCCTCCAGGCCAGCAGCTCCTCCTCCATGCTTCCCTCTAATCTACCTTCAATCTAATCCTGTTCCAGTGCGGGCTCCTTAGAATAAAGATCAAGTCGCGTGTCCTTCCTGTGCCCTTCGTCATCACCAGGTCAGCACGTGCACACTGCACACTAGCCCACTCTGGGCACCGTTCCGGGCTGGGTGCACACAGCGGGCAGAATGAACAGCCCTGCTCTTCTGAAGCTTACATTCTAGTGGGAAGAGGAGGATTTAAAAAACAAACATCACAAAGCAGTTTCACAGATAGCTTCTTTCTAGTTTTTATTGTGGGATTTTCGGTTTTTCACTATAGGTCTCAATGGGCTCCGAAATGTCCACTCGCAGATTCTACAAAAAGAGTGTTTACAACCTGCTGAGTCAAAAGAAAGGGTTTAACTCTGTGAGATGAATTCACACATCACAAAGCGGTTTCACAGATAGCTTCTTTCCAGTTTTTAATCTCAGGATATTCGGTTTTTCACTATAGGCCTCAATGGGCTCCGAAATGTCCCCTCACAGATTCTACAAAAAGAGTGTTTCCAGTCTGCTGAATCAAAAGAAAGGTTTAACTCTGTGAGATGAATCCACACATCGCAAAGCGGTTTCACAGATAGCTTCTTTCTGTTTTTTTATCGTGGGATATTCGGTTTTTCACTATAGGCCTCCATGGTTTCTATCGTGGGATATTCAGTTTTTCACTACAGGCCTCAATGGGCTGCAAAATGTCCCTTCGCAGATTCTACAAAAAGAGTGTTTCCATCCTGCTGAATCAAAAGAAAGGTTTAACTCTGTGCGATGAATCCACACATCACAAAGCGGTTTCACAGATCGCTTCTTTCTGTTTTTTATCGTGGGATATTCGGTTTTTCACTATAGGCCTCAATGGGCTCCAAAATGTCCCTTCGCAGATTCTACAAAAAGAGTGTTTCCATCCTGCGAATCAAAAGAAAGGTTTAACTCTGTGCAATGAATCCACACATCACAAAGTGGTTTCACAGATCGCCATAACATGGGAAGGCTCATCACTTGGCTCAGAGTCACTGTTGTTTGTAAAAGGTGTAACTGTCCTGCTGATGCTGTGCATATGGCTTGCACCCAAAGAGAGAGAGTGAAGGTTTTGACCCTATAAGGGGGAGCCAGCCTTGCAGGCCAGTGAATGCAGCTGCAGGCGTGGGAGTGACAGGAGCCTGAGAGCCAGAGTGGGCAGCCAAGACAGAGACAGACAGTGTAAGAGAACTGCTGAATAAAACCATACTTCAGGCTGGGCACCGTGGCTCAGGCCTGTAATCCCAGTACTGTGGGCTACAAAATGCCCAGCACAGAACCAAGCACATGTTAAATCCCCTCCACGTCCCCCTTACCACCCAGGAGCACAGTCACTGCCCAGGCACACAGGGGTTAGGGCAGATGTACGGATTTGAAAACTGGACCTGGTTTCTCTGGCCATAGGGCTCATAGGGAGAAAACAAAATATTTGCAGTCTGGTGCGGTGGCTCGCACCTGTAATCCCAGCACTTTGAGGGGCCGAGGCGGGTGGATCACCTGTCAGGAATTTGAGACCAACCTGGCCAACATGGTGAAACCCCATCTCTACTAAACATATAAAAATTTGCCAGGTGTAGTGGCAGGTGCCTGTAATCCCAGCTACTTGGGAGACTAAGGCAGGAGAATCACTTGAACCCAGGAGGCAGAGGTTGCAGTGAGCTGAGATGTCACCATTGCACTCCAGCCTGGGAGACAGAGGGAGACTCTGTCTCAAAAATTAAAAATATATATATATATATATATAAACAACAACAAAAAAAATTAAGTGTTTGCAGCTGTCGTGGGAACTGGAGAATTTGCCAGTAATTTGGAGGAAATTTGCCCAAAGCCTGAAGACAGATGGGATCATGGTTCTGGCCGCTCCCCCATATTGAGGGGTTGTTTCTTCCCACACAGGGTATAGAGAGACCAGAACATCATCTTTTTCTCAGAATACAAGTGAGCCTTGGCCTTCCCTCTGTTTGTGGCCTTCAAATAGAAAAAAACAATCACTGGCTTTACATCTGGTGGAGGAAGCAGGACAGAGTCCCCCACAGAACACAAGAGCTGGCCAAGTCAGCCAGCCACGCAGGGCTGAGCACCGGCAGCCGGCCCAGGCCTGTGTCCTGTCCAAGGCTGAGGAAAACATGGCCCCGCCCTCAAGGGCGTCCATTAAGACCTAACAGGGGAGGCGAGGCCAAGATTCTGGAAGCTGTCAGCGGCCACAGCCCCACACCCCAAGCCACTGCCTCCTCTACTATGACTTCCCCGTGCATCTGGGACACTTGGGCCCGTGTTTTCCTCCTCCTGAGGTGTAGATGGGAAGAAAGGGTCTTCATCTGATGCCTACGGCAAACTTCCCTTAGGCCACCATTTGAGCTGTCCCTTAAAAAAGTTGATGGCTCATCATAAAGCCTTTTCTTTAAGTTTGTTTTTAATCAAAGTTGAATGTGCATTCAGCTAAGATCATACCAAATGGGAAAAGTTGAAAGTATGCCACTTTCACCACTTTTATTCAACTTAGTACTGAAGTTCTAGCCAGAGCAATGAGGCAAGAGAAAGAAAGGATTAGACAAATTAGAAAGTCAAATTGTCCCTGTTTGCAGATGACATGATTATATTTAGAAAAACCCAAAGATAGCCGGGCACAGTGGCTCACGCCTGTAATCCCAGCACTTTGGGAGGCTGAGGTGGGCGGATCACCTGAGGTCAGGAGTTGGAGACTAGCCTGGCCAACATGGTGAAACCCCATCTCTACTAAAAATACAAAAATTAGCTGAGCATGCTGGCGGGCACCTGTAATCCCAGCTACTTGGGAGGCTAAGGCAGGAGAATCACTTGAACCCTGGAGGCAGAGGTTGCAGTGAGCCGAGATCGCACCATTGCACACAGCCTGGGTAACAAGAGTGAGACTCCATCTCAAAAAAAAAAGAAAGAAAGAAAAACCCAAAGATGCCTCAAAAAACTGGTAGAACTGATCAATTTAGTAAAGTTGCAGGATAAAAAATCAACTTACAAAAATCAGTAACATTTCTATATGCCAATAGTGAGCAATATTAACAAATCAAGAAAGCAATCCTATCTATAATAGCTACAAAAAATGAAATGCCTTAGAGTAAATTTAACCAAAGAGGTAAAAGATTTCTATAACAAAAACTGTAAAGCACTGATGAAAGAAATTGAAGAGGACACACAAAAAAGTGCAAGATATTCCATGTTCATGGAATTAATTTTGTTAGAATTTGAAAGAATTAATGTTGTTAAAATGTTCATATTACCAAAAGTGATCTACAGATTCAATGTAATCTCTATCAAAATACCAATAACATTCTTCACAGAAATAGAAAAAAAATCCTAAAATTCATCTAAAACCATAAAGACCTCGAATAGCCAAAGCAATCCCTAGCAAAATGAACAAAGCCGGAGGTATTATACTACCTGACTGCAAATATACTATAGTAACCAAAGCTATAGTAACCAGACAACATTGTACTGACATAAAAACGGACATATCACTTAATGGAATAGAATAGAGAACCTAGAATTAAATCCATGCATTTTCAGTCAACTGATTTTTTGATGAAAGTGGTAAGAATATACGTTGGGGAAAGAATAGTCTCTCCATAAATGGTGCTGGGAAAACTGGATATTGATATGCAGAAGAATGAAACTAGACCCCTATCTTTTACCATATACAAAAAGCAATTCAAGAAGGATTAAAAACTTAAACGTAAGACCTGAAACTATGAAACTGCTCAAGAAAACAGAGGAAATACTTCAGGGCATTGGTCTGGATGAAGATTTTTTGGGTAAGACCTCAAAAACTCAGGCAACAAAAGTAGAAATAGACAAATAGCATTATATCAAACTAAAAAACTTTTCCACAGCAAAGAAAACAATCAACAGAGAGTAGAGACAACCTACAGAATGGGAAAACATATTTGTTAAATATTCATCCACCAAGGAATTAATATCCAGAATATATAAGGAATTAAAATAACTTGGTAAAAATCAGATAATCCAATTAAAATGAGCAAATGTTGGTCTTGGCTGTGATATGAAAAGAAAAATAAGAAAAAATAAAAAGTACTAAAAAATGACAAAAATAAGTTTTAAATTTAAAAAGGGAAACAAAAAAAGAAAAAAATGGGCAAATGGTTTGAATAGACATTTCTCAAAAGAAGACATACAAATGGCCAGCATATGAAATCATGCTCCACATTACTAATCACCAGGAAAATGCAAATCAAAACCACAGTGAGATGTCATGTTGCCCTAGTTAACATGACTATTCAAAAAGACCAAAAAATGCTGTCAAGGATGGGGAGGAAGGGGAACTCTTATATATTGTTGGTGGAAATGTAAATTAGTACAGTCATTATGGACAATAGCATGGAAGGTCTGCAAAAAACTAAAAATAGAAGTACCATATGATCCAGCAATCCCACTACTGGGATTATGTCCAAAGGACATGAAATTAGTATGTTGAAGAGATATCAGCACTCCCATGTTTATTGTAGCACTATTCCCAATAGCCAGGAGACGGAATCAACATCAACCCAAGTGTCCATCAATAGATGGATGGATAAGGAAACATGGTGTATATAATGGAATACAATTTGTTCACGTAAAATAATGAAATCCTGTCATCTGCAGATATGTGGATTTTGTAGGTCATTATGGGAAGTGAAATAAACCAGGCACAGAAAGACAAATATTGCATGATCTCACTCATATGTGGGAGCTAAAAAAGTTGACCTCATAGAAAGTAGAATAGTAATTATCAGAAGCTGGTAAGGGTAAGGAAGAGTGGGTTAGGAAGAAGTTAGTGAATGAATGGAAAATTACTAGGGTGACTATAGTTAACAATAATATATTAAATATTTAAAAACAGCTAGAAGAGAAGATTTTGAATGATTTCAACACAAAGAAATGACATATGTTTTAGGTGATGGCTATCCCAGTTGCCCTGATTTGATCATTACACATTGTATACATGTACTGAACTATCACATGTACAAAATAAATAGGTATAATTATTACATATCAATTTAACAATTTAAAAGATCATAGAAAAAAGTTGCATGTGCATGTAATCTAAGAAGTTAAATAATCCCCAAGGCTTGCTATAAAAACCAGCAGTGCCCTGCCCCTTTACCCCACCCACTCAAATTATTCTTCCCCAGAGGCAACCACTTCCTTCCTTTTTTTTTTTTAAAAAAAAGCCAATTTTGTTGGTGTAAGAATACCTCAGAATATTGCAAGTTTTGTTCCAGACCATTGCAATAAAGTGAATATCACAATAAAGCAAGTCACACAACTTTTTTGGTTTCCCAGTGCATATAAAAGTTATGTTTACACTATACTGTAGTCTACTAAGCATATATTAGCATTCTGTCTTAAAATGTATATACCTTAATTTGAAAATACTTTATTGCTAAAAAAATGCTGACACAGACACAAAGTGAGCACATGCTGTTGGAAAAATGGTGCCGATAGACTTGCTCAATGCAAGGTTGCCACAGACCTTCAATTTGTAAAAAAAAATGTAGTACCTGTGAAGTGCAATAAAACAAGGTATGCCTGTATTTACATCTGTTTTCCTAAATAACATTCTTATATTGCTGCTTTTCAATTTTCCAGTTTAGTCAATACCCATTGACTTCCCCTCATGGAAGAGGAGGTGTTAGCTTTCCCTCATTTCCTGCCCCCAACCTCACACCCTCCTTCCCATCAGCCTACCCGCAAGCACAAAGAGAGTGTGATTCGTGTCAGATTGTTTTAGTTTGAGATCTTTGAGATGGAAAGCAGCTTTTCAATGATTAGGAGAAACACAAGATGGAAATAAAGATTTTATTACTTACAGGTCCTGGGGGTACACGGCATGCCCAGAGGCCACACACACAGAAGTCAGGGAGCATGTGAGTGAGAGAGGCAGAAGGACCCTTACCTTTATTGGAGTCTAGAGCATTCTCTATACAGATTTCCTGCAGGGAGTTTTAATCGGTGGGTTTGAAGCAAGCAGGCACAAGTTCCAGGAGTCATGCTGTGACTGAGAGGTGGCTACTGTGGCATATCTGCACAGTCCCTGTGGGGTGAGTCAAGAAGGTTGTATCTGGATGTTCCATACGGAGGTGTTCACCAGGAGGAAGTTGTATATGCCAGATATCTGGATCGACACATCAAGGAACTGGGAGGAAGTGGAGAACTGGAAACCGTGTCGCTGGTGATTGAGCCCTGCTTCTGTATGAGAAAGTCCAATTTATATTCAAAATCAATGTTGAGGCAACATAAAATTATAAGAACTCACCACATAGATATGCATGATTACATAAATGTAACTCAGAGCAGAGCTGTGTAATATACTATGATTACTTTTCCCTTCTTAACTTTTCCCCATAAAGATATTGTGTGTGTGTGTGTGTGTGTGTGTGTGTGTGTGTGTGTGTGTGTGTGTCTAATGCTAATTTAACCCCAAACTCTCTGCCTGTTGTCTAAATCTCCTCTCTAGACCTTGGGACACATCAGCTATTCCATATCTCCCTTGTTTTTATGCAGCTTATGCTCTACTGACTTTCTAATGAGGGTTCTGGGGAAGTAAAAATTATTGCAATCCTAAATGCCTGAAAGTGACCTTATCAGATCTGCAGTCTTGATCAATAGTTTGGCTGGGTATAGAATTCTAGTTTGGAGATCGCTTTCCTTCAGAAAAAGGCAGGCATTTGCCTCACCGTCTTCTAGTTGTCAGTATAGCTATCATCAAGTCCGAAGCTGTTCTGATTCCTAATTCTTTATATGTGACTTTTCCCTCTTCTGTTACCTATACAAAATTTAAATGAACAAATAAATGATTGATTTTTAGAAAAGTCTTATTTGGCCCTCATTCATGTGTTCTTTGGATAGAAAAAAAGTTAAGTCTTGGTTTTACATATGGTCATGGAGACTAGACTAAAAAAAAACTCAGAATAATTCAAGGCTGAAATAGTGGCTTTGTTTTTCCCTCAAATTCTTCTAATGTGGAGCCACTGGGGCGTTACAATGTAAGGGAATGAAAAGTACAATCAATTTACTATTGTCACAACTATCTCACCTGTCAGCTGTGAGAACTGGCTGAGGTGGTGTCTGGCACACTGAACGCAGTGCCTGTTGTGAAGTAGGCCCATGGCAGGTGGTGCTTCCAGAACTATCTTCTGCACCGCAGCACTGCTCTCTCCCCATCCACCTGCCTGGAGCAGGGAGTTTTCCTGAGACACCTAAAACATACCTAGCCCTGGCCCTCTCCTACAACAGCCGCCTCCTGGGTCTCCATGGCCCTTAGTCAATGGTGTCCTGGTGCCAGCTTCACCCTGCTCAGCTAGCAGAGCCAACTGCGTGCATCTCCTCCCAGCTCTGCACAAGTGACCTTGTGTTGGCAACATAGGCGGAGTATTCCCACTGTGGAAACTGGCGAATGCTGCACGTCACACTGCCCCAACCAAGAGCCACTTGTTAAACGTTTACCAGCACAGCACCACTTGGGACAACAGCTGAGTGTCTCAACCCAGCGTGTCTGTGTCCACATCCCCAAGGCTCGCATTGCCCGTGGCGTGGAGTAGGACTCATGAAGCGAGTGTTGGCTGTACGTGTGGTGTGTTCAGTGGACACTGAGCACAGCACCAGGACGATCACTGTAGGGGAGGAGTGCGGAGGGTGGTGGGTTCCAGAAGGAACCCCGACTGGGAGAGACCCAATCGTATAGTGCCACAACCCCAGGGGCAGGTGAGCACTGACCTCTCGCCCAAGGCTCCAGAGAAGCCAGGAGGGTCCCTGGGAGGAGTACGCCCTGCATTGCAAAGCCCTAGATATTTCCAGGAACTTGGAGAAGGATTTTTCCTCTTCAGAGGCTGCAGCTGTTACCCCGGGAAACCTCTTTCTTATGGGGTCAGAAGACCCAGGCTGGGTCCCAGCCTCACCAGCACCCAGGACCTAGCACACAGTGTCTGGAGAGTCAATGAACAGATGTCCCGCTGGGAGTCAGGCATGTTGCTTTGTGCTCTGAGCTTCCCTTTCTCATCTATAAAATGGGGGTAAAAACCTGACTTCCCAGGTGAAGTCAAGAGGAGAAACAATGTAAACACCCGAAAACCGGCCCCAAAGGGTTAAGAGAATTTGCTCACTAGGAAAATTTTCCGAGCTGGTCTTGCAGGACAGCAAGAAAGAAAAGTTTGTTACAGTTGCCTTCCATCTGCAACAAAATTCGCCCATAAGCTGAGACTGGCGGGAACCAACATGGCTGACTGGAGTCTGCGCAGACTTGTACACCCCATGAGTGGCTTTTTGACGTCAGAGGGCCAGAAACTCCACCTGCAGATTAGATGTTGCCATTTTCTGAACATGCAACCCATGAAGAAGCATGCTAGGGCAACAGCCCAAGCCCCAGGGACCCCCCAGACTCCCTTCCTTCTAGCTAGTCACTGCCCAGCCATGAAACTCCAACTTCAGAATCTCTCCCTTAAATCTATGGTGGCAAGGCCGGTACTGGGGGAGACAGATTTGAGCTCAACTCCTGTCTCCTTGTTCAGCTGCCTGGCAATAAGCCTTTGTCACTGCAAAAACCTGGTGCTTCTGTGTTCAGCTTTCACTTGCACATAGGCAAACAAACCCAGTTTGGTTCGGTGACAAACCTTGTCAACTGCAATGCTAATGTCGAATTTCACCTTTCAGCCCAGAGGCCTGCACTCATTGTGACCTCCAGTGGCTCTGGAGGGTTCAGCCATGAACAGAGCCCCCGCTCCCTGCCCATTGGCTTTCTTTTGGCAGGAGGGGGAGGGGAGTCAAGGGCAGCAGAGAGGATGAGACCCTGACCCAGTGGAACATTGAGGATGCATTTGCCAAATGCATCCCAGTGTCTCTTGTGCCTTTCTCTGAGAATGGACCTGGAGTGAGGTTGTAAGATACTGGGGGACACCCAAGGCTCCAGAGCCTCCCGCTGCTGCAGGTAACTCTTGGAGAGGAAACACACTCTGTCCCCTCCTGTCTACTTTGAATTGGAAGTGGCATTGTCTTGGTTAAGAGCACAGGTTATAAGGTTAAAATCACAGTGCTGCCTTTACAGCTACATAAACTAAGGTTAGGAGATCTGGAACCCTGGGCCTCAGTTTCCTCCTCTGCAAAATGGGGAGAAGAGAGATATTTTTAGAACCAAAACAATAATGAGATGTGGTTTGGTGAGCACTTAGCAGCACACAGTGGGTTCCCATATTTGCTATTATTAATCTTACTGCCAGGTGTTGGTGGCCTGCAAAAGAGCCAGGGGAGTTTGGTTTCCCCGGGTACTCATGATGGACACCTCCTGCGGTTCTGCTTGGAGCAGGCCTCTAGTGCGTCCTCAATAAGCCGAGGCCAGATGCAGACTGCGGCCCCCTGGTCCCCAGCCCAGAGCTGCAGCATTCTGGGATGCAGGAGCTTCCCTCAAAGCCAAGCTGGGCTTGCCGGCTCCCTGTGGTTCTCCTGAAGACTTGGCATCTCCCCTGCCCCTGCCCTCCTTGTCGGGCAGCATCACTCACCGTCCTTCTGGGACCATCACAGCCAAGTCCAGTGTGCTCACCAGGATCATGCCAGGGAACCCACACCTTCCAGAAAGGGGGTGCAGAAAGCCAGCTTGTGAACGCTGGCCAGAGCCAGGCCCTAAGCAGGGCTGGGCCATGGATGCTGTCCAGCAACTTGAACCAGGTAGCCTGGGGCCTTCCAGACACAGTAAGGATTGCTCCAGACATCTCTCTCTTGCCGGCAGTTGAACACGGCTGGGGAAGGTGGCCATGAGACAGACACGGGCAGGGCAAAAATGTGGAGGGCCTGGAATGCTGGGATAAGGGCTGTGGAGGGTGTGGATTTCCTGGAGGTGTGGGGTGAGGGAGCCGGATGTCCAAAGTGATTTCTGGGTGCCAGAGATGGGGCTGATGGGTGGAGATGGTGAGGGGGTCACTGGGCACCTGGCCAGTTGCTCTGCAGGGGGCTCCCTCTACATCTCCAGGGCTACTAGTATCACCTCTTTCTGATCATACCTCTCGGATCTCCATCCTTGTGGAATTTTCTTCCTGTGTAGTCCAGTGGTCTCACTCTGCCAGGCCCCCCGTGCCAGTGCCCGTGGGCATTTTAGCAGGTGTCCAGCAACCCCTTGTCCCCTTCATGGGCTCCTGCGCAGTGTGCCCAGTGGGCAGTTTGACTCGGCAGCAGGGTTGCCCTACATTTGGGGTGTGCTGCAGGATGAGTATGTGTCTTAGTCCATCCTGGCTGCTAGAACTAAGTGCCATACACTGGGCAGCTTACAAACAACATTTCTTTTTCACAGTGCTGGAGGCTGGAGGTCTGAGGTCAGGGTGCCAGCATGGTGGGGTTCTGGTGAGGGCCTCTTTCTGGCTGGCAGGCAGTTGCCTTCTTGTATCTTCATGTGGTGGAAAGAGTGTGAGCATCTCCCGAGACTCTCTTGTAAGGGCACAAATCCCCTGTGTGAGGGCCCCACCCTCATGACCTTATCACCTCCCAAAGGCCCCACCTCCTAATGCAATCCCACTGTGGGTTAGGGTGTCAACACGTGAACTCTGGGGGACACAGACATTCTGTCCATAGAATATAACATCTGAGTCTCTGAGGGACCAACCCTCTCGGATCCTGACTAGGTCAAGGCTGACTCCTCATCTGGCTGGGAAAACACGCATGGAAATCTTTCAATTTCTTTCCAAGTCAGAAGAAAAAGTGAATATAATAATGATGCATGTATAATAATGAATCCAGCCTGGATGCTGTTCATCTTTGTACCAACACAGCAATAAAATGCAGTTTTAACTTTTGTTTTAATGGAGGAAGACGTCCACTGAAGCAAATGCTCCTGGGGCCCATGGGAGTCATCACGTGGCCTGGGTGAGATGGGCAGAGGGGGCACAAGGGCTCAGCAAGTTTCGAGCACCTGAGGCTGTCTCACTGGCACCTGCTTCTTCCCTGGCATCCTTGGACCAAGTCTTCACATCATGCCTTTCAGATACAGAAAACCCTCACCAATGACTGAGTTTGTTTGGACTCTCTTGATCATAAGATACAGAAACACAATACTCAAATCCCTTCAGCCAAAGGGGCCATTGATTGACTCAGCAATGGATAAGGCTAACAGGAGATCATGCCTTATCCAGGCATGGCTGGATCCAGGGCTGTGTTGGCAGGGCCCTGGCCACATCTGCACCTCAGAGACAAGCCTCCTCCACTCTCAGCAGCCTTGTGGTAAAGGCCGCCCTTCTATGGTCCCAGGAGCTCCTGGCTGGCAGTGAGAATTTTGATCCCCAATGCCTTCAAGTGACCAGCACTGGGCCAGGCACACAAATGGTGCTTAAGCAGTGCTTTTGGGAGTGGTTTCATTGCGAGTACCTAGGGGCCTGTCAGCCCCCTTTCTTCCTTCCTCTGGCCTTCTGCCCACCACAGTGAGCCCTGGGAGTCTTCCGGAGCAGCCTTCTTGGTTCTGACAAGGTTTCCAGGGGGAGGTGGCTTTGCATGTCCAGAGCTACGAGGACAGGTCCTGACCTCCTGCTGATGTGGACATGATGTTCTCACTCCTTCCTCTGGACACTGGAGCTCAGAGACAGCATGTGTGGGACACAGTGCCAGCTGGCGGCTGGAGAAGGCTCCCTGGAGAGTGGAGAGGGAGCCACCCCGGCAGCTGCCCATGTCTCCCCAGGGCTTGGCCTTCGAAGTGGGGTGAGGCGTGTGAGTGTGAGTTCAATGGGTGTGGACACGTGAGTCCAGGGTGTGTGTGGACGCGCATGTCACAGACACTGACAATGGCCTCCTGCCTGCCCCGCAGCTCCCTAGCCCCTCTGTCTGTGCCCAGGCCACAGGCCACAGCCTGGATGCCTCTCATGCCCGGGTCACAAGCTTCAGTGGCTCCTTCTTTAAAACATGAAGGATGAAGCTATTGTGTCTGCTCCTCTCCTGGTATCCATCAGGGAGATGGAGGCCACTGTAGTCTCGGCTCTGCCCCTGCCTCAGCTCCACCTCCCCCAAAGGCCTCTGGGGTCTCCTTGCCTGTGTGTCTGGGGCAGCTCAGCTCACTGTGGCAGCTCCATCCAGGGTTCCCTGCTACGCCCTGTCCCCACACGGCCTGGGCCCCATCCCCGGGAGCACAGAGCAGGAACCGAACAGTGCCAGAGGGAGACCATGAACCTCAAGCCCATAGCCAGTGCTGGCTCCTCACAGGAGACCAGGTGTCACTCTTGTTGCTGCCAGAGCCTTCTGCAGACGCGCCAGTTGATGACCAGACCTCTCCGCTACGGCTGCTCCCACCCAGGCCTGAGTACCCAGGCCCCAGAGCCTCTGAGGCTGCCTGGTCTGCCCAGGGCCAAGGGTGCCTCCAGGTCTGTGTGCCTCTGTCCATGGGACTGTGTGTGACTCTCTGTGGCGTCTCTGGCTGCAGGTGTTTTGCTGTAACCAAGTGAAGCTGTCTGTCCCTGTGACCTTGAATGGTCTGGCTGGCAGGACCCCAGGAGTACCATTGGGCCTGAAGACCTCCCAACCCATGTCCCTCTCAGTCCCCTGGGCAGGAGGCCAGCTTGGGGCTTTCTCTCCCATTGCACAGGTTGAGGGTCCCAAGTTGGGAAGTGGCTCAGGGGGACTGGCTTTCTTCGTAGAGCCTCCCCGGAGGCTACCCCATGCACCACCCGGCCCTGCTTTTGTTGCTTTCACCATGCAGGCACCAGACCCGGGCCCGGCACCAGACACTACCTCACCCCGCCCAGGTCTGCCAGCCTGTGGGACCTCAGCCATGGCCTGCTGGCCAGTCTAGGAGCAGGGACAGCCATTCATAAGTCTTCCTTGAACAGACTTGTGTGTGCTGAGGGGTTGGGAGGTGGCCTTCTTTGCCGTTCATGTCTCAGACTCACGCGCTGGAGAAGGGAGGAGAGAGTGGACAGAGTGAATGCCTGCCCAGCCTCAGCTGAGCAACTGTGCATGGCACTTGCCCACAGGGAATCTAAGACTCCCCATGATGAGCCTGTGAGGTGGGGACTCCTGTACCCATTCGACAGAGGAGAAAGCTGACGCCTGAGAGATCCACTGACTCATTCAGGGTCTCACAGCTGGAGGAGGGGGAGCCAGGATGCCAGGCCACGCCCATGTGCCCCATCCTGGTTGGTGCCCAGGCTAAGTATCCCGTCACACACTCCCCGACATCTGCGCCAGTTCTGTGCAGGGTGTCATCGGCATCTTTGTGCTGGGGCTGGAGCTCTGCAGACAAGTGGTGAGGGGCCCTACCCTGGAGGCCTTACCTTCTAAGCAGGTCCTTGTTTCCCAAGTCATTCCTGCCCACTGCACCCTCCCTACGCCCCCACTCCCTAACTGAAAAACTAGGTGGCTTGTGTAGGGCCAGGAAAAACTAGGTGGCTTGTGTAGCCCCAGTTTAAGGAGCTGCCCACTCTCAGGGCCGTGGAAGTGCAGGATGTCATCTTGCGGGGCCTGACGCCACCCCAGCAACTCTGCATCCCAGGGACTGTGGGGCCCAGGTCCAGAGGAGGACAGACCCACCTGGCCTGGGCTGTCTCCAAGGTCCAGTTCCTCTGCACAGCCATGAGTATGAGGGACATCGCTGAGGGGGGACCCAGTGACCCTGTGTGCCTGTTGGGCCTGTTCCTGGCACTGCCTTCCCCAGACCTGGCACATCCCTTCCTCCCCCAGGCCAGAGTCCAGTCTCCTGCCTTCCTGGGAAGTCAAAGCGGGCAAAGCTCTAGGGCATATGACCAGCCTCCTCGTCCCCCTGGTCCCTCAAGTTTTGCCAGCCTCCTCCTGGCCTCCTCCAGGGATTATCCTCCTCCTGCCTCTCTAGCCATAGACATCCCTGTCATGCAGCTCGCCTGTTTCCAGGTCATTTGCAGTGCTGGGGAGTCCTGGGGCTGGCCGGTGCCTCTTGGGCCTATCTCTGGGTCCCCAGCATGGGAGAAACACCAGGGATACCCACCCATCCCTCCTCCCAGGGCTTCTCAACTTTGAGAGAAAGCTTTTCATGTTTCCCGAGAGCCCCTGGCCCCGTGGGGATCCCACCATGGTGAGCTGCCTTGGTCCCTGGGGGAGCATTGTCCTGACTTGGCAGGCTTTGAGGCAGGGGTGGCATCATTTATTCATTTCCCCATTCATTCATTCATTCATAACCTTGGAATGTCTGTTCTAGGTCAGGCACCATTCTGCATCTGGGCTGGAGCGAGAGGTGGGAGCCATCAGGGAGCTTTGGCCCTAAGTCAGGCAGGATTTGATGAAAGTCTGGGTTCAGTTGAGGAGAAGATAGAAAGTAACCGATGAGAATCAGAAGCCGACTCTGTAAGACAAAACCTACCCAGGCCCAGTTGTTGGATTAAATGAAAACCAGCCTGACTAGTCTAACTAGTCTGTGCAGTTAGACGTTAGGGTAGATTTGAACAGGGTTTCCTAACCTCAGCACTTTGGATATTTAGCGCCAGAAAATTCTTTCTGTGGGTCTGTCCTGTGCACCGTAGGATATTGAGCGGCATCCCCAGCCTCTATCCACTGGATGCGAGCAGCATTCCTCTCAATTATGACAATAAAAAATGTCTGCAGACATTGCTAAATGCCGCTGTAGGCAACATTGCCCCTGATTGAGAATCACTGGGCTAGAGTTTACTTGGGAATCCCTAGGGGGCTGGTAGTGTTCTCTTTCTGATCAGGTGCTAGTTACATGGAGTATTCACACTGTGAAAATTCATTAAGCAGCACATTTACAATTGGAGTCCTTTTCTGCATGTAGGTTACAGCCAATAAGAAGTTCATTTAAAAAAAAAATCACAGGAAAATAGGATGAAGGAATTATTCTAAAGTTTTAGGGTTTTCAGCAACAGTGAGTTCTGAAGGTGTCAACAGTGGAATAGAGTCTCATAAAAGCCCCCAAAGAAATAAATCTGAGGCTGTTTTTGAAAAATCATAGATCATCCCTCAAGGAAGTGGTCAGCCCCATGCACTCAGCCTGGTTGATCATTGGCAGATGGGCCCTTGCCCTGATCCCTTACTTTTTTTTTTTTTGAGATGGAGTCTTGCTCTGTCGCCCAGGCTGGAGTGCAGTGGCGCTATCTCAGCTCACTGCAAGCTCTGCCTCCCGGGTTCACGCCATTCTCCTGCCTCAGCCTCCCGAGTAGCTGGGACTACAGGCACCCACCACCATGCCCGGCTAATTTTTTTGTATTTTTAGTAGAGACGGGGTTTCACTGTGTTAGCCAGGATGGTCTCCATCTCCTGACCTCGTGATCCGCCTGCCTCGGCCTCCCAAAGTGCTGGGATTACAGGCGTGAACCACTGAGCCTGGCTGATCCCATACTTTTAGGAGCTTCCTGGGCTCTGATTCTCCCAGGGCCCAACATACAGTAGGTCTCAGCGATGACACTGAGTGGGTGCAGATTGCACAGTAATATAGGTGGCTGGTTGAGTTTTCTGAGTTTTTGCTGAACTGCTTTGAAATTTTAATGAACAAACGTCAAGCATGATTTTATTATTGTTTTTATAGTTAGTGACAAACCTGAAAACAACCTAGAGGTACAATAATGGTGAATGGTTAGGCACATTTTTGTGTCTCCACATATTGGAAAATGAGTCAGTAATTAACATCTCTGCTTAGAGAGAGGCTTAACATGACATAACATTAAGGGAGAAAGCAGGACTGAAACCTACTTAGTGGTTGTTTTCAATCAACAAAATTCAGACATAGAAAAAAGACTGGAAAATCAAAGAACTAAATAAATGGAGAGATAGCCCATGTTCATGGATAGGAAGATTCAATATTGTCAAGACGTCAGTCTTTATAGACCCAATGCCATTCCAGTCAAGACCCTAGCAAGTTATTCTGTGGATATCAAAAAAGACTGCTTGCTTGCTCTGTCCAGGACCTAAAAAAAAAAGACTGTATGGACACACACTCAAACATCAGTAGAGTCACTGCATGTTGACATTATGAGCAATTTTAATTTTTTTCTTTGTGCTTTTCTGGATTTTCTGCAATGAATATGTGTTACTTTTAACATTAGAAAAGAGCAATAAGCTTTTTTAAAAGGAAGAAATGCAGAAAGAAAGAAGACAGGCCAGAGACAGGATGAGGCAGATGAGTTTAGCAGCAGAGCCTTTTCATAACTGACTGGATGGGACCCAGGAGTGTCACCAAGGCTGGCTGTCACACACCTCCTCCCTGGGATCTGGCAGACCCTCCTGTCCAGGGGTTCTGGTGGGGAGATCATCCTGCAGAGAAGCTCAGTTCAGGCTGGCCTGAGATCTGGGCCCCTCTGTGTTTTATATCTGCAGAGATGGAACACCTGGGAAGCATCCAATTTTCCATGGCTTAGATTCCATCCAAGAGGGGATTATTCCTCCAGCTGGGGTACTTTAAAAGGCCTTTATAATAAATGATGGAGTGGATATTGTTAAGAAATTCAACTGCAGTTCACAGTCTAGTCTCTCTGTTTACAGAACCCAGAGTGGGAGGGCCTCAAGGAGGCCTAAAGGCAATTAGGGACTTGCCCCTCATACTCTGCTAAGCCTTCAAGTCTAGAATCCAGTGCTACTTCCTCCAGGAAGCCTCCTCTGATTTCCTGGGCCCACAGAGCTTGCTCCTTTGCTTAAAGCACTTGACCAGCCCCATTATGGTTCACTGAGCTTTTTTACCCTTGCAATGGAACCTGGTAAAAGGGATCAGGCTGGGCAAGGGGCCACGTTCCCCTCTGCCACTTCCTGACTGCATTAATAAGCATAGTTTGGCTTCCCCAAAAGCTGACCAGGGAGCAAGATTTTGGGAGTAAGTAGTTGTTGATCCCAGGAAGCCTTGGTAGGGGTGTGGGCAAGTGAGCCAGGGAAAGGAGGATGCATCAACACACAGGTCACAGCTGTGGGCAACTGGGGCTCACTCCTAGTGGGGCTCTCTGGGAGACTGTGGAGCACACCCCACTGAGGCACGAGAAAACTGATTTCACCCATAAACTGCTCTCCCTCCTGGTAGAGGGCAACTGTAGACATTGCCTCCCCAGCATGTCTGGCCTGCAGTGTGGGCAGGCTAGCACACTCCCAGGCTGGTCCTGTGGCCTGAGGTTGCCACAGGCAGACAGACAGAAGTGGCCCTTAGCTGGAATGATGGAAGCCATCTGCAGGTGAGCTTGCCAAGGGAGTGGGGACAGAGCATCATCAGAGCCTGCTTCTGTGTCCTCCGACAACCTGAGGACCTCTGAGACTGCACCCGTGTCCTGCACAGTAGCAGCATTTGATGATTAGCCTGTGCCGAGGGCCCAGGGGAGTTGAACAGTGAGACCATCTGCCTCTTCTCTGAGTCCCTGTCTCCTCTGGCCCAAAGCAGGTACTTAGGGAGGTTTGATGAAAAAACAGAGGGTAAGGAGTGTTCATGCCAGCTCTAACCCACTCCTGGAGAGGCCACAAAGCATTCATTCATTCAACAAATATTTATTGGCAGCCTGTATCTGCCAAGCCCTGAACTTAAGCCTGTCCCAAAGGCTGGTTGCGGCTCAGAGATCCTGACTCAAAAATGGGACCCTTAGTCACTTGAAAAACAAGTGAAGGCAAAGGCTGGAGGTGCGGGATGTGTTTACAGGCAGCGTGCGTGGTATGCACAGCTTGGGCTTTGGAATCAGATAAGCCCACTCTCACATTCAGTTCTGCCACCTTCCAGCTGTACATCCTGGGCACGTCCCTTAACCTCTCTGAGCACATCTCCTCATCTGCAAAAGTGGACCACAAATGAGGTTACAGGGTCACCTGAGGATTCGATGACATCATGGACATCAAGTGCTCAGCACAATGCCTTCCACATGGTGAGTGGTCA
This sequence comes from Pongo abelii, assembly GCF_028885655.2. Classification (NCBI taxonomy): domain Eukaryota; kingdom Metazoa; phylum Chordata; class Mammalia; order Primates; family Hominidae; genus Pongo; species Pongo abelii. The sequence continues at coordinate 4,549,564 of NC_071988.2, forward strand.
ACATGGCATCACTATGGTAATGGGCATGTTAGATGGGTCTCTCTCTGCCCAGAATTTGTGCCTGAGAGCAAAGATACTGGGTGCCCATGCCTTCTAAAGAGGGAGCCAGAACCTCTCTGAAGGAGGGATCAAGGGGTGCTGGGTGTATCAACCTTGGCCCATCGTCAGTTTGCTAAACATGGCTGAGAGACTAGGGTGAGGGTGTTTTGGAGAGGACTGGGTGTTTCCACCCACAGGTTGATAAAGAGGAGCATGCAGCCTGAAAGCCAGGTGAGGGGTGTAGAGAGACTGCTCATGTGCCCAGAAGGAAGGGAGGCCCTTGTAGAGCGTAGTGGGTCAAAGTGCCTGGCATTCCAGAATGGAGCCATGGTGGGGCCTGCCCAAGGGTCTTCCTGCCAGGGCAAGAGGCTGCAGGCAGAGCACATGGAGGGGTGACTCACAGAGGCAGGAGCTGGGGAAGCGACAATTTGTTTTCCTAAGGCCACTGAAGGTCACCCTCCCCCACAATAGAATTTGAGCTTGGCCAAGTGAGGGCTTGTTAGCAGCTGAATGGATGAACATCCCCATGAGCAAGTGCTTCTTGGCACACGCAGGTATGTGATTCTCCGGAATGAGCTTCTAGGAGCAGAATTGCTGGGTCAAAGGGGATGAGCATTTACCTCTTGAATAGACAGAGCCAAACTGTCCTGCAGGGTCAGCGGGAGGGTGTGGTCACCAGCAAGGTGTGAGTGTCCTGTGTGCCCATGCCTAAGCATACCTTAGATGAAAGTAATTCAGGGCCTTTGACTCTCCAGTAAGGAAAATTGAGGCAGAGAAAGCAGCCCAGTTTGGGGAGCACTTTATTTTCCAGACTCAGAAAGTCAGAGCCTATATCCCTCATCTTACAGGTGGAGAAACTGAGGCTTGGGAAAGGGAATGTGGTAGCTAGTCCCTCATCCCTGGAGCCTGCGGGCACTGTTCTACTCCTCAGGGTGTCTGGGAAGAGGCATTTTGGACCCCTGTGTTTCTGGAGGTGCATCTGAACAAGACTGGGCAGTTTGGGAGGCTGCTGCAGGCTTAGTAGTTGGTTCTGAAAAAAACAAAAGAACAAAATCCAAACTTGTGTCTGCCAATTTCCATGGTGTAAATGCTCTCACTCTAGCCAATTTCAAGCTACGAATATGATGACAATGAACTTGGAGAGGGGACGTGATGCACACCATTGTGTCTGGTGGAAACCACTTGAGTGCCCTCATCGGCTGAGCCACCCTGGGTCCTCAGCTGTTCCTGATTCAAAGAGAACCAGAGAAAAAGCTGGGCAGGACAGCCACCTTCATCCAAACATGTGTCCCTCTGGAGGCACAGCAACTGTCTTCTCAAAAGAGAGGAGGCTTTGACTGGTTGGGTGTCCTTTTCCATGTGTGTGGCACACTGTGGGGCAGGGTTTGCCTCAGGCCGCTTCCAGGCCTGCCCCACTGCACTCAGTGGCCAAGACCCACTGCCCCGTGGACTGCACAGCTGTGACTATCCTGGGACCTTTATTGAAAAACCCTGTTAGAACCCCTTTTGTCAGAGGACCTTCCTGGACACGTTCTTCAGCCTGCCTGTCAGGCCCTGTTGATTTCAATAGGGATGGCACCAGATTCAAGAGGCTGAAGAAGAGACCCAGAGACAGCATCGAGACCCAGGGCTTCATTAGATGGAAGCTTACAGGGATGGACCAGTGGTGGTTGGATGGACAGGAGAACCTCAACCGCTTGCAAAAAGCATGTGGTTTATGTAGCATTTTTCCTTGGCGCCTCCCCCTAACAACCTCCCTCCACCTGGCCACCTTCACATAACCCAAAACACAGGGTCTCGATCCCCCATATGGCCCGCATTCCATAGGATGGGGCCAGGGGCTCAGATGTTCCTCAGATAAGGAATGAATCTCTGGGTTGACCGCTCTCAGGTTCCTTAGCTCAGAACTCTGAACACATATTCTTCTCAGACCATGGGGTCATTCTCAGGGTGTGCTTCAGTTACGCTCTTGCTCTCTGGTGCGTCTACCACCCACTGCTCCATAACCTTCCAAAACCCCAGGGGTAGCTGTTATCATCCTTCTTTTACAGGTGAGGAAACTGAGGCTTAGAAAGAGATCACTCTTCCAAGGCCACACAGCTAGTCCCAGGTCTCATGTTAGTTTCACTGAACTGGTGGCACTGATGACATAACAGCTGACACTTGGGCAATTCCCTGGCTGGTGCTGTGCCAAGCATCTTCTTCCTGAAACCACCATTATGTGTTGTGCTGCAAGAGTAAGTTCTCCAACATCTCTAAGCTACAGTTTCTCCTGGAAAGACTGGATAAGATGCAGTGCACCAGGGCTTAGCACAAGGCCAGATACACATTCTACAGAACACCATGGAACAAATGTTATAGAAGAGATTGACTGGGCCGGGCACGGTGGCTCACGCCTGTAATGCCAGCACTTTGGGAGGCTGAGGCGGGCGAACTCCTGAGGTCAGGAGTTCGAGACCAGCCTCAACATGGAGAAACCCCGTCTCTACTAAAAATACAAAATTAGCTGGGCGTGGTGGTGCATGCCTGTAATCCCAGCTACTCGGGAGGCTGAAGCAGGAGAATTGCTTGTACCTGGGAGGCAGAGGTTGCACTGAGCCGAGATCGCACCAGTGCACTCCAGCCTGGGCAACAAGGGCAAAACTCCGTCTCAAAGAAAATAAAAATAAAAAGAAGAGATCAACTGTTCTGGGATTCCTTGGGGGTAGACATCTAGACCTGCTTGAGTCAGAAGATGCCTTCGTGGCCAGAGTGTCTGCTGAGCCCGTTGCCACTTGGGGAGAGAAAAATGACTCTGCAAAACAGTTCAAGGGACTCAGTGTTACTCAGGGAGACCTGGGAGTGGAAGAGAGGAAAGTGAAAGAGCAGGTGGGACAGGTTGGAGGGGAAAACAGCCCTCCAGTGATGACTAGGGTTCCAAGGGGAGCAAATCCTACTGTGGGGATCTTGAAAAATCTTCATGTCATTTGCTGAGAGGCTGAGATATGCCTTCCTTCCCTTGTACCCCAGGAAATTTTCAGTAAAGTTAATATTTCTCTCTTATATAGTTATGCAAGTGGATTCTTCTTAGGAAACACTGATGTTGATGGTGGTGATGATGATGATGGTGATGGTGAAGATAGTGGTGATGGTGGTGGCAGTAATTGTGACGATAATGAAGATAAGGGTGGTGGTGATGATGATGGTGGTGATGGTGATGATGGTGATGGTGATGATGGTGATGGTGATGATGGTGGTGATGATGATGGTGGTGGTGGTGATGATGGTGATGGTGATGATGATGGTGTTGATGGTGGTAATGATGAGGATGAGGGTAATGTTGATCATGATGGTGATGGTGGTGATGTTGATGATGATAATGATAACGATGCTGATGATGATAGTGATGGTGATGATGACAGTAATGGTGATGATGATGGTGTTGATGGTGCTAATAATGAGGATGAGGGTGATGGTGGTGATGATGGTAATGGTGGTGATGATAATAATCATGATGATGGTGATGACGAGGGTAATGGTGATGATGATGGTGTTGATGGTGGTAATGATGAGGATGAGGGTTATGGTGATGATGGTGGTGATGGTGATGATGCTGGTTTTGATGATGGCGATGACGATGGTGATAATGATGATGCCTGATGTGGTTTGGCTCTGTGTCCTCATCCAAATCTCACCTTGAATTATAATCCCCAGAATCCCCATGTGTCAAGGGTGGGACCAGGTGGAGGGAATTGAATCATGGGGGTGCTTTCTCCCATGCTGTTCTCGTGATAATGAGGGAGTCTCATGGGATCTCATGGTTTTATAAGCATCTGGCATTTCCCCTGCTTGCTCTCATTCTCTCTACTGCTGCCCTGTGAAAAGGTGCCTTCTGCCATGATTGTAAGTTCTTGAGGCCTCCCCAGCCATGCAGAACTGTGAATCAATTAAACCTCTTTCTTTATAAATTACCCAGTCTCGGGTAGAACAGACTAATACAATGCCAATGGTTGCTAATATTGGGGAGGGGAGCTTTAGTTTTAGTTTAACTTTACTAAAATTATCCCATTTCATCCTAACAGAACCCCTTTGAGGTGTGCACCACTATTGTTGAGTCCCATGTACAGGTTGCACCAGATGAAAGATCTGCTCATGTGAGCACAGGAGTCCAGGGGCAGCAAGGAAGGGGATGTCTGGAAATTCTGAGGCTCACTACCACCCCCGTGAGGAGGGACGGCTCTTCTGCTTCCTATGTATAGAAGCCAAGGCCCAGAGAGGGAGAGAAGCTCGCCCGAGTTCACAGAGCTGGGGGTAGCAAAGACAAGGTGGGAACCCAGGCAGGTTCGACCTTTCACTAAGCACCTAGGTAAGTGCTAGGAATGCAGAGATGAATCAGACAGACCCAGTCCCTGTCCTCAGGAGCTCCTGGTCTGTTGATGGAGACAGGCACATAAACTGATGGCAGGAGAGGAACAAGGAGGCATACCCTGCGGAGGGGCAGGGAAAGCTTCCCAGAGGAGGTGGCACCTGGTCCTGGGGAGAAGGGGAACCGCATTCAGATAGTGGGCCCATGGAGGCCAGCAGGCAGGGTCATGCATGAGCAGCCCTCATAGTCTCAGCCATGACCCCATCCTGAGTCTCAAACCTTCAGCTGGCCAAGCAGGATGGCCGCCTCGGCAGTCACCTCTCCCAGACCTATTTTTAGATGCAATTGAGCATTAAAACCAAACACATTGTCAAGATAGTGGCCAACTTGGATCTCTTCCATGAACAGGCCCTCTTTGCTACACCAAAATAGAAGAAAATTGCTCTCTTTGTGGATGACATGGACTTCTGGCAGCAGCTTTGACTTCCAGTGGACGGAGGCCAGATCACGACCCAGCCCTTGGATGACCTGGGCGCATCAGTGCTTTCTACCAAATACAGCATAAAAATGCATGCAGAAAGGCGTTGCAGTTCATCTCATAAAAAGGCAGCTTCCTCCTGGGGCAGGCCATGGTGCCAGGCATGTGTGAGCAGGCTGACCTCAGAGAGGAAGCAGAGATCCTACTTGCTACAGTGAGTATGCTCAAGATAGTTTGTTATTGTAATTATTACTAAGTTGAAAGCCACTAGATCTAAGGCCTGGGAAGACTTTTTGGACCATCTTAGCAATACACAAGTTATCATAGACCCCAAGTTACTTATCATGAGCTCACCATGTGCAGATACTGCACTGAACGCTTACATTTTAGGCATTACCCCCACATAACCACTCATGAGATGGATAATTTATTATTCCATTTCATGCATGACAGTATTGAGGCTCAAAAGGGGTAAGTAATTTGTCCGACTAGTTGGTAAGTAGGTGGTTTGGAAAGTGAATTCAAATCTGTTGAACCCAAAGACTATGAGCTTAATTTCTCCATGACATTGTTCCTCTGTCTTACAGTTCATCCTCCTCTTATTCATCCCCAAAGCCCAGCTCAAATGTCACCTCCTCCAGGAAGCACACCCTGTCTGCTAGATTGGATTGGATGCTTCCTCTCTCAGAGCAGTGATCACACTAAGATGCTTTCTCTGCCAGATGGAGATCCCCTTGAGGTCAGGGACTGTGTGTGGCCATCTCTGTTAGCCTTCAAGCCCAGACCAGGCAACTCCCTCTGGAAAGGTCTGTGATGCCGACTTGGAAGGATCAACAAAGCTTTTCATTCTATAGGAAAGGAAACCGAGGTCTAAGGGGAGGGGGAGTGAGCTGCGTAGTGTGGTGATCAGAGTCTTAGATTCCATGGTCAGAGTGGCATGGATTGCAATTCACACACTGCCACATTTTACTTGACTTTATTTTGAGACAGGGTCTGGCTCTGTCGCTCAGGCTGGAGTGCAGTGGCGCGATCTTGGCTCACTGCAGCCTCGACCTCCTGGGCTCAAGCAATCCTCCCATCTCAGCCTCCCAAGTAGCCGGACCACAGGCATGTGCTACCATGCCAGCTAATTTTTTGATTTTTTTATAGAGACAGGGTTTCCCTATTTTTCTCAGGCTGGTCTTGAACTCCTGGACTCAAGCAATCCTCCTGCTTTGGCCTCCCAAATTGCTGGGATTACAGACGTGAGCCACCACACCGGGCCTCTGCCATGTTTTAGACACACTGGTATGGACAAGCTACCTGAGCTGTCGGAGCCTTCATTTTCTAATGCACTTTGTTAGGATGCAGACACACTGCTCTTATCCCAGGGTTACCGTGAATGTGGAACCAAAAATCAAGCCTTTCAAGCCCTTAGCATGGTATCTGGTGAACACTCAGGGTTCCACAAGTGATCGTTTCTATTGACATGAAAAAACAAAACCAAACCAGACTTCATTGCCACACAGACTAGGGACAAAACAGATGTGTCTCCTTGTTTTATCTACAAAAAGCCCATATCAGTGTGCCCCAGGAGTAATCTTTTTCACTTTTAAAGTTTGTGGCAAGATATATATATATATATGTATCTTTAATATATATATATCATATATATATGTATCTTTAATATATATATATCATATATATATATCCTATATGTATCTGTTATATATATCTTATATATATCTCATATATCATATATATCTTATATATAACTCATATATAACATATATCACATAAAATTTACCATTTAACCATTTAAAAACATATTTTATTGTGGTAAAATACACATAGCATAACATTCAGCATCAGAATCCTTTTCCAGTGTAGAAGTCAGTGGTGTGAAGTGCATTCACTTTCTTGTGCAGCCATCACCACCATCCACTCCAGAGCCCTCTCATCTCCTAAACGGAGATGAGTGTCCTCGTTGAACACTCACTCCCCGTCCCCAGCCCCCTAGCCCCTGGCGCCCACCATTCTACCTTCTGTGTCTGCATCTGAGGACTCTAGCGTTCCTGTGAGTGGAATCATGCAGTACTTGTCCTTTTGTGAGTGGCTTATCTCACTGACGCGGTGTTTCGAGGGTCAGCTGCGCAGTGGTATATGTCCGTACATCCTTCGTTTCCATGGCCAAGTACCATTTCACTATATGCATAGGCCGTGCCTTGTTTATTCACTCATCTGTCAATGGACACCTCTGTTGTTTCTAGGATATGACTTTGTGAATCTGCAGGGATTGATCAGCTGACTATGGCCATCATATGATCACAGGATCATATATGATCAGCTGACTCTAGTGAATCAACAAATCCCACTGAACACTGACGCTGTGCCTTGGCACAGGTGTATTCTATCTGCACTGTGTATACAGAGATACGGCACACGGTTCACAGTCCATCGGTGTGCATGTCCCAGATGTGCATGTGAATTCGTGAACATGCACATGTATGTACGTGCAGTGGACACAGTTGTCTGCGTGAGTGGACATGGGGCTGGATGGAAGGAGGGCTAGACAGCTGCTGGGGGCACCAACACTACTGGAAATGAAGCAAAAAGACCACTGCATTGGTTGGCGCTCTTTTTTTTTTTATTTTTATACTTTAAGTTCTAGGGTACATGTGCACAACGTGCAGCTTTGTTACATATGTATACATGTGCCATATTGGTGTGCTGCACCCATTAACTTGTCATTTACATTAGGTATATCTCTTAATGCTATCCCTCCCCACTCCCCCTACCCCATGACAGGCTCCAGTGTGTGATGTTCCCCACCCTGTGTCCAAGTGTTCTTCTTGTTCTATTCCCACCTATGAGTGAGAACATGCAGTGTTTGGTTTTCTGTCCTTGCGATAGTTTGCTCAGAATGACGGTTTCCACCTTCATCCATGTCCCTACAAAGGACATTAACTCATCCTTTTTTATGGCTGCATAGTGTTCCATGATGTATATATGCCACATTTTCTTAATCCAGTCTATCATTGATGGACATTTGGGTTGGTTCCAAGTCTTTTCTATTGTGAATAGTGCCACAAGAAACATACGTGCGCATGTGTCTTTATAGCAGCATGATTTATACTCCTTTGGGTATGTACCCAGTAATGGGATGGCTGGGTCAAATGGTATTTCTAGTTCTAGATCCTTGAGGAATCACCACACTGTCTTCCACAATGGTTGAACTAGTTTACAGTCCCACCAACAGTGTAAAAGTGTTCCTATTTCTCCACATCCCCTCCAGCACCTGTTGTTTCCTGACTTTTTAATGATCACCATTCTAACTGGTGTGAGACAGTATCTCATTGTGGTTTTGATTTGCATTTCTCTGATGGCCAGTGGTGATGAGCATTTTTTCATGTCTTTTGGCTGCATAAATGTCTTCTTTTGAGAAGTGTCTGTTCATATCCTTTGCCCACTTTTTGATGGGGTTGTTTGATTTTTTCTTGTAAATTTGTTTAAGTTCTTTGTAGATTCTGGATATTAGCCCTTTGTCAGATGGGTAGCTTGTAAAAATGTTCTCTCGTTCTGTAGGTTGCCTATTCACTCTGATAGTAATTTCTTTTGCTGTGCAGAAGCTCTTTAGTTTAATTGGATCCCATTTGTCAATTTTGGCTTTTGTTGCCATTGCTTTTGGTGTTTTAGTCATGAAGTCCTTGCCCATGCCTATGTCCTGAATGGTATTGCCTAGGTTTTCTTCTAGGGTTTTTATGGTTTTAGGTCTAACATTTAAGTCTTTAATCCATCTTGAATTAATTTTTATATAAGGTGTGAGGAAGGGATCCTGTTTCAGCTTTCTACATATGGCTAGCCAGTTTTCCCAGCATCATTTATTAAATAGGGAATCCTTTCCCCATTTCTTGTTTTTGTCAGGTTTGTCAAAGATCAGATGGTTGTAGATGTGTGGTGTTATTTCTGAGGCCTCTGTTCTGTTCCATTGGTCTATATCTGTTTTGGTACCAGTACCATGCTGTTTTGGTTACTGTAGCCTTGTAGTATAGTTTGAAGTCAGATAGTGTGATGCCTCCAGCTTTGTTCTTTTGGCTTAGGATTGTCTTGGCAATGCAGGCTATTTTTTGGTTCCATATGAACTTTAAAGTAGTTTTTTCCAATTCTGTGAAGAAAGTCATTGGTAGCTTGATGGAGATTGCATTGAATCTATAAATTACCTTGGGCAGTATGGCCATTTTCACAATATTGATTCTTCCTATCCATGAGCATGGAACGTTCTTCCATTTGTTTGATTGTTAAGCAGTGGTTTGTAGTTCTCCTTGAAAAGGTCCTTCACATCCCTTGTAAGTTGGATTCCTAGGTGTTTTATTCTCTTTGAAGCAATTGTGAATGGGAGTTCACTCATGATTTGGCTCTCTGTTTGTGTGTTATTGGTGTATAGGAATGCTTGTGATTTTTGCACATTGATTTTGTATCCTGAGACTTTGCTGAAGTTGCTTATCAGATTAAGGAGATTTTGGGCTGAGACGATAGGGTTTTCTAAATATACAATCATGTCATCTGCAAACAGGGATGATTTGACTTCCTCTTTTCCTAATTGAATACCCTTTCTTTCTTTCTCCTGCCTGATTGCCCTGGCCAGAACTTCCAACACTATGTTGAAGAGGAGTGGTGAGAGAGGGCATTCCTGTCTTGTTGGCACTCTTTTTGGGAAGACATGGAAGGATGCGTGGAAGGATGCTGCCAAGGTGTTTGATGAGGACAGTCAGAGCCCTAGAGTGGCCCTTCTGCAAACAGCCGGATGGAACATGTGTCAGACCGTGAGGTTTTTGTCCAGCCTCTGCCAATATTCTTCTCTTTCTTCTTCCCCTCCCCCTCCCCTTCTGCCTCTCCATCTTCTACCTCCACTTTCTCCTCCTCCTCCTTCTTTTAACAAACTTTTAAACATATAGAAACCAGTCTTATCTTCTGGGCCATATAAAAACAGGCTGTGTGCTGGATGTGGTCTGCAGGCTGCAGTTTGCAGACATCTGCCCCGGAGAATTGGCTGGCCTGGGGAATCCCTTCTGAGGAGGATGAGGTCTGTCATGTGTATGTAACATTGGGGTCTGTTACATGTATGTACTATGATGTATTTAACATGAGGATAAGTCATATTAAAAGGACAATAACCAAACATTTTTCAGAACAAATGAAAGCCATAAATAATCACATTGTGACAAAGCTGAAACACCGAAGACAGAGAATCTTTTTTTTTTTTTTTTTTCTTTGAGACAGGGTCTCGTTGTTGCCCTGGCTGGAGTGCAGTGGTGCAATCACAGCTCACTGCAACCTCTGCCTTCTGGGCTCAAGTGATCCTCCCACCTCAGCCTCCCGAGTAGCTGGGACTACAGGCTCATGCCTAATTTTTAAATCTTTCTGTAGAGACGAGATCTCCCTATATTATCCAGACTGGTCTCCAACTCCTGGGCTCAGGTGATCCTCTCGCCTCGGCCTCCCAAAGTGCTGGGATTATAGGCGTGAGCCACTGTGCCAGCCTAACGAGAGAACTGTAAAAGCTGCTAGAGAGAAAAGACCATTTGCCTAAAAGGCTGACAGTTATACTTTGGCATACTTCTGACCCCACCACAATAGGACCCGCTGGCTGAACCAATGGCAGGTGACAGAAATCAGAACCAAGGCTGTGGTGTATTTTAGATATTTCATGATCAGAATGCAACAGTGTGACAGGCCGGATGATAGATTCATAGGTTAACTACATTTTCTACTTGCTATGTGCTTGAAATATTTCATGGTCTTAAAATGTTCCTATCTAAAATATAAACAAGGCAAAAAGAGGTTAAACCGTGGGCTCTGAGGGCTGCACAACACCTAATGCACTGAAGCATCTCAGGTGTGCGTCCCCACAGGTGTGTCCTGTGCCACAGATGCTGCCTGTGGGGTTTCCACACCCCCCATCACCCCACCCTGCTGACCGTGTCTTATTGTAAGTGCCGGTAGCTCTTTGCCTGAGTCCTCCTCCTCTGCGCTCACCCAGGGCCTGCTGGAGGGGCCGGGCCGGCCACGTTTTCTAGAGCAGCCCTTGGCCAGGGATGACAGGAGTGGAGAAGGAACACCCAGCTCCCTCTCCCCTTGGTGGGCCAGGCTGCCGTGTGTCCCACACGCTACCACAGAGGTCACAGAAGGGTGGTGCCTGGGCACCCACCAGGGCAGCCTGAAGAAGGCACGTGGGCTCCTTTCCCTCCCTGTCTCGCTTCCCCATTGTCCCATAGGGCTCCCAGGGATCACCTGTCAACAAACCACTCACACTTGAATCCTTGATTCAGGCCCGGCTTGGGGCCCTGGCCCTAGACAGCGTGCGTACAAATGCTCACACGTGTGTGCCTGGCCCTCAGCTCCCGCCAGGTCTTCTTTCCCCAAGATTCCACAACATGGCATTTATTCTGCACACCTGTCGGCCCACAACAAGACTAGCATTACTGTTGAGCATAAGGAGGAAGAGGGTCCCGCGTGGTGATATAACCTGCAGGGAAAGCTGACGGTGGGCAGGAGGAGAGATGGCGAAGGGGCTCAGAAGAATGCAGGGGGCCTGGTCACGGCCGGGGGTGGGAGGCCTCGTCCCAGGCGGGCCTGGTTGCAGGCCGGGGCATTGCAGGGGGCCTGGTTGCAGGCAGAAGACTGTCGCAGGAGGCCCTGGTTGCAGCAGGGGTCGGGGGGCGTCACAGGAGGCCTGGTTGCAGGGAGGGGGCCGTCGCAGTTGTCCTGGTTGCAGAGGTGCTGGCTACAGCAGGGCATGGTCGCAGGAGTTCTGGTCGCAGGAATTCTGGTCACAGGGGGCTCTGGTCCTGGAATGACAGAAGGAAGCCAGGCATGAGGAGAAGGAGCTGGGCAGGTGCCTGGGCCAGATGAGGCCTGGCTGGGGATGCACGAATCCTGGGCACTGACTGTGGAGGGGACTCTAAAATTAGCTGGCCCATGAAGCTGAGCTGAGGAAGAAATTTACCCAAAGTTTCTGAAGCCCCTCACTGTCTCCGGGGCTCCAGTGGGCCTGAGGCAGGGTGAGGAAGGCTGCATCTGGAGGTGTGGGGGGGGGGGGTGGGGGCACACACAGCAAGGAGCATTCCTTGGTCTCTGAGTCAGCATCGGAGCAGGGCTGAACTGGAAGGAAGGCGGAGGCATAGCACAGACGCAATGGGAAATGTTTGGAAAGACTCGGTAACCTTGCAATCACGTTTCGGGTCACGAACTCTCTAAAAGCAGGCTTTGCTTCATTTCAGTGAATGTGAAAATACACAAAGGGCCTTGCTGGCCACCCTTGGCTGGAGTTGCCCCCAGCTTCCTGAGCTTCTCACATTGCCGGGCGCTGGCACAGAGCCCAGCCTTGCAGGTGGCGAGGAGGCCCTGCAGGGGCACATTCTGTCCGCACGTGTGTGGCGGGAACCTTCCATGCCTACACTCTGCCACCCAGAGACTCAGGTGTGGCCAACCAAACATGGAGCGTGGTGTCCCCTGCGCCTTTGCTTAAGGGCCAGGAGTCCCCGGGAACGCCGTCAGCCAGGGGAGAGTGGAGGAGCAGAACGGGTCTGTTTGGAAAGGGTTTCTCTCCTGAAGCAGGAGTGGGGACAGCAGCTCTGCAGTGCCTGCTGTGGCTGGGTCCTCAGACATGTCCACGTCCGTCACATCCAGGAAGCCCTCCCTAGACTGTGCCATTCACGTTCAAGGTCAGAGCATGCTGTACATCTGCCACTGCAATCTCCTCAGCAATGGCAGGAAGGTGTGTTGGGGAACAGGAGGCTTTTTCTAGTTTCACCAAGACATACATCAGGCCAGAGGGGAGGAGGATCAGATAATTGTTGTAATGACTCTGTGGGATGCATATTAAACACTCCATTTTACAGATAGGGAAACTGAGGCTCAGAGAGATTGCCAAACTTGACAGAGCCAGGGTTTGACTCTGAACGGGGGCTTACACCAACTGAAGATTCTGACAATTTCTGTAAGATGCGTCTCAGCTGAGAGTGCAGGAGCCTCAGCTGAAGGACCAGGGAAAGAAGGCTATAGAGGCACCGGGAGACCAGCACCACAGGAGGGCCTCCTGGGGTTTACAGGTTTGGAGCATGGAGTGGGAAGAGGGAAAGAGAACCCACAGGTGGATTTGAGACTTGTTTGCAGATGAGCTGAACTGGGTGGTGGCAAGAAGCTCTCCAGCAATTCTGGAGATGCCAGGTCTCAAGGCAGGGGTCAGCATTCCAAAGGAAGGCGCTCCTCATCGGGGATTGGAAGGCAGCCTCCCTGCCCTCTCCCCTCAGTGCCCCCTCAAGTGAAGCCTGCTGGTAGACACACCTGCCCGGCACCCACAGGTCAAGGCCAGCTTCTCTTTCAGGACAGATACTGGAGATGTCCGAGAAAACCCACACCGGTGCTTAGCTGAATCCGCCGGGTCCTCCAGCCATATGTTCAAACAGACACACAGGACCAGCAGACCCTAGAGTAAGACCAGTGGCCAGGAGGCAGTCTGGGGTAGACAAGAACTGTAGAGAAAACAGAGCCCACCATGCTTTCTGACAAGTTGTATTAAAAACATATTAATTACTATCCCCAGAGAGATTTCAGATTTTGCATCCATAAAACGAGAATAGGCTACTACAAAGAAAGAAGCAATCTGAGTATAAGAAGGAGTTCATGAAAAAAATAAAATAGAAGGAAAAGTCAAGGTAATCTTTCTGAATTTATATAGCCAAAGACAAAGAGGTAGAAAACTCAGAGTAATAAAATGGTAATAGCTAACAGCGTATTTTGAGTGGGTATCTATACTGTTTAATCATTTACTCTCCAAGGGAGAATGATAATGGTCTCCGTTTCACAGATGAGAAAACTGAGGAAAGAGAAATTAACTAACTTGGCAATGGTCACATAGTTAGAAAGTTTCAGAGCTGAAATTCAAATGCAGATTGTGTGGTTCCAGATTTCTGTGCTCTAAACATAATATGATATTGATTCTGGAACAATCAAGGAGGGCAACATTTGTCGAGTAGTTCAGAAAAACCCAATGAGTGATACCGCTGAAGCTGTGCTAGAGGGTAGTTTATACTTTTCAGCATATGTATTAAAGTTCTTCTTGAGAGGCAAATTAAACCCAAAGTAGAAAGTAGAAGACAAGAAATAATAAAGGTAAGAGCAGAAGTTAATGAAATAGAAAGCAAATATACAATGAAAAGGATCAACACAGCCAAATTTGGTTCTTTAAAGAGCAATAAAATTTATCACCTCCTGATAAAGCTAGAGAGAGAGAGAGAACAAATAGCAAAGTCAAAAATGAAAATAGAGACATCATTGGAGAAACTGATGACATCAAAGAAATAAAAAGAGGAAATTATAAACAACTTTATGTTGATACATTTGACTTTTTTTTTTGAGATGGAGTCTTGCTTTGTCGCCCAGGCTGGAGTGCAGTGGCGCAATCTCTGCTCTGCCTCCTGGGTTCACGTCATTCTCCTGCCTCAGCCTCCCGAGTAGCTGGGACTACAGGCGCCGCCAGCACGTCCGGCTAATCTTTTTGTATTTTTAGTAGAGACAGGGTTTCACTGTGTTAGCCAGGATGGTCTCAATCTCCTGAACTTGTGATCCGCCCACTTCGGCCTCCCAAAGTGCTGGGATTACAGGTGTGAGCCACTGCATCCAGCCTACATTTGACATTTTAGATGAAATAAACACATTCCCAGAGAAATACAACTTACCTAAACAGACACAAGAAGAAATGGAAAATCTAAATAGTCCTATAACTATTCAAACAATTAAGTCCATAATTTAAACCATTCCACAAAGAAGATTCTAAGAACAGATATCAATTCTATTGCCATTTAAGAAAGAAAGAATGCCAAACTTATATAAACTCTCCCACAGAACAGAAAATAAATCTACCCTCTTAACAAAATTTTAAGTATACAATACCATATAGCTGACTATAGAAAGCATGTTGAACAATAGATCACTAGAACTTACTTATCTTGTGTAACTGTAATTTTATAACCATTGAACAGCAATTCCTCATATCTCTCTCTTCCCATCCCATGGTAACCACCATTATATTGTCTACTTCTATACTTTTAACTGTTTTAGATGCCTCATATAAGAGGAAGCATGCAGTATTTGTCCTTCTGTGGCTGACTTGTTTCACTTAGCATAATGTTTTCCAGATATATCCACAAGAGAAGGAATTTTATATACATAAAACAAAGAGTTCATTTCTACAGTATATAAAAGAACTCCTGCCGCACAGTAAGAAGAACGCAACTCAACAGAATAATGGGCAAGACTCAAACAGGTACTGCTCCAGAGAGGACATCTAAATTACCAATAAATACAGTACTTGAGAAGTTGCCAGACCTCCCTCATTAAGAATCATGGAATTGCAAATTGAAATCCGTGAGTTACCGCTGCATGCCCACAAAATGCCTCGCATCCAAGAATGGCAACATCAAGTGTTGGTGAGGATGTGGAGCAACAGGAACTCACACACACTGCTGTTGGGAGTGCAAGATAGTTAAACTACTTTAAAAGTTTGCATTCCTACCAAAACTGAATATATGTATACTATATGGCCCATCAGCTTCAGTCCTAGAAATACGCCCAACAGAGATGCTTCCACAAGTCACAAGACACATGTATGAGGATGTTATGTCATGATGTGCCATAGCCCCAAGTTAGAAACACCCCAAGTGGCCATCAATGGGAGACCAGGTAAAGGAATTGCCATATGTTCCCAGAGCAGATACTATACAATGGTGGACATTGGTAGCCTTCAGCTGTACACATCAACATGGATGAATCTCACAAATGTAATGTTGAGCAGAAGCCAGATGCAAGTGAGTACATCAGTGTAATTTCATGTGAAAAATGCAGGCAGCATGCAACTGTGCTTAGCAACGCATGCTTAGGTGGCAAAACTATAAAGGGAAGGAGGTGATCACCTCAAGAGGCAGGACATCAGTGACCTTTGTGGGAAGAGGGCTGTTGATGGGATGGGCTGGAGGGAAGTTCTGGGGAGTCAGGACTTGGGGGCTGGTCATGTGGGGTTTGCTTTTTGATAGTGCATTGGACTGTTTAGATTTGTGGCACATTGTTATATGTGCCACACTTGACAGTAAAAAATGATTTTGAAAAAATAAAAGTGTTTCAAGCATGTCTGTCAGCTCCCAGAAAACCCACCCCATGTGTGCTGTGCCCATGCACACATGCATGAACTCATGTGAGCTGTGAGTGTACATACTCACATGTGCTGTGGCACGCACACATGCATCTGTGTGTGCAAATTCATGTGAGCTGGAAGTGTATACACTTACATGTGCTATGCCATGCACATGTATCTGAGTGTGTGTACTCATGTGAGCTATGTTTGCACACTCACACCTACTGTGCCATGCATACATGCATCTGGGTGTGCACACACGTGAGCTGTGAGTTCACATACTCATGTGTGCTGTGGACATCCTTCTGACATTTGCCTGGCCTGGGTTTGAAGGGCCAGGCTTGCTGGTCTGGGAGGATTTGCAGAGAAACCTAACAGTCCAATGCACTATCACAAAACAAACCCCAGATGACCAGCACCCAAGTCTTGACTCCCCAGAACGTCCCTCCAGCCCATCCCGTCAGCAGCCCTCTCCCCAAAGATCACTGACGTCCTGCCTCTTGAGGTGATCGCCTCCTTCCCTGGCATTTTTGGGCAGACACAGGAGGTCAAGAACGTGATCTGAGCTCAGGTGTCAGGGCCTGTCCCCTGCAAAATGTGAACAGTTGTCAAAGGAGAACAGTCGGTTAGGGAGTGTTTTGCAGATGGCCGACCTCCGAACTCTCCTCTGGACCCCAGAAGGCAAAAGGGAGCTCTTTGGGGACAGGAGGATGAGTGCGGATTGTGGCCACTGTGTGGGGTGATGATAAAACATCAGAGGAGAGGACTTGGGCAGCTCAGGAAGAGGGCAGCTCTCAGTTGGTGAGAGGTGAGATAAGGGCTCCTCTCCTCTAAGGAGCCACGGAGGGTGGCTCCAAAGCCCAGGGAGGAGGGGTCCCTTCTGAAGTGAGAGGAGGGAGTGGGACAGAGGCAGGAACTGGCAAGGTGAGGAGGAGAGGGGATTTCCCCTTGAAGGCTCTCCTGCCTGGGGTGTCCCTGGAGCCTAGAGAGGTCCTGGGAGAGGGGCTCAGTGGTGGCTGCATTGGGTGCAGGGGCTCAGGGGCGGCTGCCTGGGTGCAGTGCTCAGTGACGGCTGCATGGGTGCAGGGCTCAGTGGCGGCTGTGTGGGTGCAGGGCTTAGTGGCGCTGCATGGGTGCAGGGGCTCAGTGGCTGCTGTGTGAGTGTAGGGCTCAGTGATGGCTGTGTGGGTGCAGGGCTTAGTGGCGGCTGCATGGGTGCAGGGGCTCAGTGGCGGCTGCGTGGTTGCAGGGCTCAGTGATGGCTGCGTGGGTGCAGGGCTCAGTGATGGCTGTGTGGGTGCAGGGCTTAGTGGCGGCTGCATGGGTGCAGGGGCTCAGTGGCGGCTGCGTGGTTGCAGGGCTCAGTGATGGCTGCGTGGTTGCAGGGCTCAGTGATGGCCGTGTGGGTGCAGGGCAGCACGTGGGCTGCTCCTTTGGAGGGGATATCTGCAGAGTGAAGATTGCTCCTCCACTTTCAGAGAGGATCCTGAGGCTCAGAGGATCAGTAGCTATGAGGAGAGTGGGGCCATTTTCCTCTCACCCCCACGTCTTGTCCCTGCATCTTCCCATCCCTGACATCCTGGCCTTCCTGGATATTGGATTTTGGGGTTTGCTTGGAGTGACACGGCAACATGGGCCCCAGAGTTATAGAGCTGAGATGAACTTTCAAGCCCACGAGTCCCATTCACTGAGCACCTGCTCTGCCCCGGCACTGGGGTTGGCTCTGGGGACATGGCTGTGGCTTAAGCAAAGTTCATGAGCTCCTGGAGCCAGTGTTTCTAAGAGGTGGGGAAGCAAGGAGCAGTCAACATCCAGAGGAACAAGGAAATAAGACAGAAACCAGAGACCACGAGGGCTCTAAAGGGTCCCCAGGCCCTCAGTGTGGGCAGGGTGGGGGTTCCCGGAGGGAGTGAAGTTGGAGGCCAGCTTGAAGAGTGGGTGCAGTTCCTGCGGCTGCTGTTAACATAGGACCATGAACCTCACCGACTAACACAGCACACACTCCTTCTCTCACAGTCCTGGAGGCCAGAGTCTACAGTCAGTCTGTCCAGGGTAAAGTCAAGGAGTCAGTGGGGTGGCTCCTTCTGGGGGCTCTGAAGGGACCATTTCCTTTCTTTCCTTGCCTTTCCAGCTTCTGGAAGTCCTCTGCATTCTCAGCCTCTCCCCACAGAGCCCCCACCTGTCGCTCCATCATCCCACTTTCTAACTTCTGCTGACCCTTTCTGCGTCCCTGTTATAAGGACCCTTGTGTCACATCAGGCCCACCCTACAATCAAGATCATGTCCCCACTTTAGAGTCTGCCTTGATCACATGTGCTAAGTCCCTTTTGCCATACAAGATATTCCGGGGCTCCGAGGGTCATGACATGGATGCCTTTGGGGGCCATTCTTCGGCCCATCATAGAGGGAATGGGCAGTAGGAATGAAGCAGGTGTGGGTGACAGCCCCGGGTACTCCTCTTCTCCTTCAACTCTGACCCATTCTGAAATTTCCAACTGTGCTCATCTGTTCTGAACACACTCACCCAGAGGGAGCAGGCAGGGACTCTGGAAGGAAGATGTGTGACCCACGAGTGAGCAGTGGGAGGCAGGGGCTGCCCTCCTGGAGGCACTGGCTGGGCCCCACGTCAGGGCAGTGGAGGTCTGTCCTGCAGAAGTTGCACCACAGCTGCCTGAAGGGACAGACGGGAGCCTGATGCTGGTCACCTGGAGCCCAGCCACTGGCTCACGTGTGACCTGGAACAGGTCCTCGCCCTCTCCAGGCCTCAGTTTCTGCCTCTGTCACATGGGGTGTTGGGACATGGGGACCTGTGCCTGTGAGATTCCAGGTGTTCACTGAGGACCCAGCCTGGGGCAGGGTGCTCCTCCTGGCAGGCGCTGGCCTTGTGAGCACCCTGTTTACATCTTCATGGGACACGCGGAGGGGTGGGTGGCGGCCCAGCAGCTGGGGCTGCACAGGAGCCAGAGGGTTGCACAATGGCGGGGCAGCAGCCGGCAGCCTCTGCAAAGGTTGTTTTTTTACCGAGTGCAGCTGGAAGGGCAGCCAGGGAGGCGGCTCCTCCCGGAGGGAACAGTCAGGTCTCGGGGGCTGGGAGGACAGAGGTCTCAACCTCCCACTACGACAGGGCCAGCCAGGGTGGGCGAGAGGGTGACCCCCCTCAGGGGAGGGCTGAGTGCCACTGTCCCTCTTCCTCTGGAGGTGGCAGCCACAGGCATCCTGGATGCAGAAGCCCAGAGCTGAAGGCCCCCACAGAGGTCAGTTCAAGGGTGTCAGAACTGGGACCACAGCCCGGGCCCGCTCACTCCCAAGCTCAGAGACCCCCGTCCCACCTCCCTGCTGCACAGATGGGCATCCGGAGGCCACCCCGCTGCACAGATGGGCATCCGGAGGCCACCCCGCTGCACAGATGGGCATCCGGAGGCCACCCCGCTGCACAGATGGGCATCCGGAGGCCCAGGGCAGGGAGAAGGAAGGTGGTGGGTGGCAACATCTCGGGGGCACATTCTGGCCTGGAGTGTGAGTAGGATCCTCCTCACGAATTCAGTGCTCACACAGCCAGTTTATATCCTTCAATGGAACCCAAACTGTTAAGGAAACATTATCGGCCAGGCACGTTGGCTCACACCTGTAATCCCAGCAGTTTGGGAGGCCGAGGCAGGCGGATCACAAGGTCACCTGGCAATATGGTAAAACCCCGTCCCTACTAAAAATACAAAAATTAGCTGGGCGTGGTGGCGGGCACCTGTAGTCCCAGCTACTTGGGAGGCTGAGGCAGGAGAATTGCTTGAAACAGGGAGGTGGAGGTTGCAGTAAGCAGAGATCACACCACTGGGCGACAGAGTGAAACTCCATCTCAAAAAAAAAAAAAAAAAAAGAAAGAAAGAAAGAAAACAACATTATCTCCATTTGACAGGTGGAGGAACCGAGACTCAGAGGCTCAGAGGGTCATCTGAGCTTAGCCTCCTGACCTCACAGCCCTGCTGTGTTCCTCAGGCCCCTGCAAGGGATCTTGGGACTCCAAAGCCAAGCTGCAAGGTGAACGCGACCCAGACAGCGACAGGAGAGCACAGCCCATCTGTGAGTGAGCGGGTGGGTTTGTGATCCGCTCTCCCCTGAGCCAGAGCATGGCCCATCTGTGAGTGAGCGGGTGGATTTGGGATTTGTGATCCGCTCTCCCCTGAGGCATTTGCAGGGCAGACACAAGGGGTTGAGAAGGTGGTCTGAGCTGGGGTATCAAGACTTGTCCCCCGCAAGGTGGGAACAGTCGTCAAGGGAGAAGTGGCTTCATGTGGTGGACACTGATGCAGGGACAGTGTGAATGGGAGAATCTCCAGACCCAGTTCCCCCAGAACCCACAGGACCCCAGAAATCACTACAATGACCGCTGACCCTTCCGATTTGGGAGAGTTGTGGGAATGGGGGTCGTGGTTTCCCTGGGGGCCCTCAACGCTCCCCCAAGTGCTCACCTCTCCAATAATTGGTAAGGTCACAGCTCTCCATGTCCTCTTCCTGACCTCAGCCCCCCAACACCCAATAGGCTCCTCTCAGCCAGGGCCCAAAGACTGAGGGGCAACGGCCTACTCTCCAGGGCCACTGTGTGTGTGGAGAGCCCAGGCTGCAGGTGGGAGTGAGAGCAGGGCCTGGAGGGTGGACATGGCTGCCTGAGCCTGGCAGGTGGATGGAAGCCTAGACAGGGCCAGAATGGCTCGGGGCCTGGTGGGGGTGGCCCACTCTGGGTGGAGCAGAGGGTTGGGGGCAAGTTCACAGCTCCCAGTGCTCCACTTCCAGCTACTCTGGGTGGTGGCCCTGGACCTCCTGCTCATTGAAATTGCTCTCTGCCTCAGTTTCCCCATTGCTGGGTGGGTGGCAGGGAGAGTGAAATAGATGTGAGAAAGGGTTCTTCATGTGACCAGACATGCACAGTGGGGCTTAGTGGGAGCTCCCCATAAGCTAGGTGGCTTCCCAAGTGCTGCACCTGTCACCTCACGTCCCAGGGCATCCAGGAGGTCAGCGCAGCAGAGCCAGCCTTCCTGCTGGACAGAGGCAGAGGCCAAGGCAGGGAGGGGGACATCTCTTGCCCAAGACCATGAAGCTGGAAGTAAGTGGAGGAGCCAGGACTTGAGCCGGGCTGCCTGACTCGGAGCCGGCCCTCCACAGTGCCACATGACCCTGAGACCTGGTGTGCCCTAATGCTCGGCTGTCATAGAAACTCTTTAAAGGCCCGTGTCTTTGCAGGTATGCCCAGTCATGTGTTAGATGGATCCCCAGGAAGAACCCTGGCCAGTGGTGGGTACGCTGCCCCAGTGGCCTGCTGGCTGAGAACCGTGTGCTTGTAAACTTTATTTTCCATACAGTAGAGAAACATACAGTACAAGCAACACTGGGAATCCGTTTTACAGCAAAGCTCACAAATGCCCCTTGAGACACACTTGTTCCCTGGATGAGTGGGTGATGCCCAGGAGCCCGCTTGCCTCTGGGCGGCACTTCCATGCGAGCGGCTGCTGCATCCCAGAGCTGCGTGGGAAGGGGAAGCCGGCTCAGTCCTCACATCCCGTAGCTCCACGTCCACTGTCCTCTGCATGCCGCCCCATGACTGCCTTGGGGAGGAGAAGCTTCCCCAGGCAGCAGCCAACTTTCCACGTGCTCCCCGCGGCCTCCTGCCTGCCTGGGGAGGAAAACCTCACGGCAGGGCGGGGCTCAGCTCTGCAGCCAGGGGGCATTCACTCAGTGCCTGCTCCGGGCTGGATCCCCCCACCTTGAAGGGATCAGATGTGACCTGTCCTCCAGGGACCCCAGGCTGGCAGGTAGCACCCCTGGCCCTACAGCTTGGTAAGTCCTGGGGCAGAGGGAAGCTGGAGCCTCAGGTCAGGTGGGCGTTTGTCGGGGGGAAGAAGCTTGGCAGCCCAGACCTGCAGTAGGAGTGGCAGGAGCAGGGGATACTGCAGACGGTGTTCACAGGGGCAGAGGCGGGAAGCGAGGAGAGGAGGGGACCTCCATGGAAGGCAGTTTTGTGACTATCCCGAGAACTTGGAAGTGACTTTCAGGAGCATCTGTACAAGGGGACGTTGGGCTTCCCTCCCTGGCACTAGGATGTGGATCAACACTCCCCAGGCAGAAATTTGGGCCCCTGGCCAAGCCCAGCCTCCGCTCTGCCCCGGACAGCCAGGAGGAGCGTGCCGCCCTGCTGAGGACCGACGTTGGTCCTTCGTCCTGATCTTGGGGAGCGGTGCCCCCCGTTGTCTGCAGGCTCTGGCGCTTGGCGCTGGAGGAATGCACCCCTCACATGACCACCTCGGGTGCGATGCTGAAGAGGAGGTCGTCGTTCCCCCGCCGCACCTCCAGTAGGAGAGGAGACTCGGTCAGCACGGCCTCCTGCAGCTCACTCGAGTCCACTAGAGGACGCCCGTTGACCTTGACGATGATGTCACCATCTTGGATGCCGCCTCTGCCAACAGGAGAGATGGGGTCACCACCCACAGCCTCCCCAGTTACAGCCTTCCCAGGCGCGACCCAGAGCGAGGCATAGTCGGGGTCAATGACAATATTTCAACAGAAGTCATTTCAATAGGAAAGAACAGTACCCTGGCCCCAAAGCTCTCACACCAGAAGAAAACCAATGTCACACGACAGGCAAACGACCTTTCAAACTGCTTCTCCCCTGCATCAGAAGGGTGGGTTCAAGCTCCCGCTGCAGCCCTCCTAGCTGGGCCAGGCACTCTGTCCCCTTGTGCCTCAGTTTTCATGTCTACCATCCTATGTGGAAACACACTTTGCAAATTATAAAGGCCCAGGAGTAGGTTCTGCTGTTACTGCACTTACGAAGACGTCTATATGAGAGGCAGAGCTCGCGGGGCCAGCCTTCTCTCGGCATGAGGCTCACTGAGACCTCCCCACTGCCGGGAAGGAAGGTGATGGTACTGTGCTCAGCTGTGTGGGCACCAGCATCAGGACCCACACATGCCAGCTGTGTGACCTGGAAGAGTAACTTCTCTAAACCTCAGTCCCTCCATCTGTAAAATGGGTGAGGGCAGGAGCCTGCACATCCCTGGCTGCAGTGAGGATTAACTGAGATGTGTGTGGAAAATTTCACCCAATTTCAACAATTTTTACTGCAGGTCTGCTGCAGGCAGGACAAGTGTGCCGTCTGTGCTCATCACAGAAGGTCACGTGGGGCCCCCCACCTTCAAGCCCAGCCTCTGAGGATGCACAGTACAGTCAGCCCTTGAACAACATGGGTTTGAACTGTGTGGGTCCACTTATACGCGGATTTTTCCCACTGCAGATGAAGACGGAGGCTAAGGAGGGGAGGCGACTGGTTCAGAGCCCTTCTTGGGGGTGGGTCAGCCATGCCAGCATGCGGTAGTGTCGCGCTGCACACCTGCCTCAGCCTATTGTGTTGCAACACTTAACATTTCTCTAGTACTGGAAGACTTCAAAGAAAGCAATGCTTTGTCCATTTCATCTGCAAAGTCTCCTGGGGGTAGAAATCCCAGCACTTTGGGAGGCCGAGGCAGGTGGAACGCCTGAGGTCAGGAGTTCAAGACCAGCCTGGCCCCCATGGTGAAACCCCGTCTCTACTAAAAATACAAAAAAATTTAGCAAGGTATGGTGGTGGGCACCTGTAATCCGAGCTACTCAGAAGGCTGAGGCAGGAGAGTCGCTTGAGCCCAGGAGGTGGAGGTTGCAGTGAGCTGAGATCATGACACTGCACTCCAGCCTGGGCAACAAGAGTGAGACTCTGTCTCAAAAAAAAAAAAAAAAAAAAAAAAGAATAGGCTGAATTATCTCCATTTTACAACGAGGAAGCTGAGTCCCAGAAAGACCCAGGACCCAGGCTGGTCCCCAGCTGGTGAAAGAGTCTGGCTTGGAGTGCGTTCTTAGCCCAACAGGGACTCTTCATCCTCTGCTTCTCAAAGGAAATGACATTGTGGACTCAGGGCGCACACAGTCAGGGCTCTAGGGACCGTTCAGCTCTCCAGCCTCCTCTGGCTAAGCAGACACACTAGAATCCACCTGCCTCTTCCCGGTCACTTTGCTGGGAAGCTCAAGGTCACATGAGGTCAGTGGGGCAGCCCCAGCCCAGACCTCACGCGTGCCCCATACGTCGAGCGATCTCCCTGGCAGAGCCTACCTCTGAGAAGGTGAATTTGGCGCAACCTCTTGCACGTAAATTCCACTGCTGACCTCTGGGAAGTCCGGGTTGCTGGCCTTCAGC
The DNA here is from genome assembly GCF_028885655.2 of Pongo abelii. Lineage (NCBI taxonomy): Eukaryota > Metazoa > Chordata > Mammalia > Primates > Hominidae > Pongo > Pongo abelii. Next base: position 4,573,811 of record NC_071988.2, read on the forward strand.
TCATCCACCAGGCTGGAAAGAGTCTGCCGTCAAGGCCCCTCCTCTGAGCCTTTGCCCAGCTCCTTGGTATGAAGCTGCCCCTCCCTCCCTCCAGCACCAGGCCAGAAGAGGAGCCTCCTCTGGGCCCCCATACTGCCCTGTCCCACCACTGGCCACTCTGTGTCCCCTACCAGATGTGCTTCTCAAGAGAAACGTGGTAGCAATAGCTGGTTAGAAGCGTGAAGAGAGGAGAGAGAGTGGGTGGACAGGTGGAAGGAGGGGCAGGAGGACGGATGGATGGACGGATGGATGGATGGATGGATGGATGGATGGATGGATGGATGCACAGGTGAAGGAATGATGCTGGATGGGTGGATAGAAGGAGAAATGGACAGACAGGCAATGCTGAGTCATGGAATGGACAGACAATGCTGAGTCATGGAACGGACAGACAATGCTGAGTCATGGAACGGACAGACAATGCTGAGTCATGGAACTGACAGACAATGCTGAGTTATGGAATGGACAGACAATGCTGAGTCAAGGAATGAACAGACAATTCTGAGTCATGGAACGGACAGACAGAAGACTGGACAGAGGTGGGATGGACAGACAGATAAAAGAGACAGAAAGAAAACAAAAGATAAATCGGCATACTGGACATTGATTATAGTTTTTTTCAAATGTCACCCCTAGATTAGCAGAGTTGGTGAAACAGGAGGAATGACAGCTTTAGGGACTGTGTGGTTTGAGGAAATGGTCACTTGAGCATTCTCGAGTTCTTCCTAGGCTCCCGATGCAGTGACCTCTTGCTTCTTCAAACCTTGAAGCTCAAGTTTGCATTTCCAGCCTCCCTTCTATCCTACCCCCGCTTCCTCTCCCCCAGCCCCTTCTTTCTTGCACTCATTCAGCATTTCCAGGCACCTGCTCTGCAGTGGACCTGCTTTTGGGGCAGAGTGGAGGAATGAGTAGGTCACAGTCCTTGCTCCCAAGGAGCTGATAGCTGAAGAGGCAGGATGGGGTGGGGCAGTCCCACCACAGGTGATTCCGACACAGCAGGATGAGTTCAAGGCTGGAGACGAAGGCCAGGGCTCTGTGTGCTACGAGGAGGCACCTTCTGCCACTTGAGTGTCCTGGGAATGCAGAATGGTGTTCCCCCAAATTCGTGTACACCCAGAGCCTCAGAATGTGACCTTGTTTGGAAATAGGACCTTTATAAATGTCATTAGTTGAAGATCTTGAGAAGAGAACTTCTTGGTTTAGAGTGGGCCCTAACTCCAAAGATGGACGTTTTCATAAGAGAAACGAGAGAGAGATGTGCACACAGATACTCAGAGAGAGAGAAGGTCAAGCGAAGACAGAGGCAGAGACTGCAGGGAGACAGCCACAAGCCAAGGATGCCTGGAGCCAGCAGAAGCTGGAAGAGGCAAGGAAGTAGCTTTCCCTGGAGCCTCAGAGGCAGAGTACAGCCCTGCCGACCCCTTGACTTCAGATCCCCGACCTCCTGAACTGAGAGGGAACACATTCCTGCTGTTTTAAGCCACCTGGCTTATAGTAATTTGTTATAGCAGCCACGGAAAGAGATGGTGTCTTGAAAAAGCAGAAGGAATCTATAAGGCAAAGAGGGAAAGGTCCAAGCAGAAGGACTGGCCTGAGCAACGGTCAGAGGCCTGAGTGCATCGGCCTGTCTGGGCACCTGCAAGGAGCCAAACACAGCCAGCCAGGGTCTGGAGGGAGGACCAGGGTGAGGGATGAGATGAAGGGGTAGCAGGGGATGGCACTCTTCAGACACTTGCCTTGGTGTGATCGTCCGCATCCGTATGCCAATGAAGCGCTTCTTCCAGTCTAGAAATGAAACACGGCGAGACTCCATTAGGGCTGCTGTGAAAAGCCACCACCCTCCCTCAGGGGGCAGGCAGAGGACAGAAGTTCTCCTGCACGACCAGGAAGCAGCAGGTGTCATTCTGCCTGAGCTGGCCCAGTCCCCCTGCGGTCCAGGAAAGCTGCCCTCTCCTGACCGTCTTCATGGAGCTGAGGGGTATTCTAGCTCTAGCGTGGCTCGCCCCACAGGTGGCTTCATGTCCACCACATCCTGCATCCAACCACGTGAGCTCCGACATCTGCTCTCCCAGCTGAGCTCCAACCCAACCCCAGTGGCCAGTGGGGCTCTCCTTTCTGGCTTCCATACTGCTGCTTCCCCAAATGTTCCCTGCTTGGAACTGAACTCATCACCTCCCACTGGTATTCCCCAAAACAATACTCGCTGCTAATGTCCAGTGAGTACTAACCATGTGCCAGGCCCTGTGGCTGGGGCACTGCACACACAACTCACTGAGATAGTGTCTCCGTCCCCCAAGCTGCTCCAATCTGGGACTTAGCAGGTGTCTCAGACCCAGAAATAAACAAGAGTCAATAAATTTAGAATTTTCGTTTTATATAAGAGTTCTGACCACAATTAGAAATCAATAATAGGTATCTAGAAAATTCCCAAATACTTGGAAACTAAATAATACACTCTAAATTACTCATCTTCAAATAAGTAAAAAGAGAAATTAGAAATTACGTTCAACCGAATAAAAATGAATGTATAATATATTAAAATTTGTAGGTTGTAGAGGTAGTTAGAGGGAAATTAATAGTACTAAAGTGTCTATATTAGAAAATAAGAAAAGTCTCAAATCAATAACCTCAGTTTCCATCTTAAAAACTATAAAAAGACCAAATAAAACCTAGAATAACCAGAAGAAAAAAAATAATTAAGAGTCTGAATCAATAATAAAGTTGAGTGTGAATTAAAGCTGAGAGTGTGACTCAATAATAAAGGTAAGAGTGTGAATCAATGAAGCTGAGAGTGTGACTCAATAATAAAGCTGAGAGTGTGACTCAATAAAGCTGAGTGTGAGTCAATAATAAAGCTGATAGTGTGAATCAATAATAAACCTGATAGTGCAAATCAATAATAAAGCTGAGTGTGAATCAATAATAAAGCTGAGAGTGTGACTCAATAATAAAGATGAGTGTGAATCAATAATGAAGAGGAGTGTGACTCAATAGTACAGTTGAGTGTGAATCAATAATAAAGCTGAGTGTGACTCAATAATAAAGATGACTGTGAATCAATAATAAAGCTGAGTGTGAATCAATAAAGATGAGTGTGAATCAATAATAAAGCTGAGTGTGAATCAATAATAAAGATGAATGTGAATCAATAATAAAGATGAGTGTGAATCAATAAAGATGAGTGTGAATCAATAATAAAGCTGAGTGTGAATCAATAATAAAGCTGAGCATGAATCAATAATAAAGCTGAGTGTGAATCAATAAAGCTGAGTGTGAATCAATAATAAAGCTGAGTGTGAATCAATAATAAAGATGAGTGTGAATCAAAAATAAGGCTGAGAGTGTGAATCAATAATAAAGCTGAGTGTGAATCAATAAAGCTGAGTGTGAATCAATAATAAAGATGACTGTGAATCAATAATAAAGCTGAGTGTGAATCAATAATAAAGATGACTGTGAATCAATAATAAAGCTGAGAGTGTGAATCAATAATAAAGCTGAGTGTGAACCAATAATAAAGATGACTGTGAATCAATAATAAAGCTGAGAGTGTGAATCAATAAAGGTGGGTGTGAATCAATAATAAAGGTAAGAGTGCGAGTCAACAATAGAGTGTGAATCTAATAAGAGTGTGAATCAATAATAAAGCTGAGAGTGTGAATCAATAATAAAGATGGTGTGAATCAATAATAAAGATAAGAGTGTGAATAAATGAAGAGTATAAATCAATGAAATAAAGATAATGTAAATCAAAGACACACAATAGTGAAAATAAAAAATAAAGCTGATTCTTTAAGATCAATAAAACTGATAAATCTTTAGCGAGATTGATCATTACAAAAAGACACAGTTATCAATATCACGAATTACAGAGGTGACATCACTACAGATTCTACAGACATTAAAAGAATAATAAGAGAATATTGTGAACAACTTGATATTAATGAATTTAATCACTTAGACAAAAGAAGCAAATTTCTTGAAATTTCCAAACCACCAAAGCTCATTCAAGAAGAAGTAGATAACGCAAATAGCACTACATCTATTAAAGAAATTGAATTTGGAGTTAAAAATCTTCCTACAAAAAAAACTTCAAGCCCAAAAGATCTCACTGGAGAATTCTACCAGATGTTTAAGGAAGAAATAGTACTAATTCTATACAAACTCCTCCAGAAAACTGAAAATGAGTGGCTACTTCTAACCTCATTATCCGGATACAAAAACCAGAAGAGAAAACTAGACCAATATCCCTCATGAAGATAGATACAAAAATTCTTTAAACAAATCAAATCCAAAAATACATTTAAAAGGATAATACAGCCGGGCATAGTGGCTCATGCCTGTAATCCCAGCACTTTGAGAGGCCAAGGCAGGTGGATCACCTGAAGTCAGGAGTTTGAGACCAGCCTGGCCAACATGGTGAAACCCCATCTCTACTAAAAATACAAAAATTAGCTGGGCATGATGGTGGGCACCTATAATCCCAGCTACATGGGAGGCTGAGGCAGAAGAATCACTTGAGCCTGGGAGGTAGAGGTTGCAGTGAGCCAAGATCACACCACTGCACTCCACCAGCCTGGGCAACAGAGTGAGACTCCATCTCAAAAAAACAAAACAAAACAAAAAAAAAACAAGGATAATACATCACAAATAAGTGGTAAGTGAGGTTCATCCCAGGAATGCAAACTTGGTTTAACATTTAAAAATCAACCAATGCAATTTACCACATTAACAGACTAGAAAGGAAAACCATATGTTCATCTCCAGAGATGCACAAAAAGCCTCTGACAAAATGTAACATCTATTCCCAATAAAAACCAGAAATAGAAGGGAACTTTTCAACCTGATAAAGGATACTTATGCAAATTTTTAGCTAGCATTGTACTTAATGGTGAAAGACTGAGTGTTTTCTCCCCAAGATCAGGAACGGGACAAGGATGTCCACTCTTACCCCGTTCATTCAATATTTTACTGGAAGTTCTAGCCAGGCAAGAAAAAAAAAGGCATTCAGATTAGAAAGGAAGAAGTAAAACTGTCATCTATGTAGTAAATCTGATGGCATCTACAAAAAAAAAGTTTCTAGAAGCAGTAAGTGAGTTATCGAGCTTACAGGATATCTTATGGTGAACATCCAAAAATCATTTTAATTGGAATATTCTCTTAAGCAACCACCAGAAACTGAAATTTAAAAGAATACATCATTTATAATAGCATCAAAATTAAGAAATACTTAAGAATAAATCTGATGAAAAATGCCCAAAAACCAGCACACTGAAAACTATAAAACATTGCAGAGAGAAGTTAAAGAAGATATAAATAAATGGAGAGGTAGTCTGTATTCATGGATCAGAAGAGTTACCATTGTTAAAATGCCAAATTTCCCCAAATTGATCTGTAAATTCAATGCAATCCCAATCAGATCATCGGCAGGCTTTATTTTTCTTTTTGTAGAAATTGACAAGCTTATTCTGAAATTCATATAGAAATGCAAAGGGTCTGAGGAGCCCAGGCAACTTGGAAAAGGAAGAATAAAGTCGGGGGACTCACACTGTCTGCCTTTTAGACCTACCGTGAGGCCACAGTAATCGAGCCAGTGCGGTACTGAATATTGGCCTAAAGACACATAGCTGGAATGGCACATGGTCATTCTCTTTTGGACAACGGTGTGAAGGCACTTCAGTAGAGAACAGTCTTTCAACGAATGGTGCTAGAACAATTGAATTTCCAAGGCAAAAATAACAAAAATCCCCAAACCTCGATCTATACTTTGCACTATTTAAAAATATACTAATTCAAAATGCATCGCAGTCCTAAATCTGAAACCTCAAAAAGTAAAACTTCTAGAAGAAATTGTAGGAGAAAAATCTTTCTGATCTTGGGTTAGCAAAGACTTCTTAGATACAACACCAAATGCATGACAAATTAAAAAAAAAAAAAAAACAGACTTCATCAAAATTTACAAAACTTCTGCTCTTTAAAGACACTGTTCAGAGAATGAAAAAGACAAGCCACAGACTGGGAGAAAATATTTGCAATTTGCTTATCTGATAAAGGGCTCCTATCCAGAATGTAGGAAGAACTCTCACAACCTACTAGTAAGAACACAAATAACCTAAATGTTTTTAATGGGCCAAATATTTAAACACACCAAAGATGAACAGCTGATGAATAAGCCACGTGGGAGATGGAGTCAGAGCTGGCTGGGAGGCCTGACCCATGGGTCCAGTGGGCCCTGGAGGGCTTTGGATTTGACCTTGAATCACCAGACGTGATCTGCCGTTAGTTTTGAAAGGGCCTCTCTGGCTGTGGGAGGGTCTGTGGGGGACGGGGCAGCATCCAGAAGAGCCCAGAGAGGTAATGGTCCAGGGCAGCAAGTGCCCCAGCGCTGGACCCGGAGGTGGAGGTGGAGGCGGAGCAGCGACAAGGCCCGGGGTGGATGCGTCCTGAAGGCTGGGCCAATGGACTCGCTGACAGTGGATGAAGCATGTGGGAAGTCCAGAGGGACAGAGGGACAAGGCTGACATAACTGAGTGGGGACGGCAGGTGGGGCTGCAGGAGCAGGGGGGTCTTGACAGGTGCTCTGAGTGGGAACTGCCCGTGGACATTGGTGGTTCCGTCCCACAAGCAGCTGCGCGTCTGAGCCTGGAGTGGGAGGGGCCAGGCTGGAGGCGTAAATCCGGGGGATCACTCTCTAGGTGGCTTCTAAATCCAGGGGATGGGATCCTCGACAGGACCTGCACAGCCCACCTGGGACATCGGCCCTTCCCGCTCCCACTGCCTGGGAGTCCCCTGCAATCTCCAGAGCCTGTCCCGCTCCCTTCCCACAGTCTCTGCTGGAGGTGGGTCACCTCCTCAGAGAGGTCTCCTGCCCTGTCATGCAGCCCTCACCCTCGAGGCCCCAGCCCTGCCCCAGCCTCCTCCCAGCACCCCTCACTCTGATCTGTGGCATCTGGGGGCGTTTTTGTGGCCCCTCTCCCTGCTAGAAGGAAAGCGGGCGGGCAGGACCTCTGGCTCACAGGAGTCCAAGACACAGAGTCGGCACTTGAACAATGGCTGTGGTCCCCTCTGACTTAGACCCACTGTGCAGGTGGGAAAGCAGAGGCCTGGTAATGCCCCTGGACCAGAGCTGGGGAAAGCGTGACTCACTGTGCTCAGGATAGGGGACTCTGAAGCCTCTTCTCCTTGAACTTGAGAGGTGAGCAGGACACACACCAAGTATGGGGCCACCAGGCTCCCTGCCCGTCCTGCTCCCGGCCCTGCTCCTGCCAGGTGGCTGGGCTGCCTTCCCCAGCCTTTTCCACTATTGGGAAGGACCCAGGACTCTACCCAGCACAGGGGCCTGAGACCCAGGACTCTACCCAGCACAGGGGCCTGAGACCAGGGGACCTTATGGCTTCTGAGACCAGGGGACCTTATGGCTTCTGAGACCAGGGAACCTTTTGGCTTCTGAGACCAAGGGACCCTGTGACCTCTGAGGCTGGGGAACCCTGTGAACTCTGAGACCAGGGAAACTTTTGGTTTTTGAGACTAGGGGACCCTGTGACTTCTGAGACTGAGGAACCCTGCGGCCTCTGAGATCGGGGAATCCTGTGATGTCAGAGATCTGGGAACTCTGTGATGTCTGAGACCAGGGAAAGCGCATGCCCTTGTCCCTGTCCCCTCCCTTCCCTACAGCTCTCCCTTGGCTTGTGGGTCACAGGATAAACGAGGGGTTTACCCCCCAGGCCAGAGGTCTCCCACCTATGAACTGCACTGTCCCCCACAGTCCACAGAGGGGCAGATGCCCACAAACGGCCCCACTCCATGAATCGAACACCCCACACCACCCCATGTGGGGCTACGCTCTGGTCCTAAGGCTGGCTGGACCCCAAGCCCACCTGGGACTCCCCCAACATGCATGGTGGCCACTCTTTACCCTGAAAGCCCCTCAGAGGCCTCTGCACCCCACCTCCAGACGAGAAGAATAAATGCATTTAACATCTCCTTGATTTAATAAAAAGATGGTTCATTTCAAAGAACTTTAGATTAACTGGGTTTGGATCATTGGATTTTATTAAATAAAAAAGAAAAGCAAGTACAAACACCAGTCAACTTCAGAAGGATTTTAAAATTGCAAGTGTGCCATGCAGCTAAGGTTTATCAGGCTCCTCAGTTCGTCTGCGCTGTCCTTGGGGAGGGGACACAGCTCTGAGGACAGGGGATATTTCCCAGGGGGTCTGGGATGAGGTCAGCACTAACTGGGACAGCCCCTGTACAACAAAGGAGCAAACCCAGGCCCCGGGGGGATCCTGTCTCAGGAGAAAGAGAGAGGCAAGAAGGGAAGAGGACACTATCATCCACTTCCAAGGAAAGTCACCTCACAGCTCAGTGTGTGCAAAGAGCAGCTCCGCTAATTTCCAGTAAGGAGGCCGAAGTCAAAGGTACCCATGGAGAATGGGATAATTCAACAGGAAAGACTCGGTCATTAGGAAAAGGAGCACGCTAGGACAGGTCTGGGTGCACCCCTGAATCTAGTTCTGAGCTTCGTAGAAGCCAACAGGAAAAGGGCTCAAGAGATTAGATGGTCCCCACTGTTCAAGAGAAGACGACTTCAGCTTCTTTGGGAAAGACAGGCTCTGCCTGGCTCCAGATTGTCTTCCCATAACGGACACAGAAGAACAATGGCGGCATCCTCAACAGCAGCTCTTCATGTGACCAGCCCTCATGGCACCGGCCTTGGCTGCACTGGGGTCCATGTGCTTGGCTGATGGGGTCATGGAGGAGGGGGCAAACATGAGGAAGCCCCCTGCTCTCAATGAACTGCCAGTGAGGGGGCTGGGAGGAGACAGCAAAGCAACATGGAAGTGTGAGTTGCTGAGTCAGGCCTGGGCATTGGCCAGGAGGTGGGCACAGGAGACACAATGGCAGGAGGGAGAAGCTCACTAGGGCTGAAGAGAAGGTGGGGAGGCAGAGGCCCCCAGGAAAGGCCCTGCGATCAGAAGCATGGCCTTACTCTGGAAGGTGACTGTGACTGCGACTGCCCACTTAAGGAGGCAATGGGCGTGTTCTCACTTGGGAGAGTTGCCTAGTGCCCTGGCGAGACCTCTCCCAGATGGGTGCTCATGGCAATCTAGGAGTGGGCAGGGTGGGCTGGGCATCTCTTTTGGATGGGGTGAGGAAATGGGGGCGAGGAAATGGGTGCTTAGAGGAGAGTGACTTCCAAAGACAGGGTATTGGACTTTGCTCCCCTGGCATAGAGGATACCGTGTGATCTGCATGGGCCACAGGCTGGAAGAAGGAGTACTCAGGCGTGGATAGATGGATGGAAGAATAGATGGATACGGATAGAGGGACAGGTGGGTAGATGGATGGATGGATGGATGGATGGATGGATGGGTGGATAGGTAGACAGGTGAATGAGTGGGTGGATGGATGGATGGGTGGAAGGAAGGAGTGAAGGAAAAAATAAAGGAAGGAAGAAATGGTGGCCAGGTGGATGAATGGGTGGATAGGTGGGTGGATGAGTGGATGAATGGATGAGTAGATGGATGGATGGATGGGTAAACGGATGGATGGTGGATGGATGGATGGGTGGATGAATGGATGATGGATGGAAGAATTGGTGGTTGGAAGGATAAATGAGTGGTTGGGTGGATGGATGGATATAGGATGGATGGATGATGGATAGGTGGATGGATGGAAGAATGGATGAATGGCTGGGTGGGTGGGTGAGTGGGTGGATAGATGGGTGGATGGATGATGGATAGGTGGATAGATGAATGGGTGAATGGCTGGGTGGATGGGTGGATGGATAGATGGGTGGATGGATGGATGGATGGATGGATGGTAAATGGGTGGATGGAAAGATAGGTGGGTGGATGGATGGGTAGATGGGTGGAAAGGTATGGGTGGATGGATGGTGGATGGATGGATGGATGAGTGGGTGGATGAATGGATGATTGGATGGATGGATGGATGGATGGATAGGTGGGTGGATGGATGGGTGAGTGGATGGATGGGTGTGTGGGTGGATGGGTGGGTGGGTGGATGGATGGGTGTGTGGATGGATGGGTGTGTGGGTGGATGGGTGGGTGGGTGGATGGATGGGTGGCTGGGTGGGCGGATGGATGGATGAATGAGTGAATGGATGGGTGAATGGATAGATAGATGGATGGGTGGGTGGATGGGTGGATAAGTGGATGGATGGATGAATGGATGAATGGCTGGCTGGGTGGGTGGGTGGGTGGTTAGATGGGTGAATGGAGGATGGCTAGGTCGATAGATGAATGGGTGAATGGCTGGGTGGATGGATGGATGGATAGATGGGTGGATGGATGGATAAGTGAATGGGTGGATGGATGGATGGATGGATGGATGGATGGATGGATGGATGGATGGTAAATGGGTGGATGGAAAGATGGGTGGATGAATGGGTGGGTGGATGGATGGGTAGATGGGTAGAAAGGTGTGGGTGGATGGATGGTGAATGGATGGATGGATGGGTGGGTAGGTGGGTGGATGTGTGGATGAGTGGGTGGATGAATGGATGATTGGATGGATGGGTGAATGGATGATTGGATGGATGGGTGGGTGGGCGAATGGATAGATGGATGGATGGGTGGGGGGATAGATGGGTGGGTGGATGGATGGATGAATGGATGGATGGATGGATGGATGGATGGATGGGTGTGTGGGTGGATGGGTGGGTGAGTGGATGGATGGATGGGTGGGTGGGTGGATGGATGGACAGATGGATGAGTGAATGGATGGGTGAATGGATAGATAGATGGACGGGTGGGTGAATGGATGGATGGATGGATAGATGGATGGATGGATGGATGGATGGATGGATGGGTGAACGGATGGGTGGATAGGTGGGTGGATGGATGGACGGATGGATGGATGGACGGATGGATGGATGGATGGATGGGTGAATGGATGGGTGGATAGGTGGATAGGTGGATGGATGGGTGGGTGGGTGGATGGATGGACAGATGGTTGAGTGAATGGATGGGTGAATGGATAGATAGATGGACAGGTGGGTGAATGGATGGATGGACGGATGGATGGATGGATGGATGGATGGATGGACGGATGGATGGATGGGTGAATGGATGGGTGGATAGGTGGGTGGGTGGATGGATGGATGGATGGATGGACGGATGGATGGATGGATGGACGGATGGACGGATGGATGGATGAATGGATGGGTGAGTGGATGGGTGGATAGGTGGGTAGGTGGATGGATGGATGGGCAGAAGGAAAGAAACACCTGACAAATAAGGAGCAGCCCAAATGAAAGGAGCCCAGGGAGTCCAGGAAGCTGGTGGTGGGAGCTGAGCTCGGAGATCCCCAGCCAAAAGGAGACAGCCTTGGAGGGGCAGGGGGTGAAGCTGACCATGAATTGATGATAGGCAGGGGGAAGATCCTGAAAAAGGCTGAGGATAAGCTGTCCTGGGGGTCTCACAGCTTTGGGGTGGGCAGACAGGACCTGTCCAGTAGTGAGCAAGGTTCACCCAGCACCTCCGGTAGATCTTGGTCCCAGGGCTGGGATGTTAAGTGGCTGTAGCCCTGGGAGAGTACCCCCTGCTTCTGGCCCCCTCCAGGTGAGCTCTTTACCTTTGGTCTGCTTGTCTTGGAACTCTGTGAGGAACCGTGTGATGCGGTCCGAGGGGATGGCAAAGGAGATGCCAGCCGTGACCTTGAGCGTGTTGATGCCAATGACCTCGCCATCCTGGGCAGGGAGGTAAGAGCAGGCATCAGTTGGGGGAACCCAGGCAAACCCCTGCCCACAAAGCACTGTGTCCACAGCTCTGTTTCTAGAGGCTGACTCCGGCTGTCAATCCCCCTACAGCCCCCAACTCCCCTGAAAAGGTCACTCTCAGGATCACAACTGAGTCAGTGACCCTACCTCTCCAAATCCTGGAGATCCCCCTTCCCCATCCCTGGAGAGTATTTCCAGGGAAGCTTGCAGCTCAGGCCTGCCCCCAGGCTCTGGCCACTCTGCCTCTAAGAAGCATGGCCACTGGGCCAAGGACACTGCCAAGCCACGTTTGGAGGGACCGAGAGAGGGAGGAACATGGTAAGGCCTGTCGGGGACAGAGACCCTGTCTATCCCTTCCTTCCAGAAGTGGGGGGCTGGCAGGTGGGGCCAGGGGAGCTCCTTGACCCCCCATCCCTCTCTTTGGAGCCCCTCCAAACCTGCCCTGTCCCCCATGAGGCTGGTGCCACTTGGGCAGGATCTGACCTGACCCCTGGGGACCTCACACTCAGGCACACTCCTGGAAAGGAGCCCCACCCCACAGCCTGGTATATACCCCTAGCCCTGCCCTCCCTGTCGGGGCCTGGCCAGCTCACCAGGGAACTGTCTGGGGCCTGGAGCAGAGCTTTGCGTCAAGGCACCCTTTGTCCTCCTGGTCCCTGGAAGCTCAGGAGGCAGGAAGAGCATCCGAGTGTGAGATCCAGTAGATTGAGTTCTGTGTCCACCCTCGGCCCTCTGTGCCCATCTCTACTGCCTGGACCACACGGAGCAGCCTCCTGGGCCTGGCTTTCTGGCCTCCAGCCTAAAGCCTAAACCACACACACGAGCTTCCTTGAAACCAGGGCATGCCCTCAGCCCTGCCGAAAGCCTGGGAGACATCTTGGGCACACAGGGCCTGAGGCAGCAGGACATGGGCCACCAGCCCCTTTCATTGTCCCCTTGTCTGATCTCCCCCTCCCTAAGCCTCTGAGAGCCTCCCGCAATGCTCATGTTGTGCCTTCTCCCTGGGATTTCTTCCTCCTGTACCCAGTCCTCCTCAGTCTCAACGGCCGTTGTATAATGCTCTCACCTCCAGGAAGCCCTCCCTGATTTCACATCAGCTGCCAGGCCTTCCTGCCCAGCGTCCCTCCAGAGCCATCTCATGTGGCTCACATGGTGCTGGGGTTTGTTCACATCTGGACACCTCCCCCACCACAGACAGGAGCTTCAGGGGTGGGACTGTCTGATCCTTCAGGGCCTAGGAGCTCTGAACTGAGCTTCCTGGTTTATTCTGGAAAAATCTCACCCGGGATGAGGCTGAGCTTGACTTTGAGGCTCAAGACACAACTGGGATGGGGAGAATGAGGTCATCCTGTGTGTACACCCAGGGCACAGAGGGCTGGGGTGAGCAGCCCCACACCAGCTCCCCTGACAGGCACACGGCCCTGGACTGAGCTGCTGCTCGTGGGTGAGTCCTCATTCCTGGTGGCCACTAGCATCCCTGAGGCGCCTGGGGCAGCCTTGGTCTTTCCTCCTTCCAGGCCTCCGGCCCAGCTGCACTCCTGACTGTTGGTGTAAATGTCCTGGGACCATATTGTGGTGCCTGTCCCGCCTCAAGGCTGAGCGCCCCCATATGAGAAGAGCCCCAGAAACCTGAGAGATTTTGGCTCTAGGGGACACTTACCAAGTTCACCAGTGGTCCCCCGGAGTTCCCGTACTGCAAGGGGAGGAAACAGCATTAGCTGTGCCTGATCCCGCCTGAGGTTTCCTGGAGCCCCTTCTTCCAGATCCACCTCTAACCAGCGCAGAGAAGCATAAGCAGGTCTCATCCTCAGCAGCATCGGAAGGCCTCAGTGCTGCCCCCATTTCACAGATAAGAAGGCCGAGGCCCACAAAGGCCATGTGGATGGCTGCCTGATGACCGAGGTCTGACTGTTACTGTTCTCTGCACAAACCATACGCTTCAGCAACTACACCCTCGAGGCCAGGCAGCACCGCCTGGTGCAAGGAGAATGGGAGTGTTACTTCCCATCCTGCTGGCCTGGGGGGCCCTCTACAAAGACTCGGATTCCAGCCAAGCACCTGAGCTGCGGCAAAGCTGGATGGACATGATCTGGGGCATCTGGGTGAAGTGCTTTGTGAATGCTAAATGTGCCACCAACATAATCACAATAATAATGAAAAGCAATGTTGGCCAGGGTGTGTAAGCTGGGCAAAGGTGTTTCCGGGCTGTGGCCGTGCCTCTGTTTCTCTGAAAGGCTGCCCGAGCGAGGACAGCAGCCTCTGACTCCCAGCGTGCCTGGCACCCTGGGGTGGAAGTCACTGGGTTAGGGCTCCACCGAACGTAAAGAGAGAACTTTCTAGCAAGTAGATGTGTCGAGTGCCACAGTGGCTCTGGGGACGGGGGCAAGCCGAGTCAGAGACTACCTCGAGGTTGAGGTCTTCGGCACAGATGGCAGCTGCCCCGGCCTCCTGTCCCTGGGACTCACGTTGATGATGGCGTCCGTCTGGATATAGTCCATGTCGGAGTCCCGGAGGCCCAGCTCCCTGCCCTCCCGCTGGGCAGTGCTGACGATGCCCGTTGTCACTGTGTTCTGCAGGGCAAAGGGACTGCCGATGGCCACCACAAACTCCCCAGGCCGCAGGTCGGCCGAGTGACCCAGCAACAACACAGGGAGCTTTTTCTAGGAGAGAGAAAGAGGAGACATAGAGAGGGAGGCTTAGCCGTCTGCCTTCAGAGGGGACTGGAGTCAGATCCTGGCAGGGAGCTCCCAGGGAAGGCATGCACATCTGTGCAAAGCCACTAGGACTGTGAAGGCTCAGGCAGGTCACCAGTGCAGACCAAGACCAGGGCAGTCCTGTGTTGAGACCCAGGGCTGGAGTACACGGAACAGAGGCTCAGCTGTGCCAGGGACCAAAGGTTCCCCCAGGGCAGGCATGGGTGCTCATCATGGGTGGTGCACAGAGGGTGCAGCTGAGCACAGCCTCCAAGGTCGTTGAGCCCAATGATCTGATGGTCACATGTCCTCTAAAACTCTGGTAAAAGCTGCAGACACCTGGTAAAAACTACTACACCATATGCACCACACACAAACTGATGCATTTGATGGAGAGAGATCTGCAGGCCCCTGGAACCCAGCTAAGGACTCTGACATCCTTGATGCAGTTCCATCTCATCTCCCAATAGAGACACACGGGGGACTCAGGCCTGGAGAAATGAAGCCACTAGCCGAGCTCTGCCCCCCGCCATGCACACTGAGACACCTGCACACTCCTCTTCTGCTTTTGTGCGGGGCCAGCGGAGCCTGTCTGTCTGATTATCTGACTCTGCAACTAGCCTGGGAGCAGGGAGAGCAGCCGGGCTCTGTGTTCCAGAAGCTGCGTGGTGCACACTCTGAGAAGGTAATCCTGGATGCTTGTTAGAAGGTGCCGAAGCGCACACACACACTTGATAAATGGGGGAAGGCAGTTCTGTGCTTGTACCCACATCAACTTCCTGGTTCTGGTTTTGCACCCGTTACCTAAGATGTCACCGTTGAGGGAGGCTGGCGGAAAGTCTCCTGGGACCTTGCTACACTACCCTGTAGCTTCCCGTGGGTCTGCGATCGGTCAGGTCCCACGAGCCTCACCCCAACTCAGGAGATCAGTGGGGCAGGATCCCATGCCTCTGACCCTCTGGACGGCTCCCCTCCACCAGGCCACTGGTCCTTCTCATCGTTTCAGTCCTCTTTCCTTTTACTATACACCATCATGTCAAATAAGAAAGTTTCTCCTTGCAGCTTTCAATACGAGGAGAAAGCTGTCAATAATGGGGGCGATGTGGAGCCCCACACAGGACTACGGGAGCCCTTGGTGGGCGGGTGCTGGTGTGGGAAGGGCTCAGGCTGCTCCTCTATTCTCTGTGCTCAAGAAGCTTCAGTCAATGGCAGAGAGAATCCCAGGTGGTGGAACCAGGCCTGCACATTGGAAGGCGAGGACCCGGAGAGATGACATTTTCCATTGCTGACCGGCCGAAGAGGCAGAAATAACAACGTCTGAAATCTTTGGGAGGCTGTGAGCTGGGGAGGGTCAGCCCATCCTCCCTGCACCCAAGCAGAGTGCACAGGTGAGGCCGTGAGCTGGGGAGGGTAAGTCCATCCTCTCTGCACCCAAAGAGGGTGCACAGGTGAGGCCGTGAGCTGGGGAGGGTCAGTCCATCCCCTCTGCACCCAAACAGGGTGCACAGGTGAGGCCGTGAGCTGGGGAGGGTCAGCCCATCCTCCCTGCACCCAAGCAGGTTGCACAGGTGAGGCCGTGAGCTGGGGAGGGTCAGTCCATCCTCTCTGCACCCAAAGAGGGTGCACAGGTGAGGCCGTGAGCTGGGGAGGGTCAGCCCATCCTCCCTGCACCCAAGCAGGTTGCACAGGTGAGGCCGTGAGCTGGGGAGGGTCAGTCCATCCTCTCTGCACCCAAAGAGGGTGCACAGGTGAGGCCGTGAGCTGGGGAGGGTCAGCCCATCCTCCCTGCACCCAAGCAGGTTGCACAGGTGAGGCCGTGAGCTGGGGAGGGTCAGTCCATCCTCTCTGCACCCAAAGAGGGTGCACAGGTGAGGCCGTGAGCTGGGGAGGGTCAGTCCATCCTCCCCGCACCCAAGCAGGTTGCACAGGTGAGGCCGTGAGCTGGGGAGGGTCAGTTCATCCTCTCTGCACCCAAAGAGGGTGCACAGGTGAGGCCATGAGCTGGGGAGGGTCAGTCCATCCTCTCTGCACCCAAAGAGGGTGCACAGGTGAGGCCGTGAGCTGGGGAGGGTCAGCCCATCCTCCCTGCACCCAAGCAGGTTGCACAGGTGAGGCCATGAGCTGGGGAGAGTCAGTCCATCCTCTCTGCACCCAAAGAGGGTGCACAGGTGAGGCTGTGAGCTGGGGAGGGTCAGCCCACCCTCCCTGCACCCAAGGAGGGCGCACAGGTGAAGGTCAGGAGCCTTCCCCATGGCTCGATTTAACGCCTAGGGGCTAGGAGGGCGTTTCCCACCTCAGGTCATGGCCATAGGTGCTGACCAGGCCCTGCAGGACATGAATCACACTAGCTCTGCTGGCACCCATTTGCCACAGGTGGCTGGTGGGGCATCCTGCTCAGGCCCACCTGGACACCACCCCACCAGTCCTGCCAGCATTCTGCCACAGCCGCCGGAAGGGGAGAGACAGACCTGCCCCTAGTCTCGCTTTCCTCTTCCCACAGGGGTCCTTGAGAAGGGGTTGCAAACTGGCCCAAGGCCCAAACACCGCCCGTTGCCTGTTTTGTGAATCAAGCTTTACTGGAACACAGCCACACCCACCTGTGCAGCCTAAGGCTGCATTCTTGCCACAGCAGAGATGCGTGGTTGTGACAGAGACCACAGGGCTTGCAAAGATAAAACATTTACCATTTGGCTTCATGGAAAATTTGTTGGCTGGGCACCATGGCTCACGCCTGTAATCCCAACACTTTGGGAGGCCAAGGCAGGAGGATTGCTTGAGCCCAGGAGTTCTAGACAGCCTGGGCAATAACGCGAGACCCTGTCTCTACCAAAAATTTAAAAAATAGCCAGATGTGGTGGTGCGTGCCTGTAGTCCCAGCTATTCGGAAGGCCAAGGTGGGAAGATCCCTTGAGCCCAGGAGTTTGAGGCTGCAGTGAGCTGTGATTGTGCCACCGCACTCCAGCCTAGGCAACAGAGCGAGACCCTGAAAAAAAAGAGAGAGAGAGAGAGAGAGAGGCAGGGAGGAGTGAGGGAGAGAAGAAGGAAGGAAGGAAGGAAAGAAGGAAGGAAGGAAGGAAGTAAGGAAAGAAGGAAGGAAGAAAAAACTTGGGGGCTGGGTGCAGTGGCTCATTCCTGTAATCCTAGCACTTTGGGAGGCCAAGGCGGGGGATCACCTGAGGTCAGGAGTTCAAGACCAGCCTCGCCAACATGGTGAAACCCATCTCTACTAAAAATACAAAAATTAGCTGAGGGTGGTGGCATGCACCTGTAGTCACAGCTACTCGGGAGACTGAGACAGGGGAATTACTTGAACCTGGGAGGTGGATGTTGCAGTGAGCCGAGATCCTGCTACTGCACTCTAGCCTGGGCGACAGAGCAAGAACCCGTCTCAAAAAAAAAAAAAAAAAAAAAAAAAGGCTGGGCATGGTGGCTCATGCCTGTAATCCCAGCACGTTGGGAGGCCAAGGCGGGTGGATCACCTGTGGTTGGGAGTTCAAGACCAGCCTGACCAACATGGAGAAACCCCGTCTCTACTAAAAATACAAAAAAATTGGCCGGTGTGGTGGTAGCACATGCCTGTGATCCCAGCTACTCGGGAGGCTGAGGCAGGAGAATCGCTTGAACCCTGGGAGGCAGAGGTTGTGGTGAGACGAGATCATGCCATTGCACTCCAGCCTGGGCAACAAGGGCGAAACCCCGTTTCAAAAAAAAGAAAAGAAAATTTGCCAACTCCTGTCCATGAGCACACCCCTCAGTGGGTTTCCTTGTCTTTAAAATGGAGGTGATGCCCCCAGACTCAATCGCGACCGTGAAAGGGCTGAAAAGCAGGAAAGGGTCCCCATTAGGGGAACTCCTTGGAACCATTAAATCTCCTCTGCCTTGATGGGCCAAGAGGAAACCCCCTTGCAAAAGACTTCATCACAAATGCTGTAAACGTTCATTCAGAAAGAGAGGAAGCCAAATTCAAACCAGCCAAGGTGAACTTCCCAGCCCGAGGGAAGCTCCGGGTCCAACGCTGGTGTGAGACATGGGACTCAGTGACCTTGCGTCATGGGGAGCCACAGGTAACTCGACTGTGGTCCCCAGGGTCACATAAGCATGGCATCGGGCAAGACAAGAACAAGCTGGAGGGAGGCTGGGGTCCTAGCTGAGCGGACCGGCCCTGCTCCAGTGCGTTGTGATCTTGGGCGAGTTACCGAACTTGCAAGCCTCAGTTTCCCCATCTGAAATCCCAAGATAATGAGGTCCCTGATATGGTTTGGCTCTGTGTCTCCACCCAAATCTCATGTCAAATTGTAATCCCCACGTGTTGGGAGAGGGGCCTGAGGTGATGGGATCATGGGGGCAGACTTCCCCCATGCTGTTCTCGTGGTAGTGAGTTCTCACGAGATCTGATGGTTTAAAAATGTGTGGCATGTCCCCCTTCACTCTCTCTCTCTCTCTCAGGCTCTGCCATGAGAAGACGTGCCTGTTTCCCCTTTGCTTTCCGTCATGATTGTAAGTCTCCTGAGGCCTCCCAGTCATGCTTCCTGTATAGCCTACAGAACTGTGAGTCAACGAACCCTCTTTTCTTCATAAATGACCCAGTCTCAGGTAGTTCTTTAGAGCAGTGTGAAAACAGACTCATACAGGCCCTTTCCTCCCAGGCCTGTGGTGAGAATTAGAGGAGTGCAGTCAGTGCCTGGCTGAGAGCAGGCCTTCCAGAAACAGCCGGTGGAGGAACAAGAGGCTTCTGGGGGCCTCAGTGCAGTCCTCTTCTGGATCAGCTGGTGGGAGGTACAGACGTGAAGGTGGAGGGATGGGGTCCCTGTCCCAAGTGTTCCCCACGGCAGCCCACTGGCCTCCACGCCCACACCCAGACGCCATCTTATGGGGCAGGTGCATCCCCAGTAGTGGGCCCAGGTGGGACAGTGAAGAGCCTCCGTGGGGTGTGATATGGGACCACAGCCCACCCACTGTGGGCCACACGCTTCCTAGCTCTGCCCTGCACCTAGCGGCTTGGGGAGCGCAGGGCAAGGGGTCCAAAGACCTGGGCTCCAGGTCTTTTCCGAGCCGTGACCCTGGGCCAGCTGCCAGTCCTCCCTGGGCCCAGTTTCCTCCCCCTGGCCGATGGAAGGTGGGGCTAGCTTGCCTCTGCGGTCCGGCGTCTGGGAAGAGGCCGCCATGCCCAGCCCCAGGGGCTTCCACCCCTCCACCCACGCCCACCCACCTTGGGATGGATCTTGATGGTGGCAATGTCCGACTTCTTGTCGATGTCTTTGATGGTGGCCTCATAGGAGTCCCCATTCTGTAGCTGCACCTTGAGCTGCTGCCTGCCTGGGGCAGCGCTGTTGCTGGACACCACGTGGGCATTGGTGATGATCAGGCCGGCCTCTGACATGATGAAGCCAGAGCCGCTGGACAGGGGCACGTTGCGGCCAAACAGCGGGTGTCTGCAGCCAGGGAGACACAGGTGGGCATTTAGGGTGGGGCTAGGACACGGGGGAGTCAGGCGCAGTGGCGGGGCTGGTCAGCGAGGAGCAGAGCCAGTGTGCGGCTGACAGAACACAGGTCTGGAGTCCCTCAAGCTCCCATTTGAATCCTGGCCCTGTGACCTGGCCAAGTCACCGGCGCCTGCACCCATTCACAGCCATAAAGAAGTGATGATGATCACCTCTGGCTGCAATTTGCTGAGATGAGACGGGCTGCCTGCAACATGTCAGATGACTCCCAGCTTGCACTCGCCATCCTGACTACGGAGCGTGGAGCCAGTCAGACCAAGATGCTAATCCCAAGTCCAGGCCCCACTTATTATCTGCCTGACCATGGGCAGGTCAGTGAAGCTCTCTGAGCCTTGGTCTCCCCATTTGGGAAATGGGACAACAACACCTCCTCCGCCGAGTGGTGATGCCTGGGCTCTAAAATGCCTCTCAACAAACAGGACAATAATTGGCCCTAGGGGAAAAGCCCCATTGCACACACAGCATCCTCCAGGGCTGCAGCAGGTACCCAGGAAGGGAGGCTCCCCAGAGGCTGGGGCAGATTCCTGATCATCTCGACAGGGTGAGTGCTGGGAGGGCTGGGAAGGCTTATTCCCACCTCCCTCCACCCCCACCCCCAGGCTAGCTGCCTAAAGCCCCAAATGTGGCAGTGCTGGCAGCAGGCAGATGCAGGACCCGAGCCCTAGACACCCCGAGGGCAGGGGTGCACAGGCACAGATGAGGCCAGCCTGGGCCCTGCCCTCTGTGAATGGAGTGGAGCTGGCCTGGGTCTGCATTGGTGTTCGCCGATGGGCACCAATCCCCAGTTCTCACCCGAGCTCTCTGAGTAGAAACCACAGCCCCACATCCAGCAGGGGAGGAGGCTGAATGCCAGACACAGCCTGGGACCTCCTCCAGGGTGGGAACCTTCGGGACCCCAGCGTGGGGCCCAGCCCAGAGCAGGTACTCACTCCCTGAGGCTGCTTAGTAGAGATGAGCAAGGAAAATGTGCGAGGGACAAAGCATGGAGGGATGGGAATGTCTGGCACATGCAGGCAGGTGACAGCAAGAGACAAAGCATGGAGGGATGGGAGCGTCCGGCACGTGCAGGGAGGTGACAGTCTCTGCAAAGTACAGGAGCTTCGCTATGACCCACAGGACCAGGGATGGCAGCGAATGCCACCCTGTGCTCCCTCTGAGGCAGAAAGGCCATTGAATGCTCATGGGCACCCTGCAAGGGGGGTGCTGTGGTGAGCTGTGTCCCTGCCAAGAGATACGGCCAAGTCCTAACCCCACAGACCTGTGAATGTGACTTTGTTTGGAAACAGGGTCTTTGCAGGTGTCATGAAGTTACGGTGACATCAGAGTGTGTCTGTGGTGTCTTTAAGGGAGGGAAGTCCAGACTCAGAGAGGGGAAGGCCACGAGATGATGGAGACAGAGAGCAGAGAGAGGGGTCTAAGGGCCGAGGCGTACCGAGGACTGCGGAAAACACTAGAGCCAGTAGAGGGGCCTGGGACACTCCCCCCACATCCCCCAGAAGAAAGCAGCCCTGCTTGATTAGGACCTTGACACCTTGATTAGGACTTCCGGCCTCCAGAACCATGGGGGCAAACATCTCCGTCATTTTAAGCCATGCAGTCTGTGGTACTTTGTTACGGCAGCCACGAGAAACTACTGTTGTCCCTATAACTCTCAGGTGTTCGTGGTGGGAAAACTGAGTCCCGAGACGCTGAACTACTTGCCTAGGTCAGGTGGGCGGGCAAAGGGCAAAGCAGGGGTCTGCCCCAGGCAGCCTGGGCATCTGGCCACTCGGCCACCTCGCACGGTGACCCCAGCATCGGTCCACTCACGTCCGCAGCCAGCTTCTGCCACACCCACTCCGTGTGTGCCCCAGAGTAGGAACTGCACCTGTTTTGCCTGCAGAAGCCCCAAGGTGCCTCCCAGGGCCAGGCACCTGCGGGGCCTGCAGAAAATGCCCACGGCTGCCCACTAGCCTCCCTGCCCACACCCAGACCTCAGGTCAGGGGTCACAGCCGGGAGGCCTGTGCCGGACAAGCATCTGTCTCATTTTGTCTGCTGGGTCTCATCCACCCACTCAGGGCATCAGCCACTGGAGGCTCTGAGGGTGGAAATGGCCTCCCAGCTGGGCTGGAGTCAGTAATTAGCTGGTTCAGAGCCTGGTGGCTGGGGCCTTCCAGAAAGATGATGCCCCCATCCCTACCTCCTGCAAGGCCAGCAACGTGCCACTTAGCGCATCCAGTTATAATTTCCTCAATGACACGTCTCAGGGCCCGGGGCCCGAGGGAAGGGCAGTGAGGGGTCAGTGTGCTGTCAAAGGGGCAGTGAGAGGTCCATCAGCATGGGGTTCTGGACAGGGTGGCAACCGGGGCTGTGGGTCCTGCATGGGTGGTGCCTCCAGGGCTGTTTTGAGAAACATGGGCTACACAGCCCACAGCCCAGGGAGCTCCCAGCAGGGGTGGAGGATGTGACGCTGAGGTGCTATGTGCCCGTCACGCCCTCTCACACCCCCGTTCAAAGAGCACGGCCTCTGCTGGAGAGCCCGGGATGGGGAGGGCAGAGGGGCCGTGACGCCTAGTGACAGGGGCTTGGACCAGACAAGCGCCGAGCCAGCCAGCAGGGAGGTGGTGCTGGAGCAGGAATCACTCCTGGGATCTCCCAATGAACCACCAGATGCTCAGTCCCTAGGGCCGGGCCTAGGGCAGTGGAGCCTCGTCACAGGGTGGCTGGAGGCCTCAGGGAAAGTGCCGTGAAAACAAGCAAGTCCCTGGAGCCCTGGCCTGCAGCCTCTGGTGACTGCTCATTGCCGGCTCCTTGTCCGCCTGGACCCGCCGTCTGATCCCTATCAGGACAGAACGAGGCTCGGTTCCGGGGCCTCCTCATCAGGCTGTTTGCCGCCTCTGTGCACACCCAGGGGCCAAAGGGCCAGGAAAGGTGGATGGGAGAAACACTCTAAACCTCAGAAGAGTCATTCAGTCTGCTTCCACGGGATGTAAGTCAACCTGGGACGAGCCCTCAGGATTCAGTGTGAGCGATCAGACATTGGGCAGTTTGCACAGCAGGAGGTTCCTAAGGCAGGGCTCTCCCAAACCAGCTCAGAGGGTCCCTGTGATGGGGGAGGTGGGAGAGGTTGGGGATGATGGCAGGGACCGGGGCAGGCCCTGTGGGAAGAAGGGGAGGAGGCTTTGCCTGTGCATCTGCAAGGAGAGGTCTTGCTCAGGGTGAGGCCACACGGTACACACCACTTCCTCTACGGGGCTGGGACATCCTGCTTCCCTACTGACCAGCTCTACTCATTCATTCATTCTTTTACTCATCCATTGTACGCTCACTCATTCCCTCCCTCACTCATTCATTCTGCCACTTCCTCACTCACTCATTCCTCCTCTCACTCATCCGTGCACTGGTTCGTGTGTTCACTCACCCATCCCTCATTCCTCCCTGCTCCGCCCACACGGGCCTCGGTGCTTGCTGAGCTGCCCCCACTGTCCTGCATCCACTGGCCCAGCTCCTGGGGTGCCCACTCCAGGCTGAGCTTGTGAGGCCTCCCGAGCCCCCGGTTCCCACTGCCCCGAGCCCTGCTCTCTGCCTGCCGTGCCTCTGCTCCTTGCACACACACCTGCTGTCTCCTGGTGTCTCCTCCACTGGGTTCTGCCTGTGTCTACTTTACTGCACGGCTCCTCAGGACAACCAACACATTGCAGGTATCCAATAGCATGGGCAGCAGCATGAAGGGACAAAGACCCACAACTGTGACCTTCTTGGTGCCTACAGCTCCAGCAGGTGCGGAGTCACTTCAGTGAGGATGTCCTTCCCCAGGGGCACACAGGCAGCCAGGAGATGTGACTGAGGTCAGCCTGACCCCAGGCCACTCCAGTTTCTGTGGCCCAGGCTGCAGAATCAAGCCTGGTTTGGGCCCCAGCAGCTGGCGGGCGTACCAGGGGACACCGGGAGGCAGAGAGGGGTGAGGGGTCTTCACCCACCTCAGGAAGAGCTCTATGTGGACCACGGCTGGTGCGATCTTCTCCACCACATCGGCAATGAAGTTAAACTTGTAGCGCGGGCTGCTCAGCTGGTGGAGACCTGCGCTGGCGAGAAGGGCCAGGTGCGTCAGTGAGACCCCGATGCTGCCAGCTCCCAGAGGCCTATGCCCGGCGGGCAGGAGGAGGAGGCTCTTCCTGAGACCCCTGTCCTGGTTCAGAGCCAGCCTCAGCCCACGCTGAGCCCGCTGGGGACCCCCTACCGCACAGCAGTGCAGTGACACCAGGCATTTGGGAAGGGGTTCGCTCACCCCTAGAACGGTTAAAAAGGCTTCCATGTGCTGGGCTTCCCCCTCACTGGACCCTGCCAGGCTGGCCAGGAGGCTCAGAGAGAGGTTAGGACATTGCCCTGGGCCACATGGGAGTGAGGCTGGGGCCAGATCTCGGGTCAGTCCCCCTGGGCCTTGTCTGTTCCCTCATGCTACAGCAATACCCTTACAGGAGAGAACTGGCCCTCTCCTCATGGGCTCCAGCCGATCCCTCCGAGCCCTGGGGCTACAGCAGTGTCCAGGCGGGGGTGTAGTGGAAGACCCCCAGGTGACCCTTCTGAGCTACCTAGGCCCGGACACAGTGTGGCCCCTCTGGGCCAAAAGAGCTGCCAATTTCTGAGTCCACAGGGCCCTACATCTGTGTCTAACTTGGCCACACCCCAGCCCGACTTGCTAGATGGTTCACGAACTTCCCTGGACCCTTCCCGGGCTCAGATTCCTGCTGCCGTCAGCAGTGGGGGCTATGGCTGCCAGGACCACAGGCCTGAGGCATGCAGTGGCACGGGGCCCACAGCCTTCGGAGTTCCCTGCACGGGCCTGTGCCGGGATCTCTCCATTTCCCACCATCTGGAACCCACGCTGCTCAGCCTCGCTCGTGGCTCCCGGGCCCTGCAATGAGCAACTGGGCTGGGGGTTGCACACACCAGGGGTTCGGCTGGGCCTTGCTGCTTTCTAGCTGTGTGGCCTCAACTCCTTATCTGAAAAACGGGACTGAATATGCCCTCCTACCACATCTGTGGGAACTGAGTGTGGAGGACTGCAAACTTCGAGTCCCTGCCCCGGGGGGCTACCCACCCACCCAGCCACTTTGGCGATGGGGAGCAAAGAGGGCTCAGTCCATAATGTCAGCTTTGCAGCCCACGTTCCTCTTGATCTCTGAAAAGTGGCCGAGCATGGGGACCGAGGGAAAATCTGGTTTTCTGGATCGTCCAAAGGCACGAAGGTACCATGGTGGATGCCACTGTGGGGGCAGGGCCCGGGCCGCGGTCCGTGCTCCAGGAATCATCACGGGGCAAACACAATCCCCAGGCACATCCCAATTCATTCCCCCAACTCTCCAGGGGCAGCCGGGGGAAGGAAACTTTTCCTCCATTTTAAAGGTGGGGACACTGAGGCTCTGTAAGAAGAACCCCCCTGCCCAAGAACTCACGGCTGGGAGGGGAGAACCAGGATCTGAACGCAGGCTGCAGGGCTCCTCTCCCTGGGTGCCCCACCTCTGCCCTGAGGCTCCCCAAGGCCCCGAAGAGCCCTTTAGCCTGAGCTGGGACCAGGGGGGTTGGCTCGAGCTCTGCTGTTGGGTCTCCCAGACTTCTGATATCTGCCTCTCAACCGGCCCGCAGGCTCCAACCACACTAGCCCTCGTCCACTTCAGTCAGCCTGAATCAAAGGCTGCCTGTCTGGGGTGGCTAGAGCCTGGCTGGGAGACGCCGGCCACTGTGAGGCTCCTCATAGATCAAACTACTGCGGCAAAGCGGGGGTCTCAGGTTCAGAGGTCACATTAACAAGCACCCCAGGGGCAGGGCCTGCTGTGGGCCCAGGGCTTTCTCTGCCCACGTTTGCTTCCATGAGAGATGCGCTGCCCTGCTCAACACCTACAAAGCGGGCGGCTGCCTTGGTGAGGTGAAGCTGCCATGCGGCCCCAGTGGGCAGCCCAGGCCTGTCCGCTCCTCCTCCCTGCCCCTGGGAACTTGAGTTCATTTTCTAGCCCCCAAGTAGAGATGAAGGACACCAGCCACAAAGCCTGCTTCCCTGGTGAGGTTTGGAGCTGGTTTGGAGCTCTCACAAGATGCCCTCAGACCAACAATTTCCATGACCCAGAGGGATCCCAGGGCAACCCCCAGGCCCAGGCCCTCCTCCCTCCAGGAGGGAGGACTCAGCCGGTCTGCTGCTCCCCTGTGTGCCCTGGGGCCTGAGGCTGGCGGCCCATGTGCCTCGCCTGAGGAGAAGCGCCAAGGCATGGGTACAGCCCCCAGTTGGGACCGTATCACCTCTCCCACCGTGTGGCCTTTGTCGGGCCGCTGACTCCAGTTTCTGCTCATCATCCACCTCTCTACATCTCCCCCTGCACGACCTCTCTCTACTCTCCCTAACAAGATGCTCTGGTT
The DNA here is from genome assembly GCF_028885655.2 of Pongo abelii. Taxonomy (NCBI): domain Eukaryota; kingdom Metazoa; phylum Chordata; class Mammalia; order Primates; family Hominidae; genus Pongo; species Pongo abelii. Next base: position 4,600,178 of record NC_071988.2, read on the forward strand.
GGTCCTGGGCCCGGCCCTAATCCTGCCTCCTCCAGGCAGCCCCCCAGCAGCCCCAGTTGGACCGAATCGGCTGCTGCTCACAGCCTTATTCAAGCCATGCGTGCAGGGTGCCTCTTGTGTGCCCAACCGTGAAAGCTGCTGGAGACACAGTGGTTCAGCTGGGGGCAAGGGTCAAGTCAGTGACCGACCAGAGACAGCACAGCATCGCCACGGATGAGGCAGAGAGGAGCCCGGCATGGGGTGGGTGAGTGCAGAGGTGCCCTGACCCAGGCCTGGAAGAGCCCACAGGCAGGGGCACAGCACATGGAAAGCCATAGGCTGAGCCCGCATTGCCTGTGCAGGCAGCCACGGCAGACAGGGACCTGGGCCCAGCAGAAGGAGGAATGGCAGCACCTCTCCTCCCACAGGTGATTAGAAAAGGCTGCCTTCCTGTGTGTCTCCATCCTGGACACAGACACTCCAACACCCAGGGCCGGAAAGCTCTCTGGGCCCCAACCTGTCCACCCACTGCTTGCCAGAGCCCAGCCCCTGGACCCCCTCAAGCGCCTGGGCTGCTGGGCCCCTGAGCTCTGACGCAGCAGCCTGAAGATCTGCACAGCACTGCTGCCTCCACTGGAAGGACTTTCTCCCCAGTGTGGTCTCCCAGAGGTCACTTAAAATAGGTGACACTCGATTTTATAGGGGATGATTTGTTTTTAAACCCTCTGTAAAATATTCCTTAAGTAAAAGCCTTGCAGGAAACATCAAAATTCTACTACATCGTGGTTATTTGGGGTTGGGGTAAAGTTACAGTGACTTTTCTTCATTTTTCAAAGAGAAAATAAAACAGGGAGGGAGAGCAAGGCCTGAGACAGAAGGGCCGTGGGGCTGGGCTGGGAGGTGGCCCATTTCCCACAGAGTCTCCAAAGAGAAGCCCGCACGTGCCCACCCCACACCCCAGGCTCCTTTGGGACAGAGACCATCTGGTTCGCTTCCACACCCCAGTGGTAACCAGCACAGGGTGAGACAGCCGCTGAGACATTTCAGAAGGAAGGGATGGAGGGGGAGGAGGGACAGAGAGAGGAGGGGAGGAAGACAGAGAGAAGGGAGAGAAGTTCAAGGGGGCCCTTCTTGATGCTCTCTGAGCCAGCACACAGTAGGTCTGCAAAGAGCACCCTGAAGAAAGAATGTGGGTCAGCTGATTAACCAAGTCTCCAAGCAGCCTCACAAAAGCAGCAGCACTGGCCCATTTTATGGCCCAGGAGACTGAGGCTCAGAGGCAAAGATCAATCACTGAGGAAGGGCAGGCCTGGTGCTGGCCCAGGTCTGCTGGATTTCAGGGTCTAGGCGACCCCAGAGCCTGGGGCACCCCTGCAGGGCCCCACCAGGTCCTGTCCCTTTAAGCGGACCTCGGTGGGTGGTGGGGTGGGGGCAGGGGTCCCCGTGCCCCAGCTCCTCCTCCCAACTCGCAGATGAATCAGCCATGAATCAGGGGGAAGGGAGGACGCGGTTCCCACTGCCTCTTTCCACAGGAAAACCGTGGGCCCCACGGCTGGGAAGCAGACTCTGTTTATTTGGGGTTTTTTGACAACCTCCACCCCCACCCCATCCCCGAGCCAAAAGTTCTGAAGTCAACAGTCAGTCTCAACCAGATTCAGCCGTTAGCCTTTTTTTTTTTTTTTCCTCAATAAACTGGAATCTAAAGCCCTGGAAGTTTCAGTCAGGAAGACCCTGACACAGAGCAAAGCAATCAAGGCCCAAGGCTAGGTGTCCAGTGTCACCTCCCAGGAGAGGAAGGGGCGCAGCAGGGCAGGGGAGACAAGTAGGGTGCCAGGGCTCCAGCTCCAACAGCCCTGCCTGATGGAACTCCCAGGAGTCCTGGGGGACTGTGGCCAACCCTGAGAGAGGACCACGTGCTGGCTCTGGACAGTCATAACTGCCATGGAACAGATGGCGACACTGAGGCCCAGATACCCCGTGGGGATACCTTGTGTTTGTACACTGCGTAACTCCAGGCCCTTACTGACAAATATCAGAGTGGCCAGCTTCCCTGCAGTTGTGCAGTGCACAACCTGCGCAACTGTATGCATCAGTCCCTCTAGCACATAATGTGCAGAGCTGGGACCGACACCCAGTTCTGTTCCTCCATCTCTAAGGTCCCTACCCCTTCTTTTATTGCCCTCTGCAATTAGCAGACCCCTCTGCCACCCAGTGGTCAGCTGTGAGCTGGGGATGGAGGAGCCATGAGTGGATAGCCATGGGTCCCAGGCTGTGCCCATCTGTCCATAACGGTGACCATGGTCTACAGACCAGATGGCAACCTCTTAGCAGGACATTCAAGGCCTGGGGTGTCCTGGTCCCATTGACATCTGCAGCCTCACGTGCTGCCACTGTCCCCTGTGGACCTCGGCTCTGGTTCCTGTGCATGCAGGCTCCTAAGTGTCACTGTGCCTTTGCACATGTGGTTCCCTCCTCCAGGAATATGCCCTTCCTGTCATTTCTCAGAGCCCAGGCCAGCAGCGCCTCCTCTGAGGAGCCTACCCTGACTCTGCAAGCGCGGTGATTCACCTCTCCTTCTGGGCCCAACAGCACCTCGTACCCTTCCCAAATCTGGTCCCTTGGGAGTGTGCCTGTGGCCTGCACCCCTGCGCCTGGGCTGGACTTGGCCCGCAGCAGTGGGAAGGAAGCGAATGAGGGAGCAAATGAATGCTCTTCAGAGACAGAGGAGCCATTCCAGGGGCCTCCTCGACAGCCCCCAGCCCCCAGCCCCGCCCACCACTAAAGGGGCTGCCTCCTGGGTCTAATTAATTCCCAGGGCAGCTTCCTTTGTTTTTCCTCCTCTGGAAAACTTGTCTGTCCCCTAGTGAACTGTGCCCCCCTGAGCCATGTCCCCAAGTGAACCGTGCCCCCACAAGCCTCAGGTCCAGCTGTGGCTCCCCGTGGGGTGGATGCTGTCGTCTGCCACCCTCAAGCCCAGAAACCTGTTCATGTGGAACACAGGCGGGACGAGGGCTGCAGCCCAGGCCCAGAGCAACCCGCTGCCTCTCCCTCCACAGGCCACACCTCGCAGGCGGGACCTGATTTGGGCATGGGACGTCAGGCTGGGCTCCGAAGTTTGTGATCTCATTGAATTCTTGCAGCAATTCTGCAAGACAGGAACTGAGTCCATTTTACAGGCAAGGAAACAAGGCTTAGAGAGGTCATGGGACCTGCCCAAGGTGCAGAGCCAGGCCCCGCAAGCCCTGACCTGGGCGCTTCCCCTGCTCCTTGCTGGCCCTTGGCAAATGTGACAACCTGTCCAGCCCCAGGAGAGCTCAACCTAGACCCGAGCTCAATGTGGGGCCAGCCTGACTCCTCTGGCTGTGAAACTCCACACCCAGCTGGGCCACAGCCAGCCTCTGGGAGGAGGAGGAGGTGCTGCCGCCAGCCTGCCTGTGATTTACCAAGAAGACTGGTCTTTGTGCACAGTGCCATGGGTCAGGCACTTCCATGCCACTGAAGGCAAGGAAGACAGCCACTGGCCCTCCTCTTACAGGAAGCCCTCCCTGCCTTGACCGGGGCCAATGAAACTCCCTCCAGCAGGGCCAGCACATGGCAGCACCTCCACAAACACCACCTTCCAGCTCCTCCCCTTCCTCGACCCCTCTCCCTCACTCTCACTAACTCCACTTCTGTAAGACTCGTCCACCTGCTATCCTTTCTTCACATCAACTTCTATGAGCCCGGCACCATGCAAAGCACACTCAGTCCATCATCTCGTTTGTCCAGTGACCAGTGAGGAGGGTCCCACTGTTATCCATTTCACAGATGAAGAAACTGAGGTGCAAAGAGCTTCAGAGACTTCTGGGGCAGAGCTGGGACTCCGCCCTGAGCAGCCAGACATGAGGGACAGAACTGGGTCCCAGTCCTGGTGCTCTGCCCATTATGTGCTGGAGCAAGGTAATGCACACAGGTGGGCAGGCTGTACATTGCACAATTCCAGGGAGTCACCTGCTACCCCTGCACTAGACCTGGCTTTCAGCTTGGGGAGCATATGGACGTGTCCTCGCCATGTCTTTGCTGCACCAAAGACAGGGGTCTATGATTTTAAACCCTGTCTCACCCACTAGTCCACAAACACCCTCATCAAAACCAAGCAAGGCAGTCACTTCCCCAAGGTGCTAGGGGCCTGCCTGGTATTCAGAGCACTGGCTGGGGAACCAGGGAAACTGGGCTCAGGGCAGAACCATCCATCCCTACCTGAGTGACCAAGGGCAGCTTCCTACAGCTCCCTGAACCCTTTCTCATACAGAACCAGGACATCAATACCCCAATGATGTGTTGAAGCCTTTGTGGGCCTGGAACACTGCCCAGTGTCACACCGTTGACGCTTATAAAACCTGGTGGCCTCCCTCCCTCAAAGCAAGCCTGGGCGGAAGGTGTTCAGACCACCTGGCAGGCCCTGGTGAGCCTGTGGGAGGCCAAGGGTGCACAGGCCCCCTTGTACCCACCTCTCCACAACTAGATGCCCCCATCTCCAGAAAGCCCTCCTGATCTAGCCCTCTCTCCACTCTGAAGGTGGTTTCTTCCTCTTCTGGGCTCCATGCATTGTCATTGGTCCCTCACAATGCAGGATGGGGGTTTCACAGGGGTCTGCGGCTGTGGTGATGTGGGCAGGAGGCAGTGGTCGGGGGCACCAAGCCTGCGAGCCTGCCAGGAGGCTATGCTTAGTCCTGAGGCCGTGGGAGCCATGGCCCAGATTTTGGCAGGGATGGTCCGGGTCTCGCCAAGTCCCTTCAGGCTGCTGTGTGGGGCTGCATGGGAGGGCAGAGGCCTGTCGGGGGAAGACCACAGGCTGGCAGATGGGGTGAGGGTGCATTTGCTAGGCCAAGCCCTGGCAGGAAGGGCAGCTGCACAGCGCCCTGGTCTCAGCTCCAGTCCGGCTGGACTCCTGGCTCCTGGCAGCCTTGGCGAAAGCTCTTGGCCAAGCAGCTCTGCCGGCAGTTCCAAGTCCTCCAGTGCCGCCAGATGCTGTGGCTCAGCCCTGCAGCCCCAGCGGGAGTGGGCGGGGCAGAAGGGGAGGCGTCATCTTGCCTGAGTGGTCCCAGATGCTGAACTCCAAGGCATGTGCAGCCCCAGGAAGCTGCTAAGAGGATTACAAATCAAAAGCCAACCCAAGTTCTTCAATAAATACAACCGGGAGATGCCGTCAGAACCTGCTTGGGGTTGCACAATAAAAGCCGGTGATTAAATGCCACCTTGTAAACTGCTCCGGGGCTTTACATTGTGAGCGCATGGCAGGCTCCAAGTCCTGTTTATCTGCAGCCAGAGGAGAGGCTGCATGGCCTCAGAGCTCTGGTTACGCGCAAAGGGAAACCCTTCTCCAAACAGGCCCTCAGAAACGCATTTATCCCCGCTTTTACCACCCCATGGATGGACATTTATCCGCTCTGTGCAACTGCGCTGCCTTAACGTGGACCTGAGAAGATGCAAGGGCTCCCTTGAGAAGGGGTGAGCCCCCGTCACTGGAGGTATGCAAGAAGGGCCCAGAGGGTTATAGGAGATTCACACACCACATGGGCTCTCGTCTCATTTCATGTCATCTACGGAGGCCACGCACTGGCCCAGGCCCCTGCCCTGCAAGGCTCCGAGCCTGGAGGAGATGGGGATCATGCAGAGAAGTTGACCCACAGTCACAGCTGTGTGCAGGGCCCACCGGAGACCCTGGGTGTGCTCACCAGGCAATAAAGGATGACCTGGGCACAGTGGCCAGGGCAAGCGGCTCAGGGGCGGTGGGACATCCGGGTGAAGGCAGGATGAGGAACCCACCACGCGAAGGCAAGGGAAGGAAACGCCGGGCGTGGGCACTGTGCGTGCAAAGGCCTCGAGGTGGGAAAGAGACCGGTGAGGCCGCGAGGCCGGAGCACAGGGGATGAGGAGACGGTGGGAGACGGCACCGAGGGTGATGTGGGCCAGATGGCAGGCACAGGGCCCTGTGAGTCAAGGTAAGTGTTGGGATGCCTTGCAAGGAAGCCTACTGGTGACGGGCAGGACAGATTGACCAAGGTGATCCTGGCTGCTGTGTGAGAAGTGATGGAAAGGAGGATGGAGGGGGGAAGTCAGAGCGCCCCAGGAGATGTTTTGTGGATGAGCTGAGAGGACTCCCGGTGCACAGGAGAAGGAGTAAGGGGTGGAGGGGAGTCAGGGGCAGAGGGCAATGAGGGGTGGAGAGGAGTAAGGGGTGGAGGGGAGTCAGGGGCAGAGGGCAATGAGGGGTGGAGAGGAGTAAGGGCCCCCATCCACACAGCTGGGCTGCAATGGGCAGGCCCAGGAAAGGTACCCCCATACCAAGTCCCAAACTGATGAGCCACCGTGACAGTGCAGCAGGCGTTGAGGGGAGTGAAGGGAAGAGGGGGATGAGGGGCGGAGGGAGAGAGGGGATCGAGGCTCCCCACTGAACATCCTGGTGCTCCTTTCAGTGGGGCTGGGAAGAGTGGAGCCGGAGGCGGCTCCGCAGGCATCTCCACGTGACTGTAACTCAGGAGAGACCTGGGGGCTGGAGATAGGGCCCGAAGTCCCAGCACCTGGGGAGGACTTAATGGCAGATGAGCTTACTGGGGCCGGGGGGCAGGGGAGGGTGGCGAGAAGGGACCAAGGAGACCTTCCTGCCTAGAGGGTGTGAGAAGGTGGAGGAGCTGACATGGGCAGGGGAGAGGAGAGCACAAGGAACCTCAGCCCACAGGAGGCTGCCCTCACCAGGCAGGACTTCCTCCCAGAAATGCCCGGCAGCGCCTGGCACACCATTAAGTGTGACCGGCACCCAGCAACTTCCGGCTGGGACCTTGGGAGGGCAGAAGGCCGGCTACGCTGCTGGAATACTCCATGGAGGCTGAGCCTGATGGAGGTGGGGGCCCAGGCCTGACCCGACTCCCAGCCTCAGGGGCCCTGCCACCCCTTGCAGAGGAAAAGCCAGGAGCCCCACAGAGCATAGCCTTCAAAGCCAGCCAGACCCAGGCCAGGCCCAGCTGGGTCACTTCCTGACCATGTGACCTCAGAGCAGTCCCTCACCCTTCTTGGCCTCCGGCAGCACATCTGTGGTGCCTGGCAAAGGACCAGGGTTGCCGTGGGAAATGAGACAGGGCTGGGGAGAGGCCGGGCACCCAAGGCCTCCACAGGGAGTGGACTCTGCGTGTCACCCTGCCGAAAGCTGGCTGTCCCAGGTCCCCATGCAGCAAGCTACAGTGGCAGGGCTGCACACCACCCACAGTGTGAACGGCGCCCTGGAGATGGCCAGCAGCCTCCCGCCTGCACTCTCTGCGTCCCCTCCCCACCAGGCCCCAGCTCCCCACCTGGCTCCTTGGGCTCTGGTGGCGACAGGGCTCTCAGGTCCTGTGCAGGTCTCTGCCTTGCCCACGCCCTCCCCGTCCTCCCCATCCTTCCCCGGGCAGCTCCCAGTCCTCCTCCACAGCTTGGCACAGAAGCGCCTCCTCTGGAGAGCCTCTCCTGACCTTGCTGGGTGAGACAGATGTGGATCGGTTGCCACAGTGATAACAACATATGAAACAACGTGGTCTGGGGGTCACCCATCAGGCAAGGGGTGTGTGCCTTTGTGCCTGGCAGCAGCTCTCCTGCAGGTGCTGCTGTCGTCCCCGCTTCTCAGTTGAGGAAACTCAGGGTGAGAAAGTGGTCTAAGGTCACCTCATAGGGAAGAGATGTGCTGGGACCACAGACCCCGGAGCACTGAGGCCTCAGCCCATGACCCCACACTCGCGGCTGCCTCCCGGCCTTCTGAGCTCCCCATGCACCTGTCTCTGGGGATAAGACTATTTTCCTCCTTGCACCCTCCCTTCTGTCCCCTCGATGGTCTGTGAGGCTTGAGGGCACCAACAGGGTCTGCTACATGGCTGTGCCCTGTCACCAGCCTGGGGCCAGCTGGGCACACAGAGAAAGCGCCTCATGACACGAACTCCAGGAGTCAGTGTCTCAGAACACCCAGGCTGCCTCCAGCTCCCTGCCAGCCCTGAGCCCTGCAGCCCTATTCTCATAGTGCCTTCCACAGTGGGGAGCGGGGTGGGGAGGTGGCCCCCATCCACACAGCTGGGCTGCAATGGGCAGGCCCAGGAAAGGTACCCCAGCACCAAGCCCCAAACTGATGAGCCACCGTGACAGTGCAGCAGGCGTTGAGTCAATGACAACGTCTCCGAGACCCCGCAGCCCCACACTCGCACCCCTCAGCCTCCTGGGCAGTCTCAACACAAGCCGGACCTCATCACCCTCACCCCCATGACGGTTTGAACAGGTTCCCTCCGAAACAGAGGTGTTGCCAATATGATGATATGAAAAGGTGGGGTGTTAGGAGGTGATGAGGTCACAAGGTTCCTCCTTTCGAGCATGGGCTGAAGTTCCTTATGAGAGGCTACAGGCTGCATTCCACCTTGTCCCTGCCTGCACTTCTGCCGTGTGAAGACGCAGCTTCCTCCCTTCCGCAGAGTGCAGCCCTCACTAGACAACCCAGCCTGCTGGCACCTTGGTCTTGAACTTCCCAGCCTCCAGAGCTGCGAGAAATACATCTCTGTCCTGTATAAACTGCCCAGTCTCAGGTGTTGTACCAGCACAAGGTGGACTGGGACTCCCTGCCAAACCCTGCAGTGGCTCTTCCACATAATCCTAGCTAATCCCGAATGATGCTTCCCACACGGGGCTCCCAGGAACCCCAGCGTGCTTGGAGGAGGTCACATGTGTTCTGCCAGAACAGAAGAGCTCGCTGTTGAAATTCTCTGGGGAAGCCCTGGGTTTTATCAATTGAGGACACTGCAGGTTTTCTCAGAACCTCTGATAGATTGCGCCTGTGAGTCTCCACTACAGGAATAGAGCGCTCAGTTCCCCAACCTTTTTAGACCATGGAAACACTTGGAATTGTGTTCAGCGGACCGCAGAAAAATCAGGAAGCCCTCTGCAGGCTTCCCAGGTGCCCTGGCAGTTGGTGCTCCCCATGGTGCTCCTGAGGCTCCACGGAGCCTGTTCTGGCAGCTACTGTATCTCTCCCTGCCACCTGCAAGCTGATGGCACACAGGACCCTGACTCCTATCCATGAACCTGGGGCCTGTCGCCGGTCTTCAGTGAGCCCCTGTCCGGCCACAGCAGAGTTTGCCTTCCTAAGAGGCACCCCAAACAGGGAAAAAGGTACAGCAGGTTTTCCAGCATTTTCCTCCACGCAGAGTCAACCTGCACGGTGAGATGCAACCCAGAGCCGACTGCCTCAGGGGAGGCTGTTCTACGGTCTGACCCCGACATTCTCTCCCCCAAGCAGCCTCTCCCTGGGGCGCCCTAAGCAGTTCAGGAACCTGCACCCCGACCCTTCCCACACAGTCCGGTGGAGACATGCACTTAACCACAGTCTCAAGGAAAGAAGGCATCACGCAAGAGGGCACCCGGGCTGGAGATTTAGGGCAGGAAAGAGTGCCTTTCACTGAATACCCGGACAGAGCAGGGGTCCAAGGACCACGGGAATGGGCACAAGACATCAGTTCTGAAGAGACCAGAGCTGGAAACAGTCCTAGATGAGGCCCCTCGGGTGGCCAGGAGACCACCGGGTTTCCCTTTCGACTCTAATTGTGTGACCTTGGGGACAGCGGTTTACCTTTCCGGGCCTCAGTTTCTTCATCTGAAAGACCAGAGGGCTGGTGGGATGATTTCTGAAGGGCCACCCGGTGGTGCCCAGGGAAGGGCGACCTGGAGCTCGGCCTTAACTCCCGGCCTTAGTTTCCCCAAGAGAAAGAAGCTTCACTTCCTCCCTGGCCCCCGAGCGCTTACCCAACGGGCAGGCGCCCTTCTGCAGCTGGCGCACGGGCGTCCCGGAGAGCTGCAGCGCACGGCGGCTGGCCGCCTGCAGCGCGCACACGTTGGCATAGGTGTGCCCGTCGGTGCCACACACGGCGTGCGACCAGCGGCAGCGGCACAGGCCGCGCACGCACTCCAGGCTCTCCCCGCAAGGCGAGTCCAGGGGGCCGCCACAGGGCTCGCCCTCGCTGGCGGCGCACACCAGGCAGCAGTTGCAGAGGTCGGGCACGTAGCCGCCGGGGCAGCGGGGGCTGGGACACCGCGACACGTCGCAGCGCGCGGGACACGGCGCCGCAGGGGGCTCCCGGGCCAGCGCCAGCGCGGCCAACGCGGCCAGGAGCAGCGCTCGCGCCTGCATGGCGGCCAGGCCGGCGGCGGGTGGCAGCGCGGGAGACCGGGCGGGGGCCGGCGGGGACAACGAGGCCGCTGCGGGGCCGGGCGCCGGGCGCCTACGGATGGGACTGGGGCGGACGCGCGGTCACATGCGCCGGTGGCTCAGGCTGGCGGGCGTCGGGGCGGCAGGGGCATCCCCAGGGCGCAGGGAGCGAAGTGACTTCAGCTCCCTCCAGCCTGACGGTCCGCGGGCGGCGGGCCCAGCGCCTTTAAAGGCGACCGCCCAGCCCGCCCTCGCTGGAAGGGGCGGCCCGGCCCCTCCGCCAGCCCCGCCCAGGCCCCGACAGGGCCCCGCCTGGCCTTCCGGGCCTGGACCCACCCGGCAGGCCTTGGGACTCCGGTCTGCCTGGTCGGGAAAACCCGAGGCTACAGACACGCAGGGGTCCTTTCTGGTGGAGACCCCCGGGCCCAGCCTATCCCAGAAACCTTGGGGGATGCGTTCTCCCCGCTCTGGAGGGTTCTCTCTGGGTCCAGTCTCCTCTGTGCCTCAGTTTCCTCCTCCAGGAAAGGGGAATTGACAGCATTCCTCAACCTCACAGGGTCGTTGGAAGAACCACAGAGGCCATGGCTGAGCAGTGTTCCCGAGTGAGTCCTCGCTGTCCACGGAACAGGAAGCTGTTTCCATTCTCACCATTGCTCCTGCATTCTCTGCAGGGCCCCTTCAGACCCAGGTCCCATCACGAGGGTCAGAGTGTGGTGATAGCGCGTCAGCTGATGGGGTGAAATCTGCAGAGTCGGGAGAGAGGGCAGAACCCCCCTTGGAGGTGAATGTCAAGCCTGGAGAGGATCTGGACGTGCAGCAGCGGGATGGGAAGGGGGAGCTGGCCGTCACCTGGGCAGAGGCTGGCAAGCAAAAGCAGGTCCGGGCAGCAGCAGGAGATAACCCCGCGTGCACAGCCTGGAGCTGCGGTCTTCACACTGTGTGTGTCCCTAGTCCCCTGGGCTGCCTGGCGAAGCCTGGGAGTCCTTTTCAGAAAGATGTCGTCAAGTACATTTAAATGCATAAAACAAAGACCATGGGGTCACAAAGGGGAACAATTCTATCAAAACACAGTTATCAAAATACATGAAACAATTCATGACAGCGTGGCCTATGGGCTTCTTTATCAGCATGTTAATTACAAGTTCTGGTCAGTCTGTCGTCTGATACCACTGGACATTTCGCAGCAGACCTGGGCAGAGGGCTGCCACTGGAGACACCTTCAGTGAGGGCGGTGACATGGGGATGTAAACACTGCTTCTACTAGCCGTGGAGCCACAGGCCCTGCTGGCTGGGGTCAACTACACCCCCAAAGGAATGAATGCAGGACTTCAGTTGGAGTTGTTGGGGTAAATAAAGATGTTTTTCCATCCAGGTTCACAGATACCCAAGTTGAGAATGGGGAGGGGTACCTCTGGTCCAGAGGAGGGAGGGGGAGCTGGAGGTTAAAGGGCCTCAGGGAAGGGGAAGGTGGAGGGGCCTGATCCCTGAGGGCCCAGGGTCCTCAAAGGCCTGGGGAGGCGTCGACTAGGGAGCGGCCCCATCAGACAGGGTGTCTGGGGAGGATGAGGTGGGAGGAGGCGGGGCCCCAAGTGTGAGCCCCCATAGGACCCAGAGAGAGTGAAAGGTTGAAGGGTCCCAGGGGACGGGGAGAGAAGGGACCTGGGGCTTCTCCTCCTAAAAGGCCGTTTGACAAGGGGCAATAGCACCTGCGTTTCTGCCTCTACAAACCTCAAGTGCATTTTGCTTTGAAGATGTGGAGAATTTCAGGCCATTTCTTGGAATGACCCAGAATGCTAGGAGTTGGGGACCTCAGAGCTGGGCTGAACCTCCCTCAACCTTGGCCAGGGCTCCCGGTTCATGTCTCTGCAGGGTGGGCTTGCCTAAGGGGCAAGGAGAATTTTTCATGTGCCCAGGATGCTTGCCCCTCGAGTAAGCCTTGGTGGGGTACTGTGGCCCAGAGCTGGCTTTTTGGGGGACCTGTGTTTTCTTGCAGACACCTGGCCCTGAAGATCAACACTTTTCCATCCCTGGATCCTTCAGTGCGCAGAAAACTAAGTCCCTGGGAAGGGCCCAAGAGCTCATTTCCCCTAAGCTTTTCATCTACAATGGAGAAACTGAGTCTCTGAGAGGGTCCAGGACCAGCTGCTGCAGCAGGTCAGAGTTTGCACAGCCTGCCACAGTTTCCAAGGAACCACAGCTGCCGATGTGTAGGCCCTGAGGCTGCTGGAGTGCTCTGCATACACTTGACTCAGTCTTCACGAGGCCCCTGAGAGGTGGGCGTTAGGATCCTTAGAACAGGGCTAGGGGAGTGGAAGGTCAGAGCTTCTGGCAGGTGGGCCTCAGATCTCGGCCTGTCCTTAGGTCGAGTCCTTGCTCCTCCCTGGAGACCATGCTGCCCCCAACGGTCACCATCTTGACCACCTTGCAGTGGGGATTTAGTCCCCTTGTACAGAGAGGGAAACTGAGGCCCGGAGTGAAAAGACCCTTCTCTGCTCTGCAGCTAGGATGCAGTTCCCTGGGGTGGCCTTTGTTCTTCCCTGAATTGGGCAGGCGGGGCTCACAGTGGCTGCCTTGAGCTTGGCGGGAGCCCAGCGCTGTCCTTAGGAGAGCCGCGCCCCCTGCTGCTCCCGCCCTGCACTGCCTCTCGCTCAGTAAACCTCGGGGCCTCCCAGCCCCGACCATGAACACCTGACTTAGGGGCCAGGCGTAGGAGAGGATTCCCCAAGGGCCTGGGACCCACCTGGGAGGTTCCTCTAAGTCTCTGGCTTCCCGGCACAGGACCGCCTCTGTCGTCAGCCCAGAGCTCCAGATTCAGGCTCCGCCAGGCCAACGTGTGCAGGCGCAGGGCCGGCCCTCTGGCCCGTGTTATCTCAGCTCGTTCTTCAACAACGCCAGGAAGCTTGTTTAATTTACGAACACCCCTCCTTCTTTCATTTCTACTTACTCCCCTTTGTCACCCTGCCCGAAATATTGATAGTTCTTTACAAACAAGCATAAGATGAGATGTTGCTTATCCTCAGTGGAATGGAATTCACTCCCTCCAGGCTGGGCCTGGGCTGGGCCAGGGTCTGCCTCTCTCCAGGGTACTCTTGTCCCATGTCAGAACCCCATGGCCCCATCCCATCCCTCCATCTCTGCCCAGAGCTGGACAGCAGCACCCATCCTGGGTCTGCAGAGGAGCCCTCCAAGCTGTGGGCAGGCTCGGCCCTTTGGCTTGACCCCTGCCCAAGTCCAGGCTTCGTGTCAGATGAGGTCACCACTTACACCACTCCAGGGACCTCAAAGACCATCGTCAGCTGTGATAAGACGCGGTGGCTATGTGAGTGGGTGACTCAGAGGGTGGGCTCTGCTCAGGCTGATGGGTGGGGAGTGGGCGTAGGTTATGACATGGGCTACCCTTTCCGCACCTCCCAACACTGACATCAGCTCTGCCGTCCTTGGGTTCTTCTATAAGCTCTGGGAACAACCCCTCAAGGGGGAATGCCAGTTACAACCATTTTATAGGTACAGAAAGCCGAGCTAGGGGAGTTTAAATGACTTGCCCAAGGCCCCTCAGCCTTTTGGTGATGGACCCAGGCTTAGGAAAATTTGGATCTGACCCCAAAGTGGATGTTCTTCCCCCAGAGCCACACTGCTGTTCCATACCCATTTTATGGAAGGAAAAACTGAGGCCCACAAAGGGAAAGTGGGTGGCTGAGACAACCAGGCTAACTGATACTAGTAGGTCGCATTGATTGAGCCTCTGCGATGTACTGTGTACTAGGGACTGTGCAGGTGTCTAGCCCTTACCACACCCTCTGAAGGAGGTCTTACTATTGCCGTGCCCATTGCACAGATAAAGAAAGCAAGGCACAGAGAGGCTCAACAGCTCATCGCTGTGTCCAAGATCACACAGTGAGTGAGCTGCAGCATTGGATTGGAACCCAGGCAGAGGGACTCATCTTGTACAGAAGCGACGTGGAGGCTCACAGGAGGAAGGCTGGGAGGAGGGGGAAGGAGCAGGGAGATGGCTTCGAGGGCCTGGAACCCGCCCTGGCTGATGAAATGAAATGATGAATCGGGGTCATGCAGCTGGGCAAGGGTCCCCTTTTTCTTTTTCACGTGGCGCTCCTCCTTTGGCTTTCTGAAGCCCGAACCCCTCTTGGAAATCACCCTGACTCCACCCAGCCCTGCCAGGAGGGGTTGAATGTGAACACCCTGGACCACAGCAGCCTCTGCCTCCTGGGAGGGGATGTCCTGTCCAGGGAGGCGGCTCTCCCAGGACCGCCAGCCCTACCTGCCCGCAGACGGTGCTGCTGTCCTGGAGGCCGCTCGGCCTCTGTCCACCTTCTGAGGGGCCACTGGCCAGGGGTCATCTGAGGCCTCCATCCTCCAGTGGGAGCTGGGGTGAGGTAATGGCCTAAATTGTGGTTCTGGCCACCTGGGTGTCAGGAATAGGGAAGCTGTCCGGGGTGAGTAGGGGGACACTGCTCTGTGGGGTAAGGCTGGGATGCTTGAGCTGCCTCCATAGGGTCCCAGGGGCCTGGGGGACTGAAGAGGGCCGGGAAGGTGGGGCTTCCACCCTGAGGGGCAAGGAGGCCTCTGGTGACCCTCGGGCTCCTGCGGGGAAACAGCTGCTCCTCAGGTGCCCCCTCCACAGTGTGAGTGCTGAGCCCGTTCCCGCTGCTCCCTGACCAGGTGTGGTTGAATCCTGTGACCATTCCCATGTCCGAGGGAAGAACGCAGAGGCTCCAAAAGGTGAAGCGACACCTCACCCCTCACCCCTAAATGCCACCACCTCTAAGACACTCTCGGGCAAAATGCCCCACAGCTCACACCCATGCACAGCCGTCTCTATCTGAAACACACACAAACCTCCACCCACTATCGCCTCCGCCCTCACCCAACCCGACCCCCTCCCTCTCAAGCCCTGGGAGTCAGCCCGACCCTGGTCCTAGAGACTCCATGGGTGGGGACAGCAGTGCATCCGGCCTCCCTGTTCCCAGGACCACCACTGCAGGGACTTCCTCCTCCATCCCTCCCGGGTCCTGACTCCCACGCCCAGCTCCAGCATCATCCGAAACTGCTCCACCTTCCCAGACCCTGGTTTCCGGCACACCTCGTCCCATGCTACCTGGCCACGTGAGCCTCCATTTCCAGCACACCCCATCCCATGCTACCTGGCCACGTGGGCCTCCATTCTGCTAAGCAAATGGGCAACAGCAGCTGTTCTACCTGCTGGGGCGAAGCCTCCTCCTTCCCAAGGAGAAAGCGGCTGGGGCTGCGGACGCGCAGTGGGGCAGGGTGTACCCCGTCAGGAAACCGGGATTTCCTGTGGTGCCTCTTCCTATTCACACATCCAGCAAGAAAAAGTCTTAAATAAAATATATAAAAATAATATATAATATATACTATCTTAATGTAAACTATCTTATTGTATATAGTATATAGATAATTTGTGTAACATATATATATACAACTGCTTTTTTGTGAGATAATTCACGAACTATACAATTCATGCTTGTAAAGTGTGAGATTCAGCAGTGTTTGCTACACCCACACATGTGCCACCATCACTGGCATCAATTTTAAAACATTCTCACCACCCCAGAAAGAAACCCCATCCCCAGGAGTAGCTGATCCTTGACCCCGCTGCCTCCTGCTGCTGTGGGCCTCGCTGTCTCCGCCCTCCTGCTCCTGCCCAACTCGGGCAGCGTTCCCTGTTCCGTGCTGGGCCAGCCTGGCCTCGCATCCCTCCTCCAGGATGCACCTCCTTCCACGTGTTCTGAGCTTTTATTTGAGATAATTATAGAATAATAGACACATGAGAGTGACAAAGAATGCGATGCGCCTTCCCCAGGGTCCCCAGATGCTCACGTCCTGTGACATCTGCTTTACCGCTCTGGCTGTGTCCCTCCACCTCTCTCTGTCTCCTTCCATCCCTCAATCACTCTCTGTCTCTCCGTGTCTCTCTGTCTCTATCTCTGTGTCTCTATGTCTCTCTATGTGTCTGTCTGCATGTCTTTGTTTCTCACTGTGTCTCTGTCTTTCTGTCTCTGTCTCTGTATGTTTCTGTCTCTCTGTATCCCTCTGTATCTCTATGTCTCTATGTCTCTCTATGTGTCTTTCTCTGTGTCTCTGTGTATCTCTCTCTGTCTCTGTTCTCTCTTTGTCTCTGTGTGTCTCTGTGTCTTTATGTCTCTGTCTCTGTGTCTCTATGTCTCTCTCTGTGTCTCTGTGTGTCTCTGTGTCTCTGTCTTTCTCTGTGTCTCTATGTCTCTCTGTGTCTCTGTGTGTTTCTCTCTGTGTCTCTGTCTCTGTGTGTCTCTCTGTGTCTCTGTGTCTCTCTGTGTCTGTTCTCCCTCTGTCTCTGTGTCTCTGTGTGTCTCTCTCTGTCTCTGTTCTCTCTTTGTCTCTGTGTGTCTCTGTGTCTTTATGTGTCTCTGTCTCTGTGTCTCTATATCTCTCTGTGTGTCTCTGTTCTCTCTGTCTCTGTGTCTCTGTGTGTCTCTGTCTCTGTGTCTCTATGTCTCTCTCTGTGTCTCTGTGTGTCTCTCTCTGTGTCTCTATGTCTCTCTCTGTGTCTCTATGTCTCTCTCTGTGTCTCTATGTCTCTGCATGTGTGTGTCGCTTCGTCTCTCACATGTCTGTCTGTCTCCCACGTGTGCACACACTTTTTCCCGGGCTGTGTCAGGGTGCGGTGCAGACACTGGTGCCCTCCAGCCATGAACCGCTCAGCGCCGTCCTGAGCACCACACACCCCTCCACACCTGCACCACGAAGGTCAAAGTCAGGCTCGTGTCTGCATCTGGGGGACCCTGACCTAAGCCAGGGCCTGAGGAGAGAGGTCAGACAGGTCAGGCTGGGAGCCTGGCACAGGAGGGATGGAGGTGACATTTGGAATTGAGAAATCCCCTCACCTTCCTGCAATCTCGGCCGTCACTGAGATGCCCTGGCTAGTGACGCTGCAATCCAGGCTCACTCGGCAGAACTGAGCGGCCACCCTGCCGGGAACCCAGCTCAGGACCCTGAGAGAGCCTCTGCCCTGGGAGACAACCACCCCGCAGGCCTCGCGCTGCAGACTGCAGTCCATGTCCTCCAGCTGTGGCTGAGAGCGGGGGCTCTGCTTGCCCCTTCCCCATGGCTGCACCTTCCCGGCAGTGCCTGTCCTGTGGGCTGCATGAGGCCTGACGAGCGGCCCGGGGCCAACAGGGGCTGGTGGGAGCCTGTGCAGGGAGGGAGCCCAGGGCCCAGGAGACAGGATCACCTGCTCAGGGTCACAGCGGGTCGGCAGAAGGGCGGGGCTGACCCTGGGGTCCTGGACTTCTGCCAGAGTGCCCGTAACCCTGGGCCCTGTTGCCCTGGACTGGATGCAGGTTTGGGTGGAATTCTCTTCCCAGGCCCAGCTGTGGGTGCTGGTGGTGGCACTGACCATGCCACCCGCCAGCACTTGCATGTCCTAAACGTCCCACTGCTGGGAATAGGCATGGCAGGGACAGGCCAGGACGGAGGGAAGGCCTCAAATCGCTCCTTCTGGCCAAGTGTGGGGTGGCAGCGGGTGGTGAAAGTGGGGGTGGGTGGGCTAGAGCGGGGTCAGGCACAGGATGCAGGTCCTGGCAAAGGTTTGGATGTGACGCCAAGTGTGGCAGGGGTGCGGGGGGCTGCATGGGTGG
This sequence comes from Pongo abelii, assembly GCF_028885655.2. Lineage (NCBI taxonomy): Eukaryota > Metazoa > Chordata > Mammalia > Primates > Hominidae > Pongo > Pongo abelii. Next base: position 4,618,004 of record NC_071988.2, read on the forward strand.
AGGGGCAAGGGCAGTGGTGGGGAGCAGCTGGGGTTGAGAGGCGGTGGTGGCCCCACCAGGGTTGTGTCCGCAGAGGGCACTTTTGTGGCATCTGGATGTGCAGAGATAATGTCCCTTTAATCTTAAATATCTCCGTGTGGATACGTACGATGACAAACCCTTCAAGAGGTGACACTCAGCGGCTGTGGAGGAGCCCCCGGGCAGCCCCGGAGGGTGGAAAAGAGTGTGTTCCTGGTTCCTGCAGGGCTGTGGTGTGCTCCCTCCAGCTGTGGCAAGGGTCCCTATAATTTTCCTGCAGTTGGCAGGAAGCTCCAGCCATGCAGCCGCGGTGGATTCCCTGCCCCCAAAGGGGTCCCCCTGCTTCACCCCTGCCCCATCTGTGGGTCTCTGGGTCAGCGCAGACCTTGTGGTATCTTTGTGCAGACTGAGCACTTCCACTCCTGCTACAGCCACTGGCGGTCAGTGACATCACCCCAAGGCGTCCGCTTCCCAGCACCCCTGCCCACAGGCCTGGCCCTGGCGGTGGAGTAGAGGGCTCTGGAGCCTCCCCTCTCCATCTGCTGTGGCTCCCCGGTTCCCCAGGCTGCTGCAGCGACACACCGGCCTTCGCCAGCCTGCAGGCCTGCACCCTGCGGTGCCCTTTCCCCTTCCGTGAGAATATCCTGTCAATATCCAGGTTAGGCGTCGCTGCCCCCAGGCTGGGGAGGCCCTGGCTCTAGACGAACACTGCCCCTGGGCCTCCCCTACGAGGCTTGCAGCCTGGACTAAAGCTGGTGACATTGTCAGTGAAGGCTAAATCCATATTTTCTTTGAGATCTGCTAGCGGGAGTGTTGGTTCCCATGGCAGGAGTGCTTCCAACAGGGGCCACAGAAATGGTCCCATCAATCAGAAGACGAATGTGCCACCCGGCCAGTTGGGCCCCTCATTCCGCTGAACAAATGGGCCCAGAGGGTGATTCCACAGACTGGGGCGATGGCTCCTGATTCCCTGGGAAGAAATCGGGGTGCGGTTTCTACTGCACAGTGAGGCAGGGAGGGCCGTGTCTAGGAACTGGGGATTTCCTGCCGTGCCTCTTTGTACTCACGTGTTCGGTGAGAAAAGTTAATGAAAATGTAGCACAACTTCAAAGAAAGGTGGGACCCCAGAGACTCAGACCCTCCAGAAATAGGTGCTCAGCTGTGTCCATAAGCAGTGCATTTCGCCACAGCGATTGGAGGGATTGTCCACGGAAGGACTGGAAGGACGGCGTCCACGCACTTGGCCCCTCAGGCCTCGGTCTGGGTGGAGTGAGGGTCCCTCGTCGTGCACCTGCCTCGTATCCCTGTCAGGAAGTAGCAGCGACTCAGATGCAGGCACCATGAGAGAAGCCATGTGGACGCGTGGACAATCTGAGAGCATCTTCAGGAGCAAGCCCCCACCTCACCCTATCCGGGGTTCTCTGACCCCAGGCTGGGTGCCTTACAGAATAGGGGATGGGGGAGGTGGCCAGAGAGAGAGAGAGAGATTGCAGAGCCACCGAGAGCTGAGTGTGCACCCAGGCCCAGCGGCTCCCGGAATCTACTCCGAGGAAATGTAATCAAGGCTGCTCGCAAGTACTCAGCGGCAGGAAGCTCCCCCGGCAGGTTTACAAGGCCTACAAGGCCGGAGAACTGGAACCACTTAAGCGCCTGGTGGGGATGTTTGAGGAAGCTCTGTCGACTGTCTCTCCCTTTCCGTCTCTGGCTCATTCCCAAGTTGGGAAAAATAACAATTACTTTTATGCAACTGTTTATTATTAGTAGCATTATTAGTCATCATCTATCGTAACAGAAAGTGCACATTCTCAGGCCAGGCGCAGTGGCTCATGCCTGTAATCCCAGCACTTTGAGAGGCCGAGGCAGGTGGATCACTTGAGTCCAGGAGTTCGAGACCAACCTGGGCAACATAGCGAGACCCTGTCTCTACTAAGAATACAAAAAGTTAGCCTTGTGTAGTGGCGTGCGCCTGTGGTCCCAGCTACTCTGGAGCCTGGAGGTCAAGGCTTCAGTGAGCCAAGATCACACCACTAAACTCCAGCCTGGGTGACAGAGTGAGCCCTGTCTCAAAAAAATAAACAAACAAAAATATACATTCTCATTGTGGGTAATTTAGAAAGTAGCAGAGTATGCAGACGTTTAAAAAGTCACCCTCTGTAGTAGGTGGGTTGCTGGCCCTGAGAAAGATACGTCCATATCCCAGCCCCCAGGTATTTTGCAAACACCTTATGACCATGTTTGCACAAAGTGTCTTTGCAGATGTGATCAAGTTGAGATCATCCTGGATTAGCCAGAAGGCCCTGAGTTTACTGATGATCGTCCTTATGAGAGACACACAGAGCAGGAGCAGGAGAGGGAGGAGGGGGCTCCGTGAAGACAGAGGTAGGGACTGGAGTGACATGGCCACAAGCCAAGGAACATCTGGAGCCACCAGAAACTGGCAGAGGCAGGAGGATCCTCCTCCGGAGGCTTTGGGGGGCACACAGCCCTGCCCACGCCTTGATTTAGGATTTCTGGCCTCCAGAGAACTGTGAGGGGGCACATTTCTGTTGCTTTAACCCACCCACCACATGTGGTCATTTGCCATGGTAGCCACCAAAAACCACCCCAGGAAACTGCACCTGAATCTCCAGTCAGCATGGGGCCTTGTGACATCTGGGCTGCTCTCCTCTGGACTTGAGTCTTGGGCTGTGTTTGTGTGTGTGTGTGCAAGTGTGTGTGTGAGTGTGCGTTACATAGTTAAGATCACACTAACAGACCTTGCAGCATCTTCCTTTGAAAAATCATAATTTCATAAGAGTGTTCTTTTTGTTAAATAATTTTTACAGAAAATCCTTCTGATTTATTTTATAAAATGTGGAAGATACAGGCATATACAGTCAAGGAATGAAAGTTATGTTTGGCCAGGAGCAGTGCCTCACGCCTGTGGTCCCAGCACTTTGGGAGGCCGAGGTGGGTGGACCATGAGTTTGGGGGTTCAAGACCAGCCTGGCCAAGATGGTGAAACCCTGTCTCTACTAAAAATACAAAAATTAGCTGGGCGTGGTGGTGGGCACCTGTAATCCCTGCTACTCGAGAGGCTGAGGCAGAGAATTGCTTGAATCCGGGAGGCGGAGGTTGCAGTGAGCTGAAATCGAGCCACTGCACTCTAGCCTGGGTGACAGAGTGAGACTCCGTCTCAAAATATATATATATATATATATTTAATTATGCCAGTCAAAAATAATCATCATTTTTGTGTTTTTCTTCTAGATTTGCACATGGATCAAAACCTTCTCGGGAAATGTAAAATGGTACATCCACTGTGGAAAATGCTTTGGTGGTTTCTTAACAATCCAAAACACCCACACGTGACCCAGCTCTTGGCTCCTGGGTGATTGTCCCAGGGAAATAAAGACACAGGTACACAAACACCTGTACAGAGCTGTTCACTGCAGCTTTATTCGTAACAGCCAGAAACTGTCAACAACCAGACGTACTAGATGAGTTATTACACAGTCACAGACCGCACTGTCCACCGTGGCCACAGCTCGACTATAAAAAGGAGCAAACGGCCGATGGCCCAGCAAGGGGGCTGCACTGCAAACACATTACACTGAGGGGAAAAGCCAATCTCAGAATGTCACCTACTGTGTGACTCCATGTATATGATCTTGAATTGACAAACCCATAAGGATGAAGTTCAGACTTACAGTTGCTGGGGTGGGCAGGGAGGTGGTTCTGGCCACCACAGGGCAGCCGAGGGAGGGCTTTGTGGGGGTCACACTGCTGTGTCTTGACGGTGGTGGTGCTTACAGGAATCCATGCACGTGATAAAATGACACGGAACTAAGGACACGCATTGTACACACATCAATTTCCTGGCTTCCATACTTTATTATAGTCACATAAGATCGCTGGGAGAAGGGTGCACGAGACCTCTCTTCCTATCTTTGCAAAGTCTTGTAAATCTATAATTATTTCAAAAGAAAAGCAAAAAACACCTTCTGCCTGAAAGATGGAAACCACTCTGGGTATTTAAGACTGGTGATTAATTTAGGGTATTGTCACATAGGTGATGGAGGGACAGAAAAGCCACTCAGAGGACACTGAGGCACAGAGCAGGGGGCTGTTACCCCACCAGGACTGGAGCAGCAGAGGCAGGAGGTAGGAATGCTGGAGCCCTGGGCTGGGGTTCCTTGGCTAGAGCTCAGGTCACAAAGGGAGTGTGTATTAGTCTGTTTTCACTGCGGATAAAGACATACCCGAGGCTGGGCAATTTACAAAGAAAGAGGTTTAATTGGACTTACAGTTCCCTGTGGCTGGGGAACCCTCACAATCATGGCGGAAGGCAAGGAAAAGCAAGTCACATCTTACATGGATGCCAGCAAGCAAAATGAGCTAGTGCAGGAACCCTCCTCCCACTTACAATAACCATCAGATCTCATGAGACTTACTATCACGAGAACAGCATGGGAAAGACCTACCCCCATGATTCAATTACCTCCCACCAGGTCCCTACCACAACACAGGGGAATTCAAGATGAGACTTGGGTGGGGACACAGCCAACCTATATCAGAGTGTATGTAGGAGTGCATGTGTGTGCACATACACAACGGGAGAAACCCCCTGGCGTCTCCTCTCCTCTCACCTGGGGCCCTCCCATCAGCTGAGCCCAGCAGGAGGCTGGTTGGAAAGGGAGCCTGGGAAATATTTTCTTCCCAAGACACAGAACAGACTAGGGAAGAGTAGAGAAAGGGGTAGAGAACCTGAAGGCAAATGAACAGCAGGGTATGTGCATGAGGCACACTTATTTTTGTCACCGTGCTCACGCTATAGTGGAATGTTCTACTTATTTGACTTATTATTTGTTTTGAGACAGAGTTTCGTTTTTGTTGCCCAGGCTGGAGTGCAATGGCACGATCTTGGCTCACTGCAGTCTCTGCCTCCCAGGTTCAAGCAATTCTCCTGCCTCAGCCTTCTGAGTTGCCAGGATGACAGGCATGCACCACCACGCCCTGCTTTTTGTATTTTTAGTAGACATGGGGTTTCACCATGTTGGTCAGGCTGGTTCTGAACTCCTGACCTTAAATTATCCTCCCGCCTTGGCCTCCCAAAGTGCTGGGATTACAGGTGTAAGCCACCATGCCCGGCCATTGACTTATAAATAAAAGATGAATTCTCCTTTTATTAAACCTCTTTTGGCCAGGCGTGGTGGCTCACGCCTGTAATCCCAGCACTTTGGGAGGCCAAGGGGGGGCAGATCACTTGAGGTCAGGAGTTCAAGACCAGCCTGACCAACATGGTGAAACCCCATGCCTACTAAAAATACAAAAATTAGCCAAGCGTGGTGGCACATGCCTATAATCCCAGCTACTTGGGAGGCTGAGGCAGGAGAATCGCTTGAACCTGAGAGGCAGAGGTTGCAGTGAGCTGAGATTGTGTCACTGCACAACAGTGCACGACAGAGTAGAAATCTGTCTCAAAAAAAACAAAAAACAAACAAACAAAAAACTTCTTTGGAACACATGCTTTGAACAGATCCACACCAGCCAACGGGTGTGGGCTTATGCTCTGTTCAGTCAGCCCCATCACTGAGTGCTGGGATTACCAACCCTGTGATGAACTGTCTTGGGCGTAAACGGTTGAGGGGCCTCTGCAGGGACTTCGTTAGGACGTAGATAAGAATAAGGTGAGGATAAGAGTCTTCACAGGCCCATGAATATCAACTCTTTTTTTTAATTATTATTATACTTTAAGTTTTAGGGTACATGTGCACAATGTGCAGGTTAGTTACATATGTATACATGTGCCGTGCTGGTGTGCTGCACCCATTAACTCATCATTTAGCATTAGGTATATCTCCCAGTGCTATCCCTCCCCCCTGCCCCCACCCCACAACAGTCCCCAGAGTGTGATGTTCCCCTTCCTGTGTCCATGTATTCTCATTGTTCAATTCCCATCTATGAGTGAGAACATGCGGTGTTTGGTTTTTTGTCCTTGCGATAGTTTACCGAGAATGATGATTTCCAATTTCATCCATGTCCCTACAAAGGGCGTGAACTCATCATTTTTTATGGCTGCATAGTATTCCATGGTGTATATGTGCCACATTTTCTTAATCCAGTCTATCATTGTTGGACATTTGGGTTGGTTCCAAGTCTTTGCTATTGTGAATAGTGCTGCAATAAACATACGTGTGCATGTGTCTTTATAGCAGGATGATTTATAGTCCTTTGGGTATATACCCAGTAATGAGATGGCTGGGTCAAATGGTATTTCTAGTTCTAGATCCCTGAAGAATCGCCACACTGACTTCCACAATGGTTGAACTAGTTTACAGTCCCACCAACAGTGTAAAAGTGTTCCTATTTCTCCACATCCTCTCCAGCACCTGTTGTTTCCTGACTTTTTAATGATTGCCATTCTAACTGGTGTGAGATGGTATCTCATTGTGGTTTTGATTTGCTTTTCTCTGATGGCCAGTGCTGATGAGCATTTTTTCATGTGTCTTTTGGCTGCATAAATGTCTTCTTTTGAGAAGTGTCTATTCATATCCTTTCCCTCTTTTAAGACTCTTGGGGCCAGGCACAGTGGCTCACGCCTGTAATCCCAGCACTTTGGGAGGCCGAGGCGAGCAGATCATGAGGTCAGGAGATCGAGACCATCCTGGTTAACACGGTGAAACCCCGTCTCTACTAAAAATACAAAAAATTAGCCGGGCATGGTGGCGGGCACCTGTAGTCCCAGCTACTCAGGAGGCTGAGGCAGGAGAATGGCATGAACCCGGGAGGTGAAGCTTGCGGTGAGCTGAGATCGCACCACTGCACTCCAGCCTGGGTGACAGAGTGAGACTCTGTCTCAAAAAAAAAAAAAAAAAAAAAAAAGACTCTGGGCCAGCTTGCTTTCTGGGAAGGTTTTACCAGGTTTCTTCTTTTTCCAGGAGGAGGACCTCTCTTAATGTATCTTTGATGTCATGGAACACTATCTTTAAAAGGCATTAGATGTTTTAAAAGGTTTAGAAGGCCACCTCTCTGTAACTGGTTCATGGTGCTGGATGAGTCTCCTGTGAGTGACACAGACAGAAGCCAAGGGGAGGAGTCGGGGACGGAGAGCCAGGAATGCCAGAGATGCTTGTGTCAGCATGGCTCCTGCCCACTCTTGGATGATGCCTGGGGTCTGGCCAGCAGCTGCTCATACTGAAACCCTCCCATTTGGCAGCCTGCTTGATCGAACCCTCCCTGCAGCCCACACTGCTGTCACACCCTACAAGTCATTGTCCCAGAAGGCCTCACCTTCTAGCTGGCTCTGCCTGGAACTCCCCCTCCCTGCACCGTCACCCGTTTGCTGTTTCCTCACTGGCTCTGTGATTTAACACGTATTCCCCAAGCACCCTGAGTCCTGGGGATGCCTGAGCAGCACTCAGGGAGCAGGGGGGAGGACAGGGAGGCAGGACATGCTGAGGTGTCACACCCCAGGTGGACCCCTGCACTGCATCCCCCTGTGAAGCCTCATTTGCCCCAAGCGGGATTCCCCGCCTCCCTTCTCTGTGGCCCCGTGCCCCGTGCCAGTCTGCCTCATGGCTAGAGTAGCCACAGCGTCCACCTCCGCTCCACAGTGTGGGATGCATCATTTATATCTGTTCCTTTCAGCCTACTCCTGACCCAGCACCAGCAAGGGCTTAAAAAACAGGGGCCCTATGAACAGATCGATGAGCGGTGCTGTGATCTCTTACTGGCGTGGTGCATGCTGGGATGCCCTGTTTAGAGCCCACCTGCTTCTGGTGCACTTGGAAACATGCCTACCACTCTTTGTGTATTGCATTGTACAGAAGAGAAACCAGGCTGGGCACGGTGGCTCATGCCTATAATCTCAGCACTTTGGGAGGCCGAGGTGGGCGGATCACCTGAGGTCAAGAGTTTGAGACCAGCCTGGCCAACATGGTGAAACCCTGTCTCTACTAAAAATACAAAAATTAGCCGGCATGGTGGCGCGCGCCTGTAGTCCCAGCTACTCAGGAGGCTGAGGCTGGAGAATCGCTTGAACATAGGAGGCAGAGGTTGCAATGAGCCAAGATTGCGCCATTGCACTTCAGCCTGGGCGACAGAGCAAGACTCCGTCTCAGAAAAAAAAAAAAAAAAAAGAAAGAAACCAGAGGGTCAGAGAGGGAAGTGACTTGCCTCTGGTCACACAGCCAGCACATGGCTCTATCAACCCAGAGTTGAGAGAGCATCTTCCCTGGCCCCACCAGCTACAGGGGGCTGTGCAGGAAGGCCCTGGACTGGATTTCTCCTCACAATTTATGACTTCGGAAGACCTGACTTTGGGCATATAATCATGGAAAGACAGAATTCATGTGCCAAGATCTTAATTGCAGTCGGGTGCTGTGGCTTATGTGTACAATGCCAGCATTTTGTGAGGCTGAGACAGGAGGATCACTTGAGGCCAGGAGTTCAAGACCAGCCTGGGCAACACAGTGAGACCCTGTCTCTACAAAAAATAAAATTAGCAAGCATGGTGACATGCATCTGTAGTCCCAGCTACTTAGGAGGCTGAGGTGGGAGGATTGCTTGAGCCTGGGAGTTTGAGGCTTCCATGAGCCGTGATCATGCCACTGCACTCTAGCCTCACCAGCCCATCCACGAATCAGGACGTGGCCCTCTCCAGCCTCACCAGCCCATCCATGAATCAGGACGCGGCCCTCACCAGCCCATCCACGAATCAGGACCCGGCCCTCTCCAGCCCATCCACGAATCAGGACGTGGCCCTCTCCAGCCTGTCCACGAATCAGGACGCAGCCCTCACCAGCCTCACCAGCCCATCCACGAATCAGGACGCGGCCCTCTCCAGCCCATCCACGAACCAGGACGCGGCCCTCTCCAGCCCATCCACGAATCAGGACGCCGCGGCCCTCTCCAGCCCATCCACGAATCAGGACGCGGCCCTCTCCAGCCCATCCACGAATCAGGACGCGGCCCTCACCAGCCCATCCACGAATCAGGACGTGGCCCTCTCCAGCCCATCCACGAATCAGGACGCGGCCCTCTCCAGCACATCCACGAGTCAGGACGCGGCCCTCACCAGACACTGAATCTACTTCACCTTGAACTTGCGCTTTCCAGCCTCCAGAACGGGGAGAAAGAAATGTCTGCTATTTGTAAGCCACCCAGGCCGCAGTATTCTGTGATAGCAGCAGGAATGGATTGAGCCAGTGGCATTGGCACGGTGGAATGCTGTGGGGTTTTATTAGAAACAGAAAGAAGAGGGACGGGCCTGGACACGCAGACCTGCCAAGAGGCCCACATACTGGTAAGAGGAAAACGGAGGTTCTCAACGCAGCCAGAGCCTCTCTCCCTCTCTCTCACACACACAAAACACAGGCACACACACGCCCACAAAACACACACAACACACACACACAACCTTACTTCCTCAATTCCAAGTTACTGTTGATGACAAGAGAATCACCTATTTGAAAATAACTTTTCGGCTGGGCGCGGTGGCTCACGCCTGTAATCCCAGCACTTTGGGAGGCCGAGGCGGCGGGTGGATCACGAGGTCAGGAGATCGAGACCATCCTGGCTAACACGGTGAAACCCCGTCTCTACTAAAAATACAAAAAATTAGCTGGGCGTGGTGGCGGGCGCCTGTAGTTCCAGCTACTCAGGAGGCTGAGGCAGGAGAATGGCGTGAACCCGGGAGGTGGAGCTTGCAGTGAGCTGAGATCGCGCCACTGCACTCCAGCCTGGGAGACAGAGCGAGACTCCGTCTCAAAAAAAAAAAGAAAAAGAAAATAACTTTTCCAGAAACGAAACTATTTCTCACCAAAAAGAAGATCCTCTCCCTTGCTGACAATGCCCATCTGTTCAGCTGCGTATCACTCATTCATCAGCATCTCAGTCACAGAGTTCGACCAGCAATTTTTACTTTCAATAGCTGAAGCTTCTTCTGAACCTCAGCTAATTTGCAAACTTAGAGGGTCTTGATCTTCCCAAGCCCCAGCCTGCAACCTTAGCCCAGACACCCAGGCACCAGGGCCCCATCTGTTTGGACTCCGGAGAGGAGTCAGTGTCTGACCTCCTTTCTCCCTGAGAGCTTGGGACCTTTGCACGGTGACAAGTGGACAGGGACCCTCCGGGGGTCATTCTGTCCACTTGCTCTGAACAAGGAAACCTGCTCTGGAGGTGGGTAGAAGTGAGCCCCTCAAACCTCCAGGAGCACCCCATGCCCGGTGTTGTCACCATGACCCCAACAGAGACGAGGCAGCTCCTCTTAGTCATGTACCCCTCCACATGGAGAGGGTCAAAGCAGGAAGAGAGGCACGGAAAAGGGAAGGATAGAAGGAGAGAACAGAGGCAGGGAAAGGGGAAAGAAGGAGGGAAGGAGAGGCAGAAAGAAGGAAGGAAGGACAGAGGAAGGCAGGGAGGGAGAGGAAGGAACCCCTCTGTGAGGCTCGCAATCCCGCATTACAGGTGGGGAAACTGAGGGCAGACAGTCTCCCAGGGCTAAGAGCATAGGAGAGCCAGCCACAGAGCGCAGAGCTGCCTGCCACAGAAGTGCATATTCTTTCACTAAGCGACACCCGCCACCCTTCCCCCACTCCCCATCAAAATGCTAGATAAGAAAACCACAGGGATGTAGGGTCATGCAGCAGACGCAAGCAGTGGCTTGGGAAAGGCACTGTAAATCCACGCTGATTCTGGCCATGGTGAAACACGGCAGCTGGGGGTTCCGGGGTGGCTGTGGGGAGGCTGGAGGTGGCCCTGAATCGTCTTTTCCTGGGAAATGGGGTAAATGTGCTTCCAGTTCATCTGGGTCCATGTCTCCATTCCCGGCCACTGCCTGGGGCTGATGACCTCCATGACCTCATTGCCCCATCAAGAGGCAGGTACCCCTTGAAATTCGGACCTGACCACCCAGGCCTCACACAGCCCTCCTTGGCCTCAGGAGTGGCGTCACCCCCCTCCTGCAGACCAGCTCCCTCAGGCCAACCCTCCCCTGTTCTGCCTCCTACCGCTCTGCATCCTGTTGCCTCCTGCTTCCTGAATCCACCATGGCTTCAAGCGCCTCTCTTGGCTCATCTGGAGCGCATCCCTGTTGGCCAGCCAGAAAATGGCCCCCTAGGACCTTGTGCCGGGAACCTGGAACCAGCACCTGTGATCTCATAGGGAGACGTGGATTCAGCCCAGGGACTTGGGATGGAGGGATGATCCCGGACTATCTGAGTAGGCCTGAAACGCCACCACAAGTGTCCTTAGGAGACAGAGGCAGAGGGAGATTGGAACAGACACGCAGAGCAGAAGGCCTTGTAAAGACACTGCAGAGAGGGGAGCGCCGTGGGTCACCAGCAGCCTGGGAGGGCAGGAAGGGTCCTCTCCCCACCTTCCGAGGGCATGGCCCTGCCGATGATGCCTTGATTTGGACCCCTGGCCTCCAGAACCTTGAGAGGAGGCACGTCTGCTGCTTTAAGCCACTAAACCGGAGTAACTGATTATGGCGGCGACTGGAAACTGAGACAGGTCTCCTGGAGTGCGGAGCTAGATTTTCAGCCAGACCAACAGGTAAAGAACGCCTGCCCTTTCATTTTGGCCCTGAATTGCAATGCCGTTTTTATCCTCCCGAGCTATGCACCAAGGGTCCTCACACAACAGAGAAATAAAGGATTAGTGAGACACACAGTGTGTCAAGATGGACACAGGTGATGAGGGGAGACTGGTGGCATGGAACAGCCTGGCTGGCACTGCCCTGGCTCCCGCTGCAGCCTCGCAGCGACGGCTGATGCCCCTGCCTGCTGACCTCCAGGCTTACCATGGAAACGCCACCACAGGTGCTGTGGGGAAGCTGGAGGCTGCAGGGGTGTCCAGGCTCTGCCCTTCCCTACTTCCTTCCCCTCTTTGGGCCTCAGCTGCAAGAAGGGGCTGTGACCACGCGATGTCTGTAATGCACCTTGTCCCTAAAATGGCAGCGGCCCCAACTGCCCACCAAGAAGCGCAGGCCATTGTTCAGAGCGGGTGTTTGAGAATATTCATTTGTCAAACACGCAGTTAACAAAAGCAGCCCGGCCACGTTTTCTGTAGCAGGAAATTCAGCAGAGCCGGTGGGTCCATCCCCGGTGGAAAATGCCCACGACAATCACTCATTGCAAAAGGTCCAGTCAGGAAAGGGGCTGCAGGGACTTCTGAGAAAGAGCAAAGAACATTCCATTCAGTGCAGAAGCCTCCAGAGCTTCCCTTCATGGGATATCTTCCTCCTGCACACTCAGAACCCTTTCCCAACCACATGGGACACACCTGCCCCTGGACCTCGGAGGCTGAGGCCTCCTTCCAAACCCCAGCCCCAGGAGAAGCTTTCTGCCTGCCTTGCAGGTCCCTCTCAGGGGAGTTCAATACTCGTGGAACCTGCCTTCCTTCAGGAGTTCTCACACCCCCACCTGGGCTTGTTTATTCCCTCAACAAACGCCTGCTAGGCGCGGACCCTGTGCTGATGGGCACATGATGGTGAGCGAGACCCACTCCAGACTCCAGGGCCTCATGGAGTGGAGGAGCTGGGTAAACAGGTGGATGGCAATTCAGTGCAACAAACACTACTCAGGGGAGTGTAGAGGTGGGGGGAACTGCCAGGAGGTGGTGCAGGCAGAAAATGCTTATAAAGGGGTCATTCACATGGGGTCCTGAAGCGGGGATAGAAGCCCGCCAGGCCAAGGGTAGAGTGCAGCCCATGCACGGGGGTGGATAGATTATTGCCCATGCACGCCAGTCTCTCCTGTCCAGACTTTTTCCATTAAAAAGATAACAACAACAGCTGGGTGTGCTGCGAAACAGCCATGGTCCCAGCTACTCAGGAGGCTGAGGCATGAGGACCAGTTGAGCTCAGGAGTTCAAGACAAACCTGGACAACATAGTGAGACCCCGTCTCAGAAACAAAAAAAAAAGAAAAGAAAAGCTAACAGTAACAGCACTGTGTATTGAGGGCTTGTTCTTTACAAACACACCCTCACATGACCCTCACAGGAACCTCTGACATCGGCATCACTGTCCCCATTTTGCAGAGGAGGAAGCCAGGACTCCAAGGGGTTGACTTCCCACGGCCATGAGCTCTGAGCAGTGGAGCCAGGCTGCCTCCCAGCCCTGTAGCCATAGGCCTGTCCCTCGTTCCCCATGTGCAGGGGAGATTGGCCAACGATGAGCACTGAGGGTGCAGGAACAGCTCTATGACGGCTGCCCCAACTCTCCCTATGCCTTTTCAATGTTTAGACAAATCCTTCCCATGGTGTGACAGCTGCCTGCGGTGTTCAGGACAGTCACACGCCATGCAGGTGTGCAGCCTGGGAGCAAGAGGCTTTGCCCTCTGCCCGGTGTAGAGTGGCCAGACCATCCGGGTGTGTATAAGCACTCCCTGATGTTCACACAAACACGCTTTAACATCGCATTTCTCAGAATGTATCCCGTCATTAATCAATACATCTGTAACTGTATGTGTGTATGTGTGTACTTGGTTATATATGATGTTTGCAGATGTTATACATAAAATGTCATATCTAACACATCTATTAGATCCTATATTACACAAGTGCATGCGTGTACTTGGTTATATATGATGTTTGCAGATGTTATACATACATAAAATGTCATAACAAATCTACTAGATTCTGTATTACACACGTGCACATGATAAACTCTATATATTCCGTGTAGCGCACCATGCACATGTGTGGTGAGGGTCAATTTTGTGCCAGCTTGACTGGGCTGGTAAAGTATTTCTTAGGGGGGGTGGTGTGAGAGCGCTTCTAGAAGAGTTTAGCGTTTGAATCCATAGTATTAAAGAAGGCTGCCCTCATCAGCACCAGCGTAGGCAGCAGCATCCCATTCCTTGAGGGTCCAGATGGGCCAAAAAGGTAAGGGAAGGGCAAATCCTCTCCCTGTCTGCTGTGGAGCTGGGACATCCATCTTCCCCTGCCCTTGAGCATCAGCTCCGCTGGTCCTCAGACCGTCAGACCTAGAATCACACCACCAACTCTCCTGGTCTCCAGCTTCACAGGCAGCATTTCATAGGACTTCTCTGCCTGCACAGTCACTTGAGCCAATTCCCGTAATCAATCTCCGTATGTGTGTGTATCTATGTGTACGAACATATATGTATATGATGTATAAGTGTACATATTTACGTGTGTGTGTGTGTGTGTATATATGTATATATATCTCCTATTGGCCCCATTTCCCTGGAGAACCCTGACTAAAACCTGTGATGCAAGTATCTTCTCTGAGCTTGGGGCCTGTCTTTTCTGTGTCCATGGTGTCTTTTCCACACAGTGGTTTGTAGTTTTAATACAGCCAAACTTAGTCATCTTTTCCTTTTATGTTCTAGGTGCCTTGTTTGAGAAATTCTTTCCCACTCTGGCTCATGACGATATCTTTTTTTTTTTTTTTTTTGAGACAGAGTTGTGCTGTGTTGCCCAGATGGAGTGCAGTGGCGCAATCTCGGCTCACTGCAAGCTCTGCCTCCTGGGTTCAAGCGATTGTCCTGCCTTAGCCTCCCGAGTAGCTGGGACTACAGGCGTGCGCCACCCTGCCCAGCTAATTTTTGTATTTTTAGTAGAGACGGGGTTGCACCATGTTGGCCAGGCTGGTCTCAAACTCCTGACCTCAGGTGATCTGCCCGCCTTGGCATCCCAAAGTGCTGGGATTACAGGCGTGAGCCACCACGCCTGGCCAATAGCCTCATTTTTTAAAGAAGTTAACATCATTTTTGCTTTCCACCTTTGGATTTGTTATGTGGCAGGAATGGGTTTTTGAGGAGGATGTGAGAGGCTGAGGAGATGGTGACCACCCAGATTAAGGGTGGGTCTGCCTTTCCCAGCCCACTGACTCAAATGTTAATCTCCCTTGGCAACACCCTCACAGACACACCCAGGGTCAATACTTTGTATCCTTCAATCCAATCAAGTTGACACTCAATATTAACCATCATACATAGTGTCTATCTTCTTGATATTCAACATTGCATAATTGTTATAATCGCATTTCCCAACTCACTGTTCCAGGTCTGTGGGAATGGAATTGACTTTTGTTTACTCTTTTCCCAGGAAACTTGGCCTCTTAGTGACCCTTAAAGCTGTCTGGGACGTCTTGGATTTTCTGGGTAAACAACCCTGTCATTTGTGAATCATGTCGGTTTGTTTCTTCTTTAACAATTCTTTGAATCGATTTCTTTTTCCTTGTTTTGCTGCGTTGTCTGGGACTTCCAGTATAACGGTGACCACACGATGAGCCTAGCTCTTGAACTTGAGTGGAATGCTTCTTACGTCCGCTGTTAGGTAAAGCAGAAAGCCCTGGTCAGGTTGAGGTCAATACCATCTCTCCTTTGCTAAGAGCATTGATCACCAGTGGGGCACCAGAGCATAGGTGGCTCTGGAGGTTCCTTTGATCTGTCCCTACAGGGTCAGGGGCTTGGGGTGAAGCTCCCATAAGGGTGAAGGCTGAGCTTACAGTGGTCCCAGGGCCTCCTTCCCTCCAGGGCCCTTCCCCCGGCACAGGGAGGGCTGTCCCAGAGCATGTGGGACCCACGTGGGAAGGTAACATCACTCCTCCGTCAGTGGCCCATCCCGGGTGGGGCCCCAGAGGCTCGTGCTGGAAACAAGGCTTAGGTCAGAACCGGCCCAGCTTTGCACTCCGCCCTGGATCCAGGCCGTGTCGGGAATGGGTGTGTTCACAGGGCCCGACAGTGTGAGCCGTGGCCACACAGCGGGGTCCTCCCTGCTGGCCTGGAGATAGCCAGTCTGGTGTGCGTTCCTGCATAGGAGGCGGGGATGCACACAGGGGCTCCCCTTTGGGGCCGACAAGGGCGAGGAGGTGAAGGGAGAGGCTTGCCCATGGGCCTCTTGGAGTCCCTGAGGCTCTGGGGACAGGGCAAGGGGACTGGCACTGGCTATCCTCCCCAGAGGGGCTGGGCCTGGCCTGAAGCCTGGGGTGCTGGCATTGTGAAACTTCCCCCCCTCTCAGACTTCTCTGGAAACCCAGCCCTCCCCACGCGGATGAGTCCCCAGAGGTCTCCTCATCCTGCAGTCCGGGCTTATCAGAGCGGTCACAGACGAGGAGCTGCCTTGTTTGCTATGGGAGGGATGAGGTACTCCCTGCTTCCTGGAGATCTCCTGGCCCTGGAATTCTCTCTTCCTGGGATGCCACACAGACCCAGACCAAAGTGGCCGGGGTTGTGAAATCCTGTGTTTGGCTCTGGCTGGGTACTGAGGGCTGGCCTGGTGAGCATGGCAGCGGACCAACAGGGTCCAGGACAGGAGGCCGTGCTCGCAGGACGCCCACGCCAGGGCTCAGGACGTGTGCCCTCTGCTCTGCAGAGAAGGCCACCTGAAGCCCAGGCTGTCCTGGGGTCACACAGCTGGGTGGAGGGTGGAGGCCAGGGGTCCCAACACCTGTCCCCTGTTCCCCGATGGAAGGTCATTACTGTGAGTTGTCCAGGGTCTTGGCATGTTGAACAAAACGGACAAAGCAACAAGAGAAGCAACGAGAGACCAAGCAACAGAAAATGGAGCAACCAAAACAGATTCCCTGAAGAAGCAAAAGTGCAATTCACAGAGTGGGAGTGGCTCCAGCAAGCGGCTCGAGGGCCCCTCAATTCGCGTGTTTATTAAGCTAAAGAACTTGGCAACACCCCTGGGTGCCCTCGAGAGGCCCCCAGTTGGCTATGCCCTACGAAGGACTGGCCCGCAGTCCATCAAAAGTGAAGTGGACACTTGGCCCACGGTCCATCAGAGGCTGCAGTGGAAATTTCTGTCTTGTTATCGCAGGAGCGAGGATGTGGCCTGGGTGCCGCCCAGTCCTGCCTAGAACCAGCTGCCCCTGCAGTTGTCTGGCTTACTCTAACTGGCCACACCTGCTATTCCTTTGCTCATGCCCCAGCCCTTGGCTACCCCAATTCCCCATTCTCCTGCCTTACTCCTCCTTCCCCCTTCTTCCTTAATTCCTGGTGTGGGAACTGAATGTGAAGACCTCAGTTTGAGGAGTGGACCTGCTGGAACAGGTAAGTGGGCAGGCAAGGAGGCGGCCTCGGGAAGGGCTGCCTGGCTGCCTGGCTACCGCCCACCATGAGTCCTTCAGGGCTGGAGGGATACCTGGGGCTCGGCCTCCCCATTCCTAGGCTTGGCCTTGTATTTGCTATCTATGCTATGTACCAGATTATCACAAATTCAGCAGCCTAAAGCAACGCCCCTTTCTTTGGGTCAGAAGCCTCATGTGATTCTCTGCCCAGGGTCACCACAAACTGTAATTGAGGTGCCAGCTGGGCTGTGATCTCCCGCACGATTCAGCATCCTTCCAAATTCATGTGGTTGTTGGCAGCTACAATTCAGCTCCGTGCCGTTGTAGGTCTGGGGTCCCGTGTGCTTGAGGGCTGCCGGCTGGGGACCGCTGAGCTCCTAGAGAGCCTGCAGCGCCTACTGGGCCGGCCCCTCTGGGGAGCCCACTGTTCACTGTGCTGTGCAGCCTGGAAGCTGTTTGCTTCCAGGCCAGTAGGAGAATCAGAGAAGGCTGAACCCTCTTACACAGGACTCACTTGATTAGGCCAAGCCCATCTGCAATCATCTTCCTTTGAATAACTCCAAGTCAACTGATTAGAGACCTTAATTACATCTGCAGACCTCTTCACCCTTCCCACCTACTACAACCTACTTGCAGAAGTGAAATCCTATCACAGCCCAGACTTACCTGTGCCGAAGGGGAAGGAGGCACACAGGGTCAGTTTAGAATTCTGCCTGCCCTCACTTCCGTCTGGGGGGAGGCATGTTCACTGTGTTTTTGCGTCAACCCTGGAGGACCTGACAAGCCCTGGAAAACGTGCTAAATGTTTCCTACCATGCTGTTGATCTTCCTAATAGCTCAGCAAGGTACATCTCATTGCCCCATTTTATAGCTGAGAAAACTGAGGCTTGCAGAGGGGCAAGGCATACGAAGGGGAGCCCACTGTGGGGTGCTCTGGGTCAGGCCCAGTCAGAGAGAGGCTGAGCCTGGACTCAAGTCTGCTTCCTGCCCCTGAGCTTGCGCAGACCCCACCCTGCTGCTGGTGCACAGGTCTCGCCAGCTGCCCAGCCTGAGACCCACACCCTGCTCCCCAAGCCAGGCGCTGGACACATGGCATGTGAGTTGACTGCCGCCAAGCTCCCTGGAAACACAGCCTGGGTCACTGATGGTGCCAACTGGAGTCCAAGGACACCTTTATGCCCAAACTGTGTCACCCAGACATACTTCTCCACTCACATGGGAGACCCTCGTGGCCTGCTTGAACCCCTCTGCAGACGGGGAGCTCACTTCTGCCTGAGGTGGCCTCTCCCATCTCCGGAGAACACTGCTCAGGAGAGAGTTTGGCCTCACGCTGGGCCGTAAACCACCTCCTCTCAACTCCTGGGCTCCGTGGTGAAGGTGAGGCTGATGCAGACTTGCTGGGCACCCTTGGGATGGTGACCTGTATGCTGCCCAATCCTGCCTAGAACTGGCTGGCCCTGCTGTTCTCTTGAGTGAAGATGGTGCTCTCTCTATTCAAGGGAACAGCAGAGGGGCAGCCAGTTCCCTTGGGATGCTGATCATCCATACCCTTGGGATGGTGACCCTCCCTCTCTGAGCCTCGGCTCCCTCATCCAAAATGAGAGTCCAATCTGGACTCGGCCGATATTTACCCCTGGAGGAACCAGTGCAGGGAAGGACGTGGGCTCCAGGAGAGTGGAGGCGGCTGTGCTGGGCAGAGCTCCCTTGCCTCTGAGTCAGAAGAGAGGGCTGTGTGACCCTGGGCAAGGCTCTTTCCTTCTGTGTTCAGGGGAGAGTCTCCAGGGACCCCAACAAGGAGTGTGATTTCAGCTGCAGTCCCTGGAACACTCCTGGAGTTCCCTGCACCTGCCCGAGGCAGTTTCTGCAACCGGTGCAGTGGGCGTCTGCTGAATGTGTGTGGGAAGGTGACTGAGTCAACCCGGGGGTCATGGCCGCCTCCCTCTAAAATCGGGGCAGCTGGCTTCTGGACTGTGAGACCATTGGCTGCATAGGGCTGGGCACGTGCCCACTGGACATCTCTTCATCTCATGCCCACTCTGCTGAAGGGGGTTGTTGTTGCGGTGGTTGTTGCCCGGGAACCAGCCTCCGAAGGGCAGAGCAGGGCTGGAGACCAGTGGGCTTAGGCCTCAGCCAGCCGAGCCCTGACCTCCACCCACCACAAAACGAAGAGACTGGCTGCCTGGTTCTGCACACCAACTCTGTGCCCCTCGTTTCCCATGCGTTCTCTCTTCACTCTTGGAATCTCGGGGTAGGCTTTATATTTGGTTACAGATAAAGAGACGAAGGTTAAGCAAGTTGGTTACTGGAAAGGGGTCCTGATCCAGACCCCAAGAGAGGGTTCTTGGATCTCACGGAAGAAAGAATTCAGGGCGAGTCCATAAAGTGAAAGCAAGTTTATTAGGAAAGAAAAGGAATAAAAGAATGGCTACTCCGGCCAGGCGCAGTGGCTCACTCCTGTAATCCCATAACTTTGGGATGCCGAGGCAGGTGGATCATCTGAGGTGAGGAGTTCAAGACCAGCCTGGTCCAACATGGCAAAACCCTGTCTCTACTAAAATACAAAAAATTAGCTGGGCGTGGTGGCGGGTGCCTGTAATCCCAGCTACTAGGAAGGCTGAGGCAGAAGAATTGCTTGAACCTGGGAGGCGGAGGTTGTAGTGAGCTGACATCACGCTACTGCACTGCAGCCTGGGCAACAGAGCGAGACTCCATCTCAAAAAAAAAAAAAAAAAAGAATGGCTACTCCATAGGCAGAGCGGCCCCAAAGGCTGCTGGTTGCCCATTTTCATGGTTATTTCTTGATCATACACTAAACAAGCGGTGGACTATTCATGAGTTTTCCAGGAAAGGGGTGGGCAATTCCCAGAACTGAGAGTTTCTCCCCTCCCTTTTGAGATCATATAAGGTAACCTCCAGACGTTGCCATGGCATCTGTAAACTGTCGTGGTGCTGGTGGGGGTGTCTTTTAGCAGCTAATGCATTCTAATTAGCACATAATGAGCCGTGAGGACAATCAGAGGTCACTCTCGTGGCCATCTTGGTTTTGGTGGGCTTTGGCCAGCTTCTTTACTGCAACCTGCTTTATCAGCAAGGTCTTTCTGACCTGTATCTTGTGCCGACCTCGTATCTCATCCTGTGACTTAGAATGCCTAACCTCCTGGGAATGCAGCCCGGCAGGTCTCAGCCTCACTTTACCCAGCTCCTGTTCAAGATGGAGTTGCTCTGGTTCCAACACCTCTGACAAGTTGACCTGGGTTGAATGTTGCGTAGCGTGTGGTTGTTGGAGCTTTTCCTAGGAGTAAGAAGTATTGTTAGTAGGAAACAGGCCTCTATTAGCCCTGGGGCTGGCACTCTGCCCCAGTATGTCGGCCTCATTTTAGTGGTGACCAAACTGGGGCTCAGAGAAATCAACTCCCTCACCCTGAACCTCCAGACTGTGAGTGGTGGGTGGGGATTTGAACGTGGGGCTTGAAGACCCACTGTTTCCTCTGGTCCCCCAGGCACTGCTGCCTGAGAGGAACAGGATCCCAGGATCCAGGCCCCCTCATGGCACCAGCCAGGGTGGGTGGAAATGGGGAGGCACAGTCCCAAAGCCCCTGGGACTCTGAGGCAGGTCGGGGGCCGAGAGCAACCCGGACCTGCAGACCCCACCCCGAGAGGAATGGCTGCAGGCCCGGCCCGGCGGGCGGGAGGTCTGTGTCCTCAGTAACCGTGAGGGCGCTTCCCGCTGCTCCAGCCAGGCCGTGCCGTCTTCATGTTTCCAATCACGCGGCCTCCTCTCCAATTCCCAAGCCCAACCCACAGAGACAGCGGTCTGGGGTCAACATGAGGTTTGTCAGCAGCTCTGAGCCTCTGCTGCCCGCCAGCCCCGCGGCCGGTTCTGGAAAGCTCTCTGCTGCCCCCTGGTGGGGAGGCTCGGGGCAGGGCTCCGGCGGCAAGCATGGGGCTCCCCTGTAGCGCTCCCAGACCCTCCTGGCTCTGCCACCTCTGCTGGGTGGAAAACCAACCCAGGCCTGGACCAGCAGTGGGTGCCTGATTCCTTATTATCAGAGCTCCGCCCACTGGCAAGTGTCTCTCCGGACCGCAGGAGAGGGGCTTGGGGGATACCAAGGAGGGGTAACTGCTTAATGAGGACGGGAGGTTTCTTCTGGGGAGACGAATGCATTTTGAAACTAGATGGCGTGGGTGGTTGCACAGCACTGTGAATGCACAAATGCCACCACATGATTCGCGTTGAAATAGTTAATCGCATGCGATGTGAATGTCGCCTCATTTAAAAAGTGTTTAAAAGAGGGGCCTGGGAGAGTGCAGTGTTTGTGAGAATCACGTGGGGCACCCACAGTCTCTGAACCTCGGTTTCCTTGTAAACTGGCAAAGAGACCGCGTGAGCCGTGTTTCCTGGAACCAAGAGATTCCAAGAAGGAAAACCTGGGATTCCTGGAGACGGAGATGAGGGTCGGGAGCAGGAAGGGGAGGGGTACGTGGGGAGGACTGGGGGGCAGCCCAGAAGAGGCTTTCAACACTGGGCAGCAGCGTCTACACAGGCAGAGATCTCTGCATCTTACTGCCCGCAGGGCTGACCAGTGGCTGGAGGTGGGAATGGCCAGGCTCAGCCCAGCCAAGTCTGGGACCATAGGACACTTAGTGGGGGATCCCCTGGGCCACCCTCACTGGCCTGTGGCTCTCCTGACACCACAAGAGAGGTCCAGGAGCTGACCTTGGGTCCTAATGGGGGACACCTTCCTGGCAGCAGGCCAGCAGTGTGGTGTGGTGGTCAGCGCACTGGGCTCTGCGTCTGTGTGATTGTGGGCCAGACACCTAACCTCTCTGTGCCTCTATTTCTTCAATGGCGAATGGGGGCACTAGCAGCCCCCACCTCTGGGCACAGTGGCCTGAGGATTAAAGGCAAGGGTGGCACGAGACCTATGGCAAAAGCTCCGAGCAGCGAGCTGCCCAGGGAGTTCCACCACCATCTCCCCTCTGGCCGCCAAGGAAACCCTGGCTCCTGGTGACCTGGCACAGGTCTGTTGGACTCGGGGTCCTTCTCATACCCAAGATCAGGACATAGCAGCAGGGCTGTCCCCAGGGAAGGGAGCTGGCCCCTAGACACGCCCCAGGAAGCACACTAGGGAAGGATGCCCTGGTGACTTCGATAAGTTATTGCAAAAAAAAAAAACCAATTTATTGCTATTTGACCCCTGCATTCGTGCCTCCATTTCCCAGAATATGAGCCACCGGAGACACCAGGAGAGGCAGGAGACCCCCGCCCCTTGCACAAAACCCACTCCCTTGGACGCTGTCCTCAGCGAGGGTGGCTGGGGGCCAACCAAGGGGCCCACCCGCAGAGTGGCAGAGGAGGCAGGTTGACCCTGCGGACGTTGAGCTCTGTGGCGAAGGTCCTGGCCTTCTGGTAAAAGAAGAGCGATTTCTCACGGTCCAGGAGGAAGTTGTGGTAGATGGTGGCCAGCCGCGTGTAGATCTTCAGCTGTGCCTTCTTGTTGCCCAGGTCCACGGCGGCCGCCAGCGCCAGCTGGTAGTACCCGGCTGCATCAAACGGGTCCTGAAGGGGACAGGCCACGCAAAAGGGGGACTCGGAGCCCGTCTCCCCAGAGGCCATTCCTGTGCCCAGGTCATTCCCCATGTCCAGCCAATGCTGGCTCACCCCATGAGCCCCGAAGCCTGTGACACTGCTGTGGGCTCAGCTGCAGGAGGTGGAGACGGCCTTGGCAACCCCTGGAAGGCTTCTTGGTTGTCCCTACACCCCACTCACCCCAAGCCTCCTGTCCCAGCCCCACCCTTTCTGCAGGCAGTGGCTGCTTTCCCCGTGGGCTGAGGTTGGGGCGGATCCTGCCTGCTCTGAGAGTTCCATGCAGGACCCGTGGCTCCCAGCCATAGCAGGGGCACAGCGTCGAGTGACCCAGGCTTCCCTCTGGCCCCTGTCCATGCTGACCATTTCCAGGCCCTCCACGGGCCGGGCCAGGTACAAAAGCATCTCCCAGGTGTCCTCTCTGGGAATCTTCCCTGAAATATTGATGGAGTGTGATGCCCCAGACATCCACACCCATTTTCAATGCATCTGTGTCTCAAACTCACCATCCCCGGGTTGGGATGCCACCTCCCAGACCTCCTCCTTGACCCTCCCATCCTCCACCCAGCTTCTCCCCAGGCGCCTCCTCCACACGGGGGTCACCCGAGGGACCTCTCTAAGACCCATGCCTGGCCCGTTCCCCTTCACCATCTCAAGACGGCTCCCAGGGCCAAGGACAAAGTCCAAGATGCAGCAGCCCATGCCCTCACTGCCCCGCCCCACACACGGAGCAGGGGCGCAAGAAGGGCCTGAGTCACCCTCACTGCTCATCCAACGCCCCCCAGCCCCACCGAACACTGGACTCTGTGCCGGGTGCATGGCTGAGCCTAACATCCCTGCTCCCAGTCTGGGGGACCTGGGAGTGAACACTGACCACACAGGGTGGCCAGGGCTGTGGCAGAGGGAAGCCCAGGAGCCTGTGGGGGGCCCAGGAGGCCCCAGACTCAGCCTGGGGTGGGAGGCAAGGGCTTCCTGAAGGGGGGGCATCCCAACTAAACAGGAAGGAGCCAGCCAAAGCATATGTGTCTGTGTGTGCATGTGCCTGTATCTGTGTGTGTGTGTGTGCCTGTATGCATTTGCGTGTGCGTGTGCCTGTGTGTGTGTGTGCCTGTGTGTGCGTGTGCCTGTGTGTGCATGTGCCTGTGTGTGCGTGGGCCTGTGTGCATTTGCGTGTGCGTGTCCGTGTGCCTGTGTGTGTGTGCTTGTGTGCATTTGTGTGTGCATATCCATGTGTGTGTGTCCGTGTGTGTGCGTGTGCCTGTGTGTGCGCGTGTGCCTGTGTGCATTTGCGTGTGTGTGTGCCTGTGTATGTGCCTGTGTGTGCCTGTGCCTGTGTGTGCCTGTGCCTGTGTGTGCACGTGTGCCTGTGTGCATTTGCGTGTGCGTGTCCGTGTGCCAGTGTGTGTGTGCTTGTGTGCATTTGCGTGTGCATGTCCGTGTGTGCGTGTGCCTGTGTGTGTGCGTGTGCCTGTGTGTGCCTGTGTGTGCGTGTGCCTGTGTGTGCGTGTGTGCCTGTGTGCATTTGCGTGTGCATGTGCCTATGTGTGCATGTGCCTGTGTGCATTTGCGTGTGTGTGTCCGTGTGCCTGTGTGTGTGCCTGTGTGTGTGCCTGTGTGCATTTGCGTGTGCATGTCCGTGTGTGTGTGCGCCTGTGTGTGTGCGCTTGTGTGCATTTGCATGTGCGTGTCCGTGTGTGTGCATGGGCCTGTGCCTGTGCCTGTGTGTTTGCCTGTGTGCATTTGCATGTGCGTGTCCGTGTCTGTGCATGGGCCTGTGCCTGTGCCTGTGTGTGTGTTTGCCTGTGTGCATTTGCGTGTGCGTGTCCATGTGTGCATGTGTCTCTGTGTGCCCGTGTGTGCGTGTCCATATGTGTGCATGTGTCTCTGTGTGTGCCTGTGCGTGCATGTGTGCCCATGTGTGCATGTGCATGTGTGTGCATGTGTCTCTGTGTGTGCGTGTCCCCGTGCCTGTGTGTGTCCCTGTGCCTGTGTGTGCCTGTGCCGGACTGTGCATGTGTGCTCGTGTGTGTGCATTTGCATGTGCCTGTAGTGTGTGCAGCAGCTAGTGGGTGGCAGGCTGAGCCAGAACACACCTAATCCACCCTATTCCAGGGCTCACTCTCACGTGTAGACTAAAGGGGACCCCATTTTAGAGGCAATGGGCAAAGATGCCTGTTTACCCCTGCCTCTCTGCCAGCCTTCCAGGCCCCATCCAACCAGGCTTTCTCTCCCACCTCTCTGGGCCCTGGGTCCAGTGCCTCCTACACGAGGAGGAGGGTGTGGCCTTGGAAAGACAGCGGCCCTGGGGGAATTCTAAGGGGGCCTCCCGGTGGGAAGCTGGCCTGCTCTGACAGCATAGTCACCATGAGGCCCAGAGGGCTGTGCATGGGAAGGAGGTGAAGGAGGCCTCTGCCCCCAACCCCAGCCATGGACTTTGGCCTCTCAGGGACTACTTGGTCCTTTCCTTCCTCCTGGGTGGGCGGAGTGGGTGGCAGGCATGACTAAGAGAGATAAAGGCCCCTCTGGGAGGCCTGTCCCCTGAGTCCCAGGCGAGCCCCTGAGCGGTGAGCAGTGTCCCTCTGGGCCAGACACCTGGCACCTCCCCGTCTGGCTGGGACTTGGGAGGCCACAGGGACTGCTTCTGACCACCAGGTGTCGCCAGCACTGGGCGGGGGCCTCCCTGGCAGCCCCAGGCCTGCGGTGGGGGATACGGGGCGGGGTCTTAGGGCTGCCCCAGCTCCTCATGTTGTTCTAAGGCCCCCAAGAGCTCAGTCCCTGGACTGGAGCGCCCTGGCCCCTCAGCCCACAAGGAGCACCGATGCAGTGCCAGTGTGATGCTGAGTAGGGGCGGGCACCTGCTGGGCAAGGGGGTGGGGACACCCCAGGTCCGAGTCTGCCAGTCCCAGCTCTCCACCCCTGCAGGGCTGGGGGCAGAGGGAGCACAGGTCCCACCACCTCCCCTCGAGACAGACCCGACCAGCAAGGCCTCAGCCCCACTGCACCCGCCCTGAACTGGGGTTTCCCTGTCTGTGAAGCAGGTGGTAAGACACCGGCCCTGCCCCACCCTGCCTGGGTGATGTGAAGATTCAAGGTGTCTTGGGACTCCAGGAAGGAGTTGCTCAGTGCAGGCTGGCACCCTGGGCAGGCTTCCTAGAGGAGGCGCCGGGATTTGGGTTGGATGTTGCAACATGGATTCAGTGTGAGGATGATGCCATCCCCCCAAATGTCCTTCTCCCTACCCTGTTTTCTTTGTTAAATACAACTTGACACTTGACTGTCAAGACTCAGCTTTGGTGTCACCTCCTCCAGGAGGGCCCCCCTGACTACAATCTCTCTTCTTTACCCAGAGGCCACCATTGCCCGCTCATGTATCAGCCTCCCTGGCTGAGGCTGAGTTCTTGAGGGCGGGGCCTGGCCAGCTCGGGAGTTGGGTTGTGTCTGCTAACCTTGCCGGCTCCTTCAGCCGGGTGCAGCGCTCCAGGGAGGCCACTGGGCCATTCTTAAGGAAGGCTGGAACCCAGGCCTCTGGGGTCTGGGTGGAGATTTCACTCCAAGGGGGCTGGGAACACCCTGAGCCCAGCCCCTCCCCACCCACCTTCAGGTCGTAGAAGATGATGTCACCGAGCACCAGGTACACCTTCACGTAGTACAGGGTCTCCTCGTCAAACTCCAGCGGCGAGTTGCAGAGCGACAGGGCCTTGAGGTAGAAGTGCTCTGCCAGCTCGCCATGGCCCAGCCGGTGTTGCAGGGCAGCCAGCCGGTGGTAGGCCACACGCTCGTTCAGCCGGTCCCCTGGGGTGCAGGCCAAGGGGGCAGGTGTGAGGACATGGCTCCCTGGGGCAGGCAGGGCACAGGACCCTCAGGAGCAGGCATGCAGACCCCAGGCAGCACCTGGCTCGCCTCCAGGCACCTGCATCACCTGGGCAGTTCTGGCCAGTCCCTTCAGGGCTCCCAGACTCACTTTCCCATCTGCAAAGCAGAACTAATAAGGCCTGCCCCCGTCTACCGTGAGGCTTTGGCAGACTCAGACTTGGATGGCCCAGCTCTGTGCCTACACACAGCCACCTGCCTTTGCTCACTGTTTTTAACCAGGAGAGCCCAAAAGGCACGCAGCCCAGGTGCTCCTGGGCACCAGGGCTCCAGGCAACCCACAGACGTGACATCCGACTCTTCCTGGGTGTGTCATCATCGGAGGCCCCTACCTTGGGGAGTCACTGCGTGCCTGAGCTCCAGGTCCCCCTGCAGATGCGCAAGCCCACCCAGGCTGTCTCCGGTGTCCTCCCCTTTTCAGGGAGAGTGCCGTGGAGCCTGCATTCAATGCATTCCCACGTGGCTGCACACCTGTGTACCAGGCCCTGGGGCGCAAGGCACTGGGGCATGCGGCCTGTCCAGGGCTCCCTCTCTCTAGAGGAGGACAGATGACCCTGGCCCAGCACCGGGGGATGCCCAGCATTAAGAGGCTGCTGGAAGGGGAACTGGGATTTCATCAGCCAGAGAGCCATGCGGTTGATGAGGGTGGGAAGGGTACAAGAGAAAGGGAACGTGCCACTCAGCCTGGCACATGCAGGGACCAACGAGATGCCTGGCATGTCTGGAAGGCAGAGGGCACACTGGGCGGCCCTCGTGGTCAGCAGGGGGAAGAGGCACAGGAAGCAGAGCTCAGCCAGGCAGGGAGCTCTGCACTGCGTGAGAGCCCTCGGGCTGTGCCCCGCGGCCGGATGGGGGAGCTAGCTGGGCAGATCTGCCTGCCTGGACGGGAGACCAGGAAAATCCGGCAGCTGTTTCGGCTCCTGCCCTGCAGACCTGGAGGCTGAGCTCTGGCAAAGTGTGGGTCCTGGCAGGGCAGGGGCTCAGGGGGCTTACCCAGGGTGATGCTGAGTGCTAGGGCCGTGTGGGCAAACTCCAAGCCCTCCCGGGGCTCCTCCAGCGTGGCCAGCAGTGCCACCAGCTTGTTGCACAGCCGCAGCTCTGCCTTGCGGTTGCCTGTAGTCACTGCCAGGGGCAGGGCCCGGTCCTGCCACACAGGTAGATGGGGTCAGGCTTCCTGCAGCACCCACCTTGCCCAGCGCCCTCCTCAGAACTCAAACACGTGCTCGGAGCTTCCCACACCCCAGCTACCCCTAGGCCTTGACACAGCTCTGTGCTCTGAGATAAAGGGCGGTTCAGACACCCAAACTGGAGGCTGAAGAGTCACCTGAGGCCCATCCAGCTACACCTGGCAGCCTCAGACCAGCCCCTCCCACCTGGGCACCGGGGATCTGCCTGGGGGGAGCCAGCACTCCTCTCTGCTCTAAAAACACCACATTTATCTGTGCCCAGGACTGAGCCACACCGTGAGCTCAGAGGAAGGGAGAAGCCGTCCCCACTTCGGGGTGCATGGAGACCTGGGCCCTGGCCCTGGGCCTCCCACTGGCATGCTGTGTGTCCTTTGACATGTCCTTGTGCCTCTCTGAGCCTCAGTTTCGTCATCTGTCAAATGGGGACGGGACTTCCCACTCAAGGTTGCTTGAGATCATCAGGTGCAAGGGTAAGGCCATTGCTGTGTTCAGGCCCCAAGTGTTTGTCCCGGGCGGTGGGGGCACAGTCAATATCATTCCTGGTGAAACCACTAGGAAACTAAGCATGTGCATGGGTGGCCCTGCCTCCAGGTGGGAGGCCTCTGCCCGACCACACCTGTGCCTCAGCCCTCAAGGTACCCCCCTGGGGCCCACCCACATCAGCCCATAGGCCAGCTCACCCGGTAGAAGGACACGGCTTTCTCCCGCTCCCAGGCCCCGTTGAAGAAGATGTCTCCAGCCGCCTCAAACAGCTCTAGCCCCAGGTTGGGGTCGCCTGTGTACAGGGCCACATTCTGCGCCACCTGAAAGGAGGCAGAAGTTCCCTCAAGACCCACACCTGGCGAGGTGGCCACGCCCACCCAGGTGGGACTCCCCCCCCCAGCCTCCTTCCTCTCACACACTGCAGGTGCACCTGAGCCTTTTTCAGACGCTGTGCATTAGGGCCGCCCCCACCGCTGGCATGGGGACAATGACCTCAGGCACGTGAGTGCTAGGAGGTGACTGTGCAGCTACAGCCCAGGAACCTGACACCTGTGAATCCTGCCACCAGGGCTAGCCCTAGCCCACTCCTCCTGCACTCAAACCAGCCTCCGTGGCCCCCAGATTGCTGGGAGCCCATGCCCTGGCTCCTTTCTGCATTGCCACATCCCTGCCACAGCTCAGGACCCCACATCAACAGTGTTTGTGGGTGGGCTGGTCCCTTCTTGGCCATGAGCTCTTGATCCTTCTCCTCAGCTCAAGGAGGTATACAGCAGGTGCTCAAAAACAAAAGCTTCACCAGGCTCTTGGGCTTCCCAGTTTGTTCCAGATCACACTGGGTTTGGGAAAGCCTCTGAAAACCGCTGCTATGACAGATGCATTTTGTAAGGAGATTTGCCACATGTTGCTTGGAGCAAGTTCTTCTGTGTGTTAACTGAGAGGACACATCATTTGAGCATGTGCTGTATACCAGCAGGTGCTGGGCACTGTGAGGGGCTGTGCCTCTGCCCTCAGGGAGAAGATGCTGGCCATTGGGGGAGGATATGAGGGAACCAGCGGGAGAGAGGGGAAAAGCATACAACAGGTGCTCAGCAGTGGCTTAGGAATGAGTGGATGGATGGATAAATGGATGAGCAGATGTATAGGCACATGGATGGATGGATGAGCAGATGAATGGATGAACGGATGAGTAAGTGGATAGATGGATGCATGGATGGATGGATGGATTGACGGACAGATGGACGGACGGACAGATGGATGGATGGGTGGATGGATGGATGGATGGATGGGTTGAATGATGTGTGTATGTATGGGTGGGTGGATAATGTATGGATGGATGGGTGGAGGGTGGATGATGTATGTATGTACATATGGATGGATGGATGGATAGATGGGTGGATAGATGAATGTATGGATAAACAAATGGACGGACAGACAAATGAATGGAGGGATGGATTAATGGGTAGATGGGTGGGTGGATGGATGAATGATTGATGGATAAATGGATGGGTGGACAAACAGGTGAATGGATGGATGATGGAAGGATGGTGGATGATGGATGGGTGAATGGATGGATGATGGATGGATGAAGGATGAACAGGTGAATGGATGGATGATGGAAGGATGGATGGATGGATAAATGGATAAATGGATGGATGGATGGATGATGGAAGGATCAACAGGTGAATGGATGGATGATGGAACGATGGATGAATAAATGGATGGATGGAAGAACAGGTGAATGGATAGATGATAAAAGGATGGATGAATGGATGAATGAATGGATGGATGGATGATGGATGGATGGATAAATGGAAGGATGGATGGATGATGGATGGATAGATGATGGATGGATGGATGGACAAACAGGGGAATGGATGGATGGATGGGTGAGTGGATGGATGATAAAAGAATGGATGAATGATGGATGAATGGATGGATGGATGATGGATGGATGAATGGAAGGATGACAGGTGAATAGATGGATGATGGAAGGATGGATGCCTGATGGATGGATGGATGCATGGATGGATGATGGATGGATGGATGGAAGGATGAACAGGTGAATGGATGGATGATGGAAGGATGGATGCCTGATGGATGGATGGATGGATGATGGATGGATGGATGGAAGGATGAACAGGTGAATGGATGGATAATGAAAGGATGGATGGATGGATGATGGATGGATGGATGGATGGATGGATGGATGGATGGATGGATGGAAGGACCCATAGGTGAATGGGTAGATGATGGAAGGATGGATGGAAGGACCCATAGGTGAATGGGTAGATGATGGAAGGATGGATGGATGGATGGATGAATGGATGATGGATGGATGGAAGGATGAACAGGTAAATAGATGATGGAAGGATCATCTATCATCATCATCAATGGATGGATGGATGGATGGAGAGTGAACATGTGCAGAGGCCCTCCTGCCTCCCTCACCACTCACCTGGATGTACAGGTCAACCAGCTCGCTCTGTCGCAAGATGTAATAGATCTTTCCTGCTTGCAGCCAGGCATGCGCCTCCTTCTCTTTCTTCTGGAGGTCAATGAAAATCCCCAGACTCCGTTTGGTGTAGTCCAGTGCGGATTTGTAGGCCCTGGAATCAGACACAGGTGTCAGAACAAGGTCTCTTATCCTCCTGGAACCAGTCTGCCTCCTCCCATGGGTCTGGTGACAGATGAATCTGGAATGGGACTGGGAATGGCCCTCTTGTGTGTGCAGTGTCCTGCCCTTCCCAGGCTGCTGAGAGGGTGGGGGTGAACACACACGGCACGGGAAAGATGAAGGACATCCTTCTGAGGGAACTGGGCATCATGCTGCCCTGTGGCAGGGGAAGCGTGCTAGTCCATCTCCCCCGCATCCCAGACATGGCCTGTGTCTTCTCCAGATTCACCAGGAGCCATTAGTGTTCCGATGCTATCCAGGCCAATGGTTCTCAAGGTGTGCACGCATCACAGTCACCAGGAGGCCTGTCCGTATAGCTTGCTGGCCTGCCCCCAGAGCTTCTGGCTCCACAGGCCTGGGGCGGGCCCTAGAACTCCCACTTGCCACAAGCTCCTGGGTGACATGGATGCTGCTCTGCTGGTCCAGGGACCACACTTTGAGAAGCATGGCTCTAACACACTGGCCCATTTTCCTGCTGTGAACCTGAGGCCAAGACTGGAGCCAATCTCCTGGGTCCCTGTGGAATCTGGTTCCTTCCCTGCTCTCTCGGTGAGTCGAAGGGGTGTGACTGCAGCAATGTCACTGGGCCCTGTGGGTGGGGTGGCCAGGGCCGTGGTTACCCCACCAGGTCAGGATGCTCCAGGGGAGCCAAGTGGGCCACAGGTGGGACGTGAGACCTTGAAACCCTGCCCCAGGGAAGCAGGTGATACGACTGGCTCTGTCTTCTGTGGGAGAGAAGCCACAGGTGGCTGCTGTGGTCACATTTAAGGGCACAGATGAAGGCCAGGAGTGAAGACTCGGGGCAGGCAGAGGTCAGATGACAAAAACCACCTCGGTAGGAAGAACAGCCCAGAATGCACGTACTGCCACTGCTGGGGTTGAGATGACCTTTGGGGAGGTGTGGAAGCAGGGATGGGAAGACGTGTCACCCAACAAGGGAGGCTCAAGCTGGGACTCACGGATCATCAGCAGCCTTGGGACAACCCCAGGCCCCCCAGCTCAAAGCATCCAATGCCAAGGAACCAAATGATCCCAAGGAGAGGGGCTGCTGGGGCCCTGGGCCAGCTTCCCTGTGCCCCTGCCCCGCCCTGCCCCACCCGCCCCCTTTGCCCCCTCCCCCCGCCCCCACCACCACAGAGCCAGTCCTCACCGCTCAGTGCCCAGGGACAGGTAGAACTGGCTGATGGTCTCCAGGAGCTGCCCCTCCAGCACCTTGTCGGCCACCTTGCAGGCCAGGGAGAGCTGGAGCTCATGGTAGATGACACACTGGGCCTCGCTGGGCATGACGGCACTGTAGAAGTGGCACAGCCGCTGGACGGCCCGCAGCTGGCCTGGGCGGAAGACAAAAAGGAAGACGTCAGCCTCCCAGCATCGAAGCGAGGCTGGCTGGGCTCAGAGGTCCCTGTGGTGTGCTTGCCTCTTTCACACCTCTGTGAGCCTGGGCCCCATAGGCGAGGAGCCTGAGCGCGGACAGGCCAGGCACCCGTGCAAGGGCAGCCACCAAGCACACCGTGACATGGGCACAGCTTGGTGCAGATGCCCATGGTAGAGGCCGGCCTTCTTTACAACTCCCAGGGGTGAGGTCCTGGCCAGGCTCGACCCCTGCACCAGGCCATCTGTTTCTGCTTCACAAAGCCCCTCTGGCCAGGACCAGGGCCGCCTTCAGCCCGAGCTGATGAGGCCAGGGACACAAGTAGCCCCTGTCGCAGATGGAACCCTGAGGGAGCAAAGCCAAGCATCACGTCTGCTGCACACGGCATCATGTTGGGGGAATGGGGTTCAAAGCCGGCCCCTGGCATTCCCGCACATGCTCCTCCCGTGCAGCCAGGCTCCAAACCCACAGGCCTCTCCCAAAGCCAGGGCGCTGGGAACAGTGGAAAGCTTCTGATTTTCTAGTGTCAGCAACATTCCGGAGATGAACACCAGAAACCAGGTACGCCGAGTGGACATCTATCACACATGCCACCCAACAACGGCAGAATGCACAGTCCTCTCAAGCACCCACGGGACATTCCCCAAGACAGACCACGTGCCAGGCCACACAACGAGCCTCCGTGAATGGGAAAGGACTGAGACCGAAGCAGGGGTGTTCTTCAGCTGTACTGGCGTGAAACTGGACATTAACAGTGAAGGAGATTTGGGAAAGTCAAAAATATGTGGAAATGACACACTCCTAAACAACCAGTGAGTCAAAGAAGACACCATCGGGGAAACTGAAAACTAATTTGAGAAGAATGAAAACAAACGCACAGCACGGGCCAGCACGATGGCTCAAGCCTGTCATCCCAGCACTGTGGGAGGCCGAGGCGGGAGGATCACTTGAGTCCAGGAGTTTGAGACTAGCCTGGGAAACATGGTGAAACCCCCGTCTCTACAAAAAAAAATACAAAAATTAGCCAGGTGTGGTGGTGCATGTCTGTAATCCCAGCTACTCGGGAGGCTGAGGCAGGAGAATGGCTTGAACCCGGGTAGAGGCTGCAGTGAGCCGAGATTGCACCACTGCACTCCAGCCTGGATAATAGAGCAAAACTCTGTCTAAAAAAAAAAAAAACACACACACAGCATATCAAAAATTCCAAGATGCAGCTAAGGCAGTGCTGAAAGGGCAATGTATAACTATAAATGTCTACATGCAAAGAAAGAAGAAAAATCTCAAATCAAAAACCTAACCTTCCACCTTGAGAAACTAGAAAAAGAAGAATGAACTAAACCCAAAGCGAGTAAAAGGAAGAAAATAATAAACATGAGAGTGGAAATGGGAAGTAAAAATACAGAGAATGGAAAAACAAAAGAGCTAATCAACAGAACCAAAAGTGGGTTTTTCGAAAATATTAACAAAATTGACAAATCGTTCACCAGATGGACCAAGAAAAGAAAGATGGGACACAAATGACTAAAATCAGAGATCGAGCACCGTGGCTTATGCCTGTCATCCCAGCACTCTGTGAGGCTGAGGTGGGAGGATCGCTTGAGGCCAGCATTCAAGACCAGCCTGGGGGAGCATGACGAGACCCCAACTCTAATAAAAATAAATAAATTAAAAATTAAAAACCCAAGTTTCTAAAATCAGAAATGAAAGAGGGAACATTATTGCTGGCCTGACAGAAATAAAAGGATTCCATGAAAACCCTACGAACAATTGTACGCCAACAAATCAGATCATCTAGACGCAACAGCCAAACTCCTAGAAAGACACAAACTACCAAAAGTGACTCAAAAATGACCCCAAGTAAGCACGTGCGGTATCAGCCCCGCCCTCAGTCTCCTCGGCTGTTCCACCCATGGTGGGGAGACGGGGAAGCATGATCCCATCCCCTGGCCTGCATTTCCAAGTCTGAATCCCCCAGCACCCCGGGGAGGGCCTCGTAGGCGGAGGTGCCACAGGCTATTGTGCTAGGACCCACCGGCGGCTGCAGTGGGGGCTGGGGTGCTGGGTTCCTGGAGGGTCTCCTTCCAGTCAGAGAATGGCCCTGGGGAAGAAGCTTGGGTCTTAACCCCCCCACCCCTCCTTGGGCAGATGTGTGGGACCGGGGCCCCTTCACACGGTCCTTTCCAAAAGCTCGTCCCTCCCAGGCCAGGAGTGGGTGCCAGGCCAGTGCTGGGAAATGGGCAGATTTGGCCACAGCCCCTGGGACTCCGGGCCAGGCCACAGGTGGCACCTCTGAGTGGTCTCACTATGCCATGACGTCCATCCTGGGAGGAGGGAAAAAGCGCTGCAAGGCAGAGGGGACCTGCAACAGTACCCCGTGTCTCGGCCATTTCCCCAGACTCAACTTCCTCATCTATCCTCTCTGGCCCAGATTTCGGGCAGCCCTGCCCACCTACTGTCCATTCACTGCTCAGGCTGCCGTGACTATTCTACAGCACTCCATGGCTCCCCAGTGCCCTTGGGGAAAAGGCCAAGCCACAGCCTGAGGCCCCAGGCCCTGCTTAGCTCTCCAGCAGAGCTTCTCACCATCCAGCACCCAACCCACCCACGCCCAACTCTGTACCTCCCTGCATAGGCCCTGCTCACTCACCCCCACTTACACCCCACCCATCCCCGCTCACCCGATCACACCCCTGCTCACTCAGCCCCATCACATCCCCGCTCACTCACCCCCATCACACCCCCACTCACACACCCCTCCTCACTCACCCCTGGGCCTTCACACAGGCTACACCACCAGCCCCTCACCTACCACCTAATACTTGACTAAATCTTCTCAACCCTCTGGTCCCAGACTAAAGAGGCTTCCCTAACCCGGGACCAAGAGCTGCCCCGCCATCACGCCACTCACCCTTTTGTGGCTTCTCTGGCCTGAAGCTCACTTTCCCACGCTCAGCCCCTGCCACCCAAGGACCCCACAAGCCCCATTTGTGGGTGGGGCCTGGCACACTCTGCACAACGAGCTGCTTTTGCATAAACTGCTCTGCGGCTTTGGGTAACCACCCGCCCCTGCGTCCTCTGTGAAGTGGGATGACAGGTGCACAGGGCTGCCAAGATGTCAAGCAGATAACATGGGCACAAGCACCGGCGTTCAGGGCCTGGCTCATGGAGGGGCCCCAAGCCCCAGCTCAGCGGAGCCTGCCTCGCTTCCAGGGTTATGTCTGGAAGCGCCCGTTGCCCAGACTTCAGGGATTCCCAGCATGCAGGACTTTCAGTGCTCAAGGCAGGATGGTCCCTGGGCAAACCGGGAAGAGCTGGTTCCCCGAATAGGGCCCAGAGGGCCTGGCCCTGTGTGGGAACTGCCTGTCTCCAGGGCGCTTGCCAACATCTGCTGTTTGCCATGACTCAGCACTTTCGATGGTGGAAAAACCACCGCTTGTGTCTGAATCACAAACCCCAGGTATGCCCTGACCCGAGTGGCCCCGGAAGGCACGCAGGAGGAACCGGGGCACTCACTCTCCACGTGGCCCAACTCCACGGCGACCAGAAGGGCCCACTCATAGTAGCCCTTGCCCTGCTGGGCCGGGCCCTGGCGGGTGCAGAGGTGACCCAGCTGCAGGAGCACGTGGGTGAAGTCCCGGCCACACTCCTCACGGGGCAGCCTCGAGAACAGCCGCACAGCCTCCAGGAGGTAGTGCCGGGCCAGCCTGCTGGCACCCGCGTGCAGGCACAGGGCCCCGAAGTTGGCCAGCACCACTGCCTGGTTCCTCTGCTGGCCCAGGTCCCGAGCCACCCGCAGGGCGCAGTAGTAGCCCTCCGCTGCCTGCCTCGTCCGGCCGGTCCTCTTCAGAGCCACGGCCACCATGTTGGCAATCACGCCCTCCTGGTCCTCGCTGGCCACCTCCGCATCCTGGACAGACTGCAGGATGTCCAGGGCCACCGGGCTCTGCCCATGAAGCACGTGCAGCCAGGCCAGGGCCACCAGGTGGTCCACGATGGCACGGACTCCAGCAACAGCACTGGCTTCCACTGCCTGCGTCATGAAGGTGATGGCCGGGCCGTGGCAGCCGTGGTGTCTGTACAGCTGGGCCAAGCTGGCGTAGAGGTGGCTGCGCAGCGCCTGGCCCGTGCCCGGCGTCAGGGAGGCCAGCGCTTGCCTGAGGTAGTGGGAAGTCTGGGCGGGGAGGCTGTGGGGCTGGAGGGCGTTCTGGAGCACGAGGTTCACACTCCTCAGCGAGCCGGCCGGCGAGCCCCGTGTCCGCAATGAGGCCACCTTGACACAGCTCAGCACCAGGTGGGGCAGGCACTTGCGGCTGTAGATGTCAGCCAGGAGTAGGTAGCAGTCTGAGAGCCATGCAGCCTCTGGGGCTCCCGAGTCCCTGTGCAAAAGCAGCAGCCGCTCTAGGAAGGGCAGGGCCTCCTCGGGCTGCTTGAGGTGCACGTGATGCCTGGCCAGCAGGAAGCAGGCCCGGGCCTCGGCCTGCAGGCTCTGGCCACCCACCGCCCGCCGCAGCGCCAGCTGCAGGAGCTCCCCCTCCGCCTCGGTGCTGCAGATGTGGCCGGGCGTCCCCAGGAGCAGGGCCATGGCTTTGGGCACCACCTGTGCACACTTCTCCCGGTTCTTCTGCTTCCGGTAAATGCTGGCCAGGTTGGCGTACACAGCCACCACCAGGAACAGGTCCTCGAAGCTGCCCTCCAGGGCCCCCAGCGCTTCCTCAAAGTACACCCGGGCCTGGGACAGCTTGAGCCTCCTGCTGCACAGCCGCCCCAGGAGGAAGCAGAGCCTGGCCAGGGCCATGAGGAGG
Source organism: Pongo abelii (assembly GCF_028885655.2). NCBI lineage: Eukaryota > Metazoa > Chordata > Mammalia > Primates > Hominidae > Pongo > Pongo abelii. The sequence goes on from NC_071988.2 coordinate 4,655,025, forward strand.
CCAGCTTTCTTGGCCGCCCCGCGGGCCCGTGCTAGGTGCCCAGCCAGCTCCTCCTCGTCGCTGAAGCTGCGGAACATGCTGCTCAGCCATGGCAGCGCCACACCATACAGGCCACGGAAGCTGGTCTTGTACCCAGGGGCGTTCAGGAACAGCAGTAGTGAGCTCAGGGCCTCTGGGTCCTCCCAGTCATCCTTGGCTTCCAAGCAGAAGGGGGGCTCCTCGGGGTCCTGCAAGCTCACATTGCTGGATGCCGCACAGAGACCCCAGGACGCTGGCTCCTGGGGGCAGCCTGGGCAGGTCTTGCATTGTTCCAGAACATTCTTCACCTTCTGCAGGGTCTCCTGTGGCTCCGGGCTCAGGCAAGGTGGAGGTATTTCTGCAAGTCACAAAAACACCTAGACAGATTAGAGTCCAGCAGTGAGTCCTGGGTCCACCGGGGGCAGGGTCCTAGCATCCCCGGCCTCTGTGTCCCTGGCACAGCACTTTCCAGACGATACTGCCCCGCCGGCTGGCCATGAGCCCTTGAGTAGTATGTGCAATGCAAACCCAGGGCCTGGAGCACGTAGGAACTCCGGTACTGTGGGGACAGAGAGAACGCAGGCCCGTGGCCCGACTCTCCCACAAAATCACCCTCCTGTCCTCCTTTGTCACCCACCTGACAGCATGGTTTTAGGAGACTATGTGTCAGCTCAGTGATCCCTCAGAGATGCCTTTCCCTTTAGAAAGAATCAAAGCCTTCTAATCGGACCCATGTATATGCAGCACTACAAGTACAAATGTAATTTTTGTCAGCATACTGGGCCCCCCGATGGGGTACAGGAATCCATGAAATCCTCAACAGCCAGTCAGAGCTACTGATCAGCTCAAAAGCTGCTATGCAAAATTGGTAAAGCCACCCATGGCAGAGGACAGGGATGTTGTAGCCGTGTACCCAGCTCCATGCAGGGAAATGGACCATCCCTGCAGGAAGGATGGGAAAGCTTCCAGGCTCCTGTGGCCACCTTCACCTTGGACGGTCTGAAAACCTGAAGCCCGCAGTTCCTAAAGGGTTAACAAAGGCCAGGCTGCCCATGCAGCCGGCTGGCGCCTGCTGGCTTTGGTGGATTCCCAGCCAAAGCCCCCTCCCAGAGGTGAGCAAACAAGCGCATTTCCTGTTGGAAAACCTGAGACGAAAGGAGACATTACTGGGAAGGAAAGAATCTAGATTTAAATAGACTCTCTGTTTCAAGCTCACATGTAAAAAATATTTTCAATACAAACTGTCTCCTTATTCATCTGTAAAGCCTTGGAATTAAAAAAAAAATTAAATATGATTTAGAGGCAAATGTCTGACTTGACTACACTAGATTAGCTAAGAAATCTCCCCCGCCCGGCAGAGGCAAACAGCCCCTCCCAGCCATTACCCTGGCCTTGGGGGCAGCTGGAGAGCCACTGGCCTTTGCTCCAGGGACTTCGGCAGAGGGTGGATCCACCCCCTCCCCCAGGCAAACCTACAACAGCTTTCCCTTCCCCACTGGCTTCCTGGCCTCCTCTGGGACCTCCTGCCTGCATCCCAGATGTACTGGGATGGATCCCATTCCCAGGGAACTTCGAGGGCCCTTGGGGTGTCCACATCCCCAGGCTCTCCCCATGCGGACCCTGTGTGAGGGGAAGAGACAGAGCTGTAGAGGGGAGACGGGAGGGTCTCCCTGAATCAGCCCCTCAGGAAGGAGCAGACCCTTGAGGGACCTCAGTTGAGGCCCCTGCAACCTAAGGCTCTGAATTCTGCCACCCGCTGAGGGCAGTGTGGCCTCCCACCTCTGAGGCAGAGCAGAAGGCGAGCTGCAGCTTCTCCAGCTCATGAGAAAGGAACCCACAGCTACAAGTGGGCCCAAGCAGTGGAAAGGACGCTCCACCTCGGTCGGGGACCAGGCGGGGTCCAGCATGTTCATTGGAAGAAGTGTGGGACCCCACGGCCTCCAGTGCCACAGTGGACGGGAGGTTCAGGCCCACCTCAGGCGACCTCCCTCAAGCCCCCAGCCCACACCACAGAGGGGCGACAGCCGCACCCAATGCCCACCGTGCTCAGCTCTGTCACCTCCCCCGGCATTACCCCAAGACCCAGCTCATAACCAGAGGAAGCCTGAGTCACCGGCAAAACCCACCTTGTTCCTGCAGCTGCTCGGTCTCAGCTTCCTCTACTGAGTCTGGCAAGGGAGAAAAGAGAAGCAATCAACACCCCCAGCCAGCACCTCTGGTCCCCTGCCAGGTTGAGCTGGTGTCGATGTTGCAGGGTGAGAACATTGCATGGTGCAGGTGTTGAGGGCTGAGATGTTGCAGGGTGCAGGTGTTGTGGGCTGGGGTGTTGCAGGGTGCAGGTGCAACCAGCATAGGAGCACTCCTGACACCTGAGGAAGAGGCACCAGCCAATGGGCCAGAGAATTCTCATGTTCCAGCATCTCCAGGCCTCCACCCCACCCAATCCCTGTGGGGACTCCACTCTCCCATCTTCTGGGGACATCCTCCCATCATCAGTGGGGAGCACCCTCTCGGCTTCCATCAGCTCCATCAGGGAGCAGGGCGCATTGAACAGGCAGCAGCTCTGAGTCCGACAGCCCAGGGATCAACACCGCTCTGCAGTGCACCCCCACCCTCTTCATCCCAGGGCAGGCAGCTCCCGGGTCTCAGTTTCACCCCGTAAAGTGGCTGACACTAACTGCTTACTGGGTTTCCATGGAGGTCAAGTGAGAAATAGCTGTAAAAAGATGTGGACAGCGTCAAGCGCTGTGAACTGGGATAACAGGTGTGCAGTTCTGGGGAGCACCCTGCAATGCCTCCATCTCACAACACCTGCACCCTGCAACACCCCCACTTATGACACCTGCACCCTGCAATGCCCCCACCCACAACACCCCACAGTGTGGAGGGTCTCAAACCTGCTTCCTAAAAAGAACAGGAGATACCATCCAGGGAGTCTGAGCCTTGATATGCTGAGGTCAAGTCGAAGTTTGTCCATTCAGGAAGGGAAGTTGATTTGTGGGGTCTACAAATTTTAACTCTAATATTGGTGGGGAAAAGGTCTTGTAATGCATGTCACCGAGCAAGCAGGAAAAAAGTGTGTGTGGAATGTTATCTGTTTATATATGTGTGTGCATATGTGTGTGTGGGGGTGCATGCATATGTATGTACGTGTGCGTGTACATCTTGTGAGGGGGTGCATGCACATGTGTGTATGTGTGTGTACACCTCTGCAGGCACATGTGCACACATGTCTGCATGGGTGTGTGTGTGTGTGTGTGCGTGTATACATGTGAGTGCATGTGTGCATGCACACAGTGTGTATTTACATGTGTATTTGTGTGTTTATGTCTGTGTTTGTACGTGTGTAGACAGGTATACAAGTAGGTGTGTAGATGCTGGGCACGGTGGCTCACAGCTGTAATCCCAGCACTTTGGGAGGCTGAGGCTGGCAGATCACCTGAGGTCAGGAATTCGAGACCAGCCTGGCCAACATGGTGAAACCCTGTCTGTACAAAAAAATACAAAACTAATCCAGGGTGTGGTGGCTCGTGCCTGTAGTTTCAGCTACTTGGGAGGCTGAGACACGAGAATCGCTTGAACCCGGGAGGCAGAGGTTGCAGTGAGCCAAGATCATGCCACTGCACTCCAGCCTGGGCAACAGCGCAGGACTCTGTCTCAAAAAAAAAAAAAAAAATGTAGGCCCGTTTGTGTTTATCTACACCCAGCAGATAGCACGGCCTCTGCCATGTTTCTTTATGTTGTGGGTGACATGCCACCTTCATCTATGCATTGCACTGCAGCCACCAGAGAAACCTTTCGCACACAGAGGGACACTGAGGTCAGAGGGACTATCTCTGTCCTTAGGAGGCGGCAGCCCTGGGGTCCCACCGTGACACTCCCTGGCAGCCAGGTGACCAGGCCACACCACAGCCTGGGTTCTTTGTCTTGTGACAAAGAGAAAAGCCTCTCTCACCCGGGCAAAGCACAGTGGGAAGAGGGCTGGGCCCCAAACAGGAGCCCTCAGGGCTGGCAAATTAGAACCAGGCCCACACCCTCTCCCTCACCCAGCGTCTCAGGCAGGTACCTGGGGTCAGGGAAGGAAGGGCTTCCCTGGTGCCCACAGGAGTCTCAGGGCCGCATTCCCGTGCCCCCAGCCCCTCACCCCTCCTCCCTCCTGTCTGGCTTGTCTGCAGCCCCTGTGTGCCCTGGAGGCAGCTGCAACCTCTGTCTGTTCACCTTTCAGCGCCCAGGGGCTGGCACTCACTATCTGTGGATGGACGAAGGCAGCGGGGGCTGCAGAAGGGAAAGGGGAGGGCAGCGGCTCCGCCACAGGCATCGCCTACACGCACCCAGGCTGTACACGCTGCAGACATCGGTGCCCGACATCCGCCTCAGCAACTGCCTGGCATCCTCCTCAGAAAAGCAGCCCTCACTGAAGAATGACTTCTCTTCCTCATTGAGAAAAATCGCACTTTCCAACCTGGAAAAAATGAAGTGCTTTATACAAATAACGTATTTGCAAAGTCAGCATTTCACACTAAGACACATTTCCATTCCTTGATTTGACAGACAGTCTCGGAGCACGACTCTCTGCCCAGGGGTGGAGACAGAGATTTAAAAACAACAACAACAACAACAACAACAACAAAAAGTCCAGGCGTGGTGGCTCACACCCGTAATCCCAGCACTTTGGGAGGCTGAGGTGGGTGGATCACTTGAGGTCAGGGGTTCAAGACCAGCCTGGCCAACATGGTGAAACCCCGTCTCTACAAAAATACAAAAATTAACCAGGCATGGTGGCATGAGCCTGTAATCCCAGCTGTTCGGGAGGCTGAGGCAGGAGAATCACTTGAACACAGAAGGAAGAGGCTGCAGTGAGCCGAGATCACACCACTGCACTCCGGCCTGGGCAACAGAGCAAGACTCTGTCTGAAAACAAAAACAAAAACAAAAACAAAAAACAGATCTTGCCCTCAAGGGGTGCCTTGTCTGGCCAGGGGCAGATACTCAGAAGCAAGAAAGGCTGCAACAGATGTAAACAGGTAATGGCGTCCTAGGACAGTGAGCTCCTAGGCAGCCTTCAAAGCCCCATTCCAAATGTCCCCTCCCTTATGGAGTCCCCTGTGACAGCTGCAGACAGAACCAATCCAATCTCTCCACATTGTAAACTCCCACTGATTCTGTACAACCTCCGTGCTCCCCACAGTGCCCAACATACACTCAGGGCATACTCATAAAGTCAGGGAGAAGAACTACAGGAAGAAACAGAGAGAGAGCGAGAGAGGAAAGGAGAAAGGAGGCAATTTTTGCTTATAGGACTAAATTACCAGTATAATATGAAACTTTGAAATGCATCTTATTCAGATTTTTAAAAAACTTAGAGTAGCTTACAGCACATTCTGCAAAATAACAGGCCTGTATTCTTTAAAAACATCAAAAAAAAGACTGAAAAGCTGTTTCATATTAAGGAGGCAAGACAGGACATCTGAGTAGAACACATGGTCTGAAATTTTCATTGTCTACAAAGGCCATCATTGTGACCACTGGCAAAATCTGAATAAGATCTGTAGATAATGGCATTGTATCAGTGTTAATTTCCTGATTTCGACAGTTGTACTGTGTTTATGTAAGCAGATGTCCTGCTTTTGGAACCACATACTGCATTATTTAGGGGTAAAGGAACATCATGTTTACACTTACTCTCAAAGGGTTTAGAAAAAAATAGAAGTGAAAGAGAGAAAGTAATAAAGCAAATGTCATAACATGTTAACAATTTGTGCAATCTGGGTGAGGGCGTATGGGAATGTTATACTCTTTTTGCAACTCTCTTCTAAGCCTGAAATTGTGTCAAAAATAAAGTTAAAGAAAAAAAAAAGAAGAGCCACCAGTTGTTCATTAAATAAAAGATGAAAACCCAGGGTCTGGAATAGGAAAGATATTCAGCAAACATTTGTTGAGTGAATGAGAGAAGTCAGAATTTCTCCAGCTGTGAACAGGACCAATGGCACCCAGCCCCGTCATCCTTTTGGGTTAAAGGAAGGGAACAAACTAGCTCATTCCCCAGCTCTTCTCTGACCCTTTGTAAGTTCAGTACATGTTGACTTCACACGGCCCCCAGTGACCTGTTGAGAAGTTGTGGTCTCCCTTGGAGATGGTAGGGATCAGCTAGACCAGGGATCCTCAAACAGTGTTCCATGGAACACTAGCTCAGTCAAAAGCAAACAAGGTTGTGTGAGAAGAGGATTCTGGAGGTTACGTAAGTGTGGAAAAGGCATTTCAACAGGAAAAGGATGCCTTGTTTGTGCTGGGAATCCCTGGGATCACACACAAGGGATGTGGACAAAGCTTTTCCCCACTCCTTAGGGCATGATGAAGTCTGTGATGGAGCAGTGGGTGAGAACATGCTTTGGGAACTGCTGGTCTAGCTCCTGCCATCAGTGCATGGCCTAGCCATCAGTGCATGGGGCCACGACCAGGGTCACATGACCCAGAAGGTGGCCTCTCCATGCACCCACATTCTCTGGGCTCCTTGACTGAGATCTTAACAAGGTCAAGTCCAGGGAAACAGAATTCCATCAAAGGATAGGCACAGCTGACTCCTCTCCAAAGACCCCCTGCTGCTGCTCGCACCGGGCAGTGAGAACACAGAAGTGACCAGGGAATTCTTCTCTTGGAGTTCCCTGGCTGGGGGCAGGCAGGTCATGGGTGGCGTGCAAATCACACAGGAAGAGGCATATGGCCAAAAGAGTGCTCCTCTAGGAAGAGGCAAATGGCCAAAAGAGTGCTCTTCTAGGAAGAGGCATATGGCCAAAAGAGTGCTCCTCTAGGAAGAGGCATATGGCCAAAAGAGTGCTCCTCTAGGAAGAGGCATATGGCCAAAAGAGTGCTCCTCTAGGAAGAGGCATATGGCCAAAAGAGTGCTCCTCTAGGAAGAGGCATATGGCCAAAAGAGTGCTCCTCTAGGAAGAGGCATATGGCCAAAAGAGTGCTCCTCTAGGAAGAGGCATATGGCCAAAAGAGTGCTCCTCTAGGAAGAGGCATATGGCCAAAAGAGTGCTCCTCTAGGAAGAGGCATATGGCCAAAAGAGTGCTCCTCTAGGAAGAGGCATATGGCCAAAAGAGTGCTCCTCTAGGAAGAGGCATATGGCCAAAAGAGTGCTCCTCTAGGAAGAGGCATATGGCCAAAAGAGTGCTCCTCTAGGAAGAGGCATATGGCCAAAAGAGTGCTCCTCTAGGAAGAGGCATATGGCCAAAAGAGTGCTCCCACAGAAGAGCCACGGGGTCTGATGGGAGGTCCCAGGAGAACAGGGGGATCGAGGAGAGGGGGCATCCCAGGCAGAAGGACACACGTGTCACCCAGAGCAGTTTTAGAAGGCACAAGGTATTCTGTGCAGCTGCACTCGGGTGAGCTGATGTCAAGGGCCACCCTGGCCATGGGGGCCTGCAAGGTCGGGCCCAGAAGCTTCCTGGGGCTTTACAGAGGAGAGCGACGTGTGTACTGGATTAAATCGTGTCCCTCAATTCATGTCTCTCAGAACCTCAGAAGGTAAGCTTTTTTGGAGAAAGGATCTTTGCAGATGTAATTAGTTCAGCTAAGATGAGGTCAGACTGGAGTCAGATGGGTGCTAGGAGATGGGCACCCTTATAAGAAGAGAATACTTTGACACACAGAGGAAGACAGCCACGTGGAGACGGTGGCAGAGTGCAGTGATGTGGCCACAAGCCAAGGAACGCCCATGGCCACCAGGAGCTGGAAGAGGCAAGAAGGACCCTCCCCTAGAGTCTCCAGAGAAAATGTGTCCCTTCCGGCCTTGGTTTTAGACTTTCGGCCTCCACAACTCTGAACGAGCACATTTCTGTTGCTTTAAGCCCCTGGTGTGCCGTGCCTTATCACGGTAGCCACGGGAAGATGATGCACATGGGCAGGTGTGCATTGGACGGAACGCTCTCCCTGCAGCAGCCCGGAGGAAGGACGCCAGGGACCCTGGAGTCAGGCACTGGGGCCAAGGGGGCAGCAGCCTGAGGACAAGGGAAGAGACTAGGCGTCGTCCACAGTGACTTTCAGTCTTGTTACCGGGGGAGCCAGGTGGACGCAGCAACTTCCCCTTAGGTGAGATGGGGGTGGGTTCAGGAAAGGTGCGGGGCTTCAGCCACTCACTGGGACACGGGGTCCTGCGTGCTGATGAGACTGCTCCGCACAAACCCCATCTGGCCCGAGGCTGTGTGTCGGCCCACGCACCAGGGCAGGCCAGGCACCTGCGCCCCAAGGATCTCGATAAGGTCTCCACCTCGGAAGGTCATCTCTTCAGGCCCCGAGCCCTGGAAGTCTGCCAATGCCGAGGCCAGGCCCACAGCTGCGGAAGAAAGCTACATGGTGAGTGCCCGGGAGACCAAATGGGGGCCAGAGCGGGCAGACAGGGCCGATGCCAGCCACCCTGAACCATGGGGAATTCATCTTTTGGCTGCTAGGAGGTTCGTAGTAAAGCTTGGTCTCTGCAATGAGGGAGGGAACGTCTACATGGTCCTCAGAGGGGATGTTTTTATCCCTCTGTTGAAGATGAGAAAAATGGAGGCTCAGAGATGTTGATAAATGAGTCTCGGCCATCAGCCTCCAAGGCCAAGGCTCTTTCCTCCTTTCCTTCTGCAGCCACAACCCCCGGCCCCACCTACTCTCCACCCCGCTCTTGCATGGGGCTTTAGTCCCCCTGACAGGTGCACAGGCCATCCAGACACCGGCAGCTCTGACAGGTGCACAGGCCATCCAGACACTGGCAGCTTGCCACAGAGCAAAAACCTCCGGACCTGGCATCCAAGGAGAAGGGCTGCTGGCAGTCCCAGCTTTTCATAAAGAGGACGTGGTCACCATCCTCTGTTAGCAAATGTGGCAAATTCAGCCAGCGCCAGCCCACCTCGGCCCAGGGCCTTCCAGGCGTTTCACACGGTGACAGAAGGATAGAGTCTGAGACTGTTGGGTTGCACTGAGAAGTGACATTTGGGAGCTCTTTGGAGACAGTGGCCAAGGGCCCTGGTGCAGCTTCACTGAGCATCCTGTGAGGCTGCACCATCCCCCAGAGCCTCCTGAGTGTCAGTTATGACCTCACAAGCTGGAGAAGACTTGGTTGGTACAAAAGTAATTGCGGTTTTTGCCATTGAAAGTAATAACAAAAACCACAATTACTTTTGCACTACCTAATAGCTGTCTCTCTGACTCAGGGAGGATATAGGGCAACTTCCAAAATGTTGGTGCTGCTCCCTGGCACACACATTTCCCCAGGAAAGAGAGGCCCATGGAAACACTTACCCATCAGCGGGTTGTCGGGCATCACAGGGCCACCCATGGCGTCATCGATGGGGTCCTGGGGGACCCTAAGAGCCCACCTGGAGCCGGAAGAGGGAGGTCTTTGCTGCGGGATTTCAGATTTGGGGCAGATACATCCTGTGCAGAGACTGGACAGGTCAGCAGCCCCCAGCAACCTGAGCAGATCCCTCGCCTCCCCCGACTCACACACGTGCACACACACACACACGCCTGCCCAGGTGTGTGGCCTTCAGGCCCCGTGCGTGTGGCACTGCCCCCAGGGAGCCCCACAGCCCTCAGCCTAGGGCCCTCATCTGGAAACACCGCCACCCCTGTGGGCCTGGAACCCTGCAGACCTCCAAAGCACCTGCCTCCCCCAGCTCCACACAGTGAGGGGTGAGGGAGATCCCAGCCTGGGGCTCTGGAGGCCTGGATTCAAATCCTTGCACCACTGTGACTTTGCCATATAACCTGAACAGATCACTCCTCTCTCAGCCTCAGTTCCTTCAGCCAGAAAAAAAAGGAAGCTGGACTAGATGACTGACAGTCCCTCTTTCCCAGATGGCAGAACACTCTCAGTGTCCCCTGTTGGGACACCACTGGCCAGAGCACATAGGAAGGATTCTTAGGAGAAGCTCCTCTTGGGTCTCAGTAATGAGAAAAGCCAAGCCACAGCCTGTCAGTTGAGACACTGCAAATCAAGAGATTGAGGTTCTCTCTTTGCTTTGGCTACCAGGAAGCTACAACCCAAGTTAATGCCCCCTGCTTCAGCAAGTGAACAGGAGTTTGCATGTCACCTGTCCTCACATCCCCCAGCTCTACCTGTGGGTCCCGTGTGCCTTCTCACTCTGGATACGCATGTTTTATGTAGCTTCCTCAAAAGCTTTTCAGATGAGCCTGGTGAGAGCTCATGCCACACCTCTTGTGCCATCAAACCCCAGGATAGCCCTGCCAAGTGGATGTCATTGGCCTATCATGCAGCTTGCAGGCCAGAGGCCCAGAGAGGTGGACCAACTTGCTGAGGCCACACAGCTGGGAAGCAGCAGAACAAGGCCATGGCCAGGTCCGTCCAGGGCTCCCACCATTCCCTGTCCATCCCCTTGACCTCCAGATGACCCGGGCCTGGGAGTCTCAGCGAGGCCAATAGCTCTCAGAGCAGCAAAGGCCGGTACCTACTGATGAAACGGAATCAAAGGCTCCGGGGCGGCTGCCACTGCCACCTCCTCGGAGGGCACGCTGGGGCTCGGCGGTGAAGAGTCTGTTTCTGGTGCCGCCTCTCCCTGGGGAGCCCCCGAAGCCTGCCTGAGGGCCTGGGGGCCATTTCCTGCATCCCGGGGACCCGTCATCTCTCTCACATGGTGTTCAGGACACAGGACAAAGAAGGGCCCTTCAAAAGGATGGAGGCGGTCACTGAGGGTGGCCAGACTGGGCGCAGCTGTGGCCCTGCCCCCCATACCCCTGCCGCGCAGACAATGAAGGCAGCACCCGCAGGAATGGCCCCTCCCAGTGTCTGCAGGCACAGAGACCCAAAGGGGCTCAGACGGAGAGGTGGGCCCGGGGCGAGGTCCCAGCTCTGCCTCCATGTGCTGTGTGAGGCTGGCTCAGCCTCAGAACCTCGCCCTGGGCCTCAGTTTCCCTGACTGTGCGATGCGGAGCCAAACATGGGACCCCCAGGGCCCTTCTCCATGGACTGCCCCAGTGACCCCAGCCACTGCTGGCAGGCCCCCTCCTGCTGTGGTCAGGTAGGAAAGACAGCCTCATGTCCCCTCCTCAGACTCGGGGCCAACCGCAAAGCCAGGGCAGCAGCCATGTCAGGGACATGAGCTGGGGGCTGGCACTAGACAGAACCTCTCTTCCACTGTTTTCCAGGCACCTCTGTGTCCCTGGGGGCTGGCCAGGGTCTCTACAGCTAAGTGACAGTGCCACACCAAGCACACCTCCCTGCCTGAAGCACCCCTCAGCCTCCAGAGGCTCCGCAGCCCACAGCCCCAGGCATGCTCAGCACAGCGGGATCCAGGCTGTCACCCCACGGCCCGGGCGTGCCCCGCCCAGCTGGATCTCGGCCATCGCCCCACGCAACGCTCACCTTCTTGGATGAGGAGGCTCTCGTGGGTCAGCCTCAAGGCGTTCTCATCCACGTGGACTTGGATGGCCGTCTCCTCCTCCTCACTGGGCGAGAGCAGCCAGAAGGCCTGGTCCATGAGCAGGTTTGCCAGGCAGTGATGAGTGAAGCCTGTGGAGGCCAGGCCCAGTCACCCGAGGGCTCCGGAAGAGGGGCGGGGAGGCAGGGAAGCCTGTGTGGTCCCAGGTCGGCTGAGCCCTGCACTGACCAGGTCCAGGGAGACCATGGAAGACACCCACCTGCCCTGGGGTGCCCACAGTGCTGGCTACACACAGCGGCCCACGGCCTGACCAACCGGGCTGTGAGAGGTCAAGCCCAGCTCTACCACCCACCAGTGGCAACCGTGGTCAAGTTATCTGACCTCTCCATGCCTCCATATTCCCCTCTGTGAGATGGAGACCATGTGGTCGGGGGCCGTGCAGGCCGCGGGGGGTAGGGGCCAGCAGCAAGGTGGGTCTGAAACGCACATGTGTGAGCCCCACCCCGCATCATGAGCTGGTATCTGTTTCCATTTCTATCAGGTGAAGCCTTGTCTCTGGGATGCTGCGAGCTCCCCCCTCCCGTCTGAGGCAGTGAGGCTTCGTTCACCACGGCTGAACTAGGAGGCTCGGTGCACACATAAGGCACAGGCAAGTGATGTGAGAATCCTGCCTCCACACTCAGCGTAGAGTGGACTCTGAAAGAGGGGGACACGAAGCCTGCTGCCCTCTGGATGGACATCCCCCCACAATGGCCATCACTGTGGATGGGCAGCCATGGATGAGCCACTTCCTCCAAGAACCCGATCAAGGAGCCCACGTCCACAGTGGGATGAGCATCAGCCCTGCTCACCGGTGCTCGGGGAACTGTGGCTACAAATTCTTATTCCCTAACTTACTCAGCCCTCAAATCAAGGGTGGTGTCGCAAGATCCCCAGGGAGGCTCCGTTGGAGCCTGGAATTCCTCCAAATGGAACAGGGAATATTCCAGGAAGAGCTCACGTGGGTCAGCTTTCAAATAACAGCTTTCCCGGTCAGCACTGAGGCCACTGGATGGCAGCTTCCCTCAAGTTCTGGTTGAGTGAAATTACAGAGGGCAGCGTGTGAAGGCAACCAGAAGCACAGCCTAAATCCTTCCTGCGACAAAGACCCACATCCGTCTACGACTCCGCCTACCCGGCATTTCTCCCTGAGCAACAGGTGTGCACACCAGTGTTGCTATCTTGCTAGTGAGGCCTTTGTGAACCTGCCTGTTCTAAAGCACAGATTCGTGGCTCACGCCTGTAATCCCACCACTTTGGGAGGGCAAGGCGGGCAGATCACCTGAAGCCAGGAGTTTGAGATCAGCTTGGTCAACATGGTGAAACCCCATCTCTACTAAAAATACAAAAAATTTAGCTGGGCGTGGTAGCCTGTGCCTATAATCCCAGCTACTCAGGAAGCTGAGGCAGGAGAATCGCTTGAACTCGGGGGGCAGGGGTTGCAGTGAGCTAAGATTGCGCCATTGCACTCCAGCCTGGGTGACAGAGCGAGACTTCGTCTTAAAACAATAAATAAATAAATAAACAAAGCACCAATATGTACTCTAAGTGCATGGTGTGTAACCAGCACCTTCCAACGGGCGTCCCCATGACCAATTCTGGGAGGGTCACCTCTTTACCAAGAGCGTGGTAAGTGGAAAACTTCCAGATTTCTTCAAAAGTCTTAAACGTCACCACGATCCGGTCCTGGTCACTGTGGATAGACAGCAGCCTGGCTGATAATTCCTTAAGAGAAAGAAATAGGAATTCGAGAGGTCCCCAGGAGCTCTGGGGCATCTGTCAGGAGGACAGGGTCCACATGACAGAGACATCTCGCAGATGTGGCCCCGGCGGGGGGCGACACACCCAGGGCAGATTCCTTCCCAGCCCAAGTCAGCTCCTCCCCTGCTCTCAAGCCAGCCGTGGCTCTCCAGAGCCTGTGGGGAGAAGGCCCTGCCCTTCCCAGAGCTCACGTGGCCCCCATGCCCTGGCCCCTCACCCTCTACGCCTCCCCTTCAGCACTCTACGTGCCTTATCCCCCACACACCAGTGACCGCCGCTTCTCCCGACCTAAGCTGGTCCCCGTTCGGCTGTACTCTCAGCCCTGAGTGGCCCCAGCCCCACCTGCAGCTTCAGCTCTGATTTCCATCCCCCCGGCCAGCATCCCCTCTCCTCTGATTTCCATTAATCAGTGTTGATGGGGCATGAAAAATAACAGCAGCTAACACTGGAACTCTTCCGGCTCGGGAAGTGTGTGTCGGGGGGTACTATTAGAGTCTCCATTTCAGAGACAAAAAATAAAGCCCCGTTTCTTTCTTTCTTTCTTTTTTTAGAGATGAGGTCCCACTCTGCTGCCCAGGCTGGAGTGCAGTGGCACAATCACGGTTCATTGCAGTCTCAACCTCCTGGGTTCAGATAATCCACCCATTTTACCCTCCCACAGGTGTGCACCATCGCACCTGGCTAACTTTTTAATTTTTTTGTAGAGACGAGGTCTCCCTATGTTGCTGAAGCTGGTCTTGAACTCCTGGGCTCAAGTGATCCTCCTTCCTCATTTGCCCAAAGTGCTAGGATTACAGGTGTGAGCCACCATGTCCCGCTGAAGGCCCCATTTCTTATTCAAGGTCTGACCTCTGTCAGTGGCTCAGCTGAGATTCAAACCCAGAGCCGGCACGCTGACCCAGTTCACCTGTGCCCAACATCCGCATGACAGCCCCACGTGTCGAGCAGGTACTATTTGTCCAGCACCCTGCAGGTGCTTGGTATGAGTTAATCACATAACCCTCAAGTCAGCTCCCGGGGACGTAATTCTAAGCATCCCCAGTATATGGCTGAGGAAGCGGGGTTCACAGAGGCTGAGAGGCATCGGCCAAGGCCAGGCTGGTCCAACCACAGTCAGTGGTGGTAACGCCCAGCCCAGCTCCCAAGCCCCGGGCCCTCAGCCATGGGGAGGTCTGCCAGGCCCAGACACATGCTGTGCCAGCCTCCCCAGAAAGCTGGTATGTGCAGAAGCCCGCAGGAGGCTGGCTTTGTCATCAGGAAAAAAATAATAAGACTAACTTCACACTTGTCCTTAACTCCCCATCAAAGAGACTTTGACATTCCTCGCGGGTGGGGTGGAGAAAGGGACAGCTCAAGGTCCCCTGTGCTAGGGCTGTGGGAGAGCAGAGGGACGATCACAGTGTCCTCCACAAAGCAAGTGGGAGAAACAAGCCCTCACCACCCGCTGGGTATCACAGCCGCCCCTCCAAGGCCACCACTCTCCTCTCGCTCTCTGAGGCCTGCCTCCTCTGTCCCCGGTCTCAGACACTGCACCTCAGCCCCTCCCTCCTCCCGACTCCAGCTCCCATCCCTGAGCAGTCCCCAGAGGGCTACTCACCCCGAGCACGCGGGCCATCTCCCGGCTGTCATTCTCCAGCAGGCGGAGCTGGCCCCGGAGGGTCTGCTGTAGGCCGGGGTCCCGCAGTCCACTCTTCCTCCGTACAGCCAGCAGCTGCAGGGTCAGGTCTGGAGGGGCAGGTGGAGGTTGGGCAGTTGGTCTGACCTGGGCTGGGAGGTCTGTGGGGCACTGTACTCCACCTGCCAGCCTCCAACCCACACACCTGAGCCCGAAGGCCTGGGCAGTGAGCTCCTGGGGAGCTCAAGCCCTGGGTTTAGATCACAACCTTGCCCCACCCCTATAAAGGCCTTGGACCACTGCCTAGCTCCCAGCCTGTTTCTTTCAGGGTGAGTGCCTGTCCTACGGAGCAGTGGGGACAAGTGGACTCATGTCCCCTGCAGGCCAGGCTGGCACTGAAACCACTGCACGCAGATGGTCTCCCCTCCCTGTCACCGTAACCTCCAACCCCTCCCCTCAGCGCCCTACCCCAGATGGTTGCTGCGTCGGAACTTGCAGGCACAGGACCTGGACAGCCACATTTAGCAAGCCTCTCCTCCACCCCCACGGTGACTGTAAGGTGGGGAGTCTGGGACCATGGGGGCACCTACCTCCAGCAAACACCCCACAAGCACCTTGCAAATCTCAGTTCTGCCTCCCTAAGCCGGCTCCTCTCCACTTCTTCCCTGTCTCTCAGAGGGCAGAGGGCCCCCACCCCCGCTCGGATCAATGACACCTCCCACTCACACACCATGTCAGCCACCAGCAACCCCATGGGCTCCACCCCCCACCCCACCCCTGCTCCCATCGTGGTTCTGAGCCCTGGTGGGTCTGACGTGGGCAGCTATCCACATCTGGCCCTCCCTCCTGTCTGTCCTCTGGTCTGCGCAGAGCCATTGGGACCCCATGACAGCATGGTCCGACCCATCGGCCCTGCTCTGGGCCATCCCTGTGGCACCGTCAAGCGGAACCTTCTGCAGGGATGGGCACGTGCTCTGTCTGCTGTGTCCCATCCGAGGGCCACCCGCCACGGGGGCTGTGGAGTTCCTGAGATCCAGCCCCCTCCTCAATGTCTGAGGTTGGCAATTTCCCACTAGAATCCAGGCTCCCGGGGCTGTGACCCCGTCTGCCCTATGCACTATCCCTTCCCAGTGCCTGGAAATGCTGAGAAAAAAAGTCTTCCCAATCCTCCAGGTCAAGACTCGGCCCCAGATCTCTAGGCAGTGGCATTCCAGGGGCTTTGGCCTCTACAGAGCAGGGCTGCCCCAAGGGAGAAGGCGGAGAGAGGGGAAGAGAATGAGGAGTAGAGGGGGAGAAGGAGAGCAGGGAAAGGGGAGACACCGGGAGGGGGAGAGGGAGGGAGAAGGGAGAAAACGGTGGGGGGGGGGGTGTGGAGAGGGAGGAAGAGGGGAGAAACCAGGAGGGGGAGAGGGAGGGAGAAGGGAGACAATGGTGAGGGGGGTGGAGAGAGAGGGAGAGGGGAGAAACCAGGAGGGGGAGAGGAAGGAAGAGGGGAGAAACCAGGAGGGAGAGGGGAGACACCGGGAGGGGGAGAAGGAGGGAGGGGGGAGAAAATGGGAGGGGGAGAAGGAGGGAGGGGGAGAAAACGGGAGGGGGAGAAAGAGGGAGAAGGGAGAAAACGGGACGGTGGGGAGAGGGCGGGAGAGGGGAGAAACCGGGGTGGGGAGGGAGGGAGGGGGGAGAAAAGGGGAGGAAGGAGGGAGGGAGAAGGGAGAAAATGGGTTGCGGGAGAGGGAGGGAGAGGGGAGAAACCAGAAGTGGGAAGAAAATGGAAGGGGGAGAGGGAGGGAGGGGGGAGAAACCGGGAGGAAGAGAGAGAGGAAGAGGGGAGAAAATGGGAGGGAGAGACAGATGGAAATAAGACAGAGACAGAGACGGATTCTCACACCTTTGAATAAGCTTAAAGCACCTGCCTGAGAGTTTTCTGCTAGGGGACCCTTGAGCGAACACCCTCACCCCCTATGGGGGAAGGGCCAACCGGGCCAACCTGGAGACTTCTGGAATCTGGAATCCACTCCCCCAACAGGAGGCACCAGCCCATCATTCCACAATGGTTCCTGAGCTGTGATGGCTTTTTTTTTTTTTATTATTTTTAAGAACAGAGTCTCGCTCTGTTGCCCAGGCTGGAGTGCAATGGCGCGATCTCGGCTCACTACCTCTGCCTCCTGGGTTCAAGTGATTCTTCTGCCTCAGCCTCCCAAATAGCTGGGATTACAGGCATGCGCCAGCTAATTTTTGTATTTTTAGTAGAGATGGGGTTTCACCATATGGGCCAGGCTGATCTTGAACTCCTGACCTCAAGTGATCCACCCGCCTCGGCCTCCCAAAGTGCTGGGATTACAGGCATGAGCCACCGCACCTGGCCTGCATTTTCAAATTCTAAATAACTTGTCCTATTGCCTAATGCGTCCTGGTCATCCCAAGTGGCCACCAGCAGTGCTGACTACACAAAAGGAAAGTCAGAGGACAGTCGGGCATCACAGCAAAGGTGAAAAGCCAACAATGGGTGCTGGGGTCTCCATTCCTCCCCAGCTGGGGGTTGGGGGGTCTCCAGGGTAAAGGGCTTCTTACCACCTCCACAGCCCACAGCTTCCTGGGCCCCCTTTGTGGGCTCTGCTCCCCGGCCCAGGGCTGCCTCCCTCCACCTGTGCCCTGCGGAGATCCCATCCCTGGGAAGCCTGTGCCTGGACACCTCGCCCCACAATGCAGTGGGTACTTTCATCTACTTCTTACCATATGGCACCTGTGAAGCCCCTCGCCGGGGTGTCACCCACGGAGCCCCCAGGACCCGTGTCCCCTGTTTGTGCAGGTGCACACAGGGATGCCTAGGGGAGCCCCCAGGGGCCATGTCCCCCTCTGGGTGCAGGACCTGGGCATCCACACTTAACAAGCCCCTCTTTCTATTCCCACCGTGATTTTAAGGCGGGAAGTCTGAGGCCACATTTTGAGAAGCCCTGGGTTAGACTCTTGGATGCCCAGGGAGCGGCACAGCCCGGATTTGAACCTGAAGCCCTGTGTAGGGCCCAGGATGTTTACCTGTGGGATAAGCTCCTATCTGACAGGGAGGGGTCCCAGCAGCAGGCCCAGCCACGCGGGCGGGAGGAGGCTCGTCTGCAACACAGCAGGTTCCCAGGATTAGGGGAGACCAAGCAAACGCCTGGCTCCTCTGAAGGCGCCAAACGCTCCAGGTCTCTCTGCAAGAAAAGAGGTGAGTTCTGTCCCACACGAGCCACCTTTCCCACAGCTGCCTTCCCCCAGTCTTCCCAGAGCCCAGCAAGGAGGGAAGCTGCCTGCATTTCCCAGCATGCTGTGACAAGCTGCCCCACACTCAGAGGCTTAAGACCACACGACTCGTATGATCCCGCTGCTCTCAAGTTCCAATGGGCCTCACAGAGCTAAAGTGAGGGTGTGGACAGGGCCCTGTTCCTCCCAGGGGCTCTGGGGAGAATCCACTCCTCGCCTTCAAGAGGCCACACCCATCCCTCGGCTTGTGGCCGCCACTTCTCCTTCTGCTTTGTCACTGCATCTCCTTTTCTGCCTCTCCCTCCTGCCTTCCTCCTACAAAGGCCCTGTGATTCCATGGAGGGCCCACTGGAGCATCCGGGATCATCTCTCCATCTCGAGATCCTTGCCTTTGATCACATCTGCAAAGTCCCTTTTGCTGGATGAGGTAATGCAGGTGTAGGTCCTGCGGATAAGGACGTGGGCATCTTTGGGGGACTTTATCTGAGCCCACAGATGGGCTCAGCCTCACAGCTTGTGCAAGTGGGAGCCAGGACATGGACCCCTACTGGCTGCTCGGTTCCCTGCTGGGGGTCACCCCTCTGGCCATTGGTCCTGCAGAGTTTGCATCTTGGCCTGGGCACTTCATCTCTGTCCTGCGCAGTTTCTCTATCCAGGCTTCAGGATCCAGGGGGATCTGATTAGGAAAATCCGCAACTGCAGCAGAGAGTAGTGAACTTCTGTGTGGCCGGTCTTCACAGCCTCCTAGATGTCTCACTGAGAGCCCTGGGCACAGCTCAGCCACAGTGGTCTTGGGCCTTGCATCGCGATGGTGTTCACTTCACACCAGCGTTTGCTGACCGCCTGCAGTGGCGTGTGCTCACCTGGTGTGGCCAGAGCCCATTCCTAGGCCTCACTTGCTCTGCAGCCCCAGCCCAAGCCCAGAGCTAGGCATGCAGTGGGGGCTCAGAAATGTCTCGAATGGGCTGGGCGCAGTGCCTCACACCTGTAATCCCAGCACTTTGGGAGGCTGAGATAGGTAGATCACCTGAGGTTAGGAGTTCGAGACCAACCTGGCCAACATGGGAAACCCCATCTCTACTAAAAATACAAAAATTAGCCGGGCAGGGTGGCACACGCCTATAGTCCCAGCTACTCGGGAGGCTGAGGCAGGAGAATCACTTGAACCCAGGAGGCAGAGGTTGTAGTGAGTCGAGATCGCACCATTGCACTCCAGCCTGGGCAACAGAGCAAGACTCCATCTCAAAAAAAAAAAAAAAGAAAGAAATATTTCAAATGGAAAGAAGCGTGTGGTACTCAGATCTCGACTCCATTGGCCAATGCACCTGACAGCAGTAACCAAAACACACCCCGCAGATGCCCCCGTGGGCTAAGAAGAACGTGTGCTCGGAATTTGAGCTAAAGAATCCAGCAGCAGCCAGCTTGGAGATTCACTCCCTGTCTGAAGAAGATCTGAGCCCCTGGCTCATCACAGGGAATGCAGGCCATGCAGATCTTGCCCCTTTGTTTGGAAGGGTTGGATGAGGATTGCCAGGTGGAGGATGGCAGAGGGTGGGTGCTAAGGGAAAATGCTACATCAACTGCATGCTTTTCACAGGGGTCCTGTCCAGCCCATCACTGCTGAACCACCCTGTATGTAAGTCCTCTCAATCAACCCTATGTCATGGTCGCTGGCTCTGGGTCTCCTCTTCAGTCTCTCGAATGAGATGCCATCCCTATTGAAGTTGATAGAGTTCCAGCCCGACACCTTCTAAACACCATCCTCCAGTTCAGAAGCCAGGGCTCCCTGGAGACACGGCTGATCTCAGGGCTGTGGCAGGGAAAGTGCAAGATGAGCCTGGAACATCTCATGTCCCAGAAAGTGAGGACACAGCCACCGAGGGATGTAGACACACAGAAAGCCCAAATCTAGGGTGATTTGAATGACAAAATAGGTAATGATGTATATAGTCTGGAGACTCAATTAAAGATGTGTGAGCCTAAGCTGAAATAAATCAATGGATAACTGGGGAGCGGGACAGTTCTTCCTTATAGTTGAAAGCTGATTGCTGAACCGAGAAGGGTTGCCTCATTAGACAGTCACTGCCTGGCAGCCTCTGTCACAAGGATTATTTCAGCCAGGCCAGCCCATGATGAAACAATAGCGCTTCATGAGTTTGATGAGGAACAGGATATTCATGCAGTTTCAGAGTGTCGTCCCCCCAGCTACTTACTAACTGCAGAGGGGAGAAAAATAAACTGTGCAGCGGAGAGAACTGGCAGCCGCCCCATCTCCAAGGGACCAAAATTAGCGTCACCAGCCAGAGACTAATGGACATCGTCTGCACTGAAGAAACATCACTTCTGCGGAATTCCTGCCCAAATCCCTAATGTGATCATGAGCAAATAGTAGCTGCACTCGAATCGAGGGACATTCTACAAAAGATCCAAACTGTATCCTTCAAAACAGCAGCCTCCAGATTAAAAGGTACCTCAGAGAGGTCACGGTAACGTCAGAACACAAAGTGTGACTCAGGAATTTTTTTTGTTTTTTTTGCTATAAAAGATATTATTGGGATAAATGGCAAGATCTGAATGAGGCCTGTAGATGAGGTGATGGTGTTATTAAAACCAGGGAATTAACATTGAAATAATTACAATGCGGTTATGTAAGAGAATGTCCTGGTTTTAGGAAATATGGATACCTTTTAGGATGAAGGGGCATCATATCTGCAATTTACTCCCAAAAGGATCAGAAGAAAATCACACACACACACACACACACACACACACACACGAGTACACACACAAAGTAAAAGTCCTAAAATGTGAACATTCAAGGAAGCTGGGTATGGGCAAATGGAATTATCTGTACTATTTCTTGCCACCTTTGATGTCTATCTGAAATTGTCCAGAGAAGACGAGGAGGTGAAGGAGCTGATGAGGAGCCCCACCCCAAGCCAGCTTTCCCTCAGCCCATCCAGCCTCCTAAGCAGGGAGAGGTTCCTCAGCTCCCCTCCACTGGGTCCACAGAAATTCGCTCCAGGCAGAGGCGATGCCACGGTGCTTTGCTGAGCCTCTGGAGGAGGAAACACCCAGCCACTCAGGGCAAAGGCTTCCAACTCCCGCCACTCCCCTTCTCAGAGGCTCCCAGCTCCTCCCTTGGCCCCGCGGCTCTGTGGGAGGCTGGCCAGGGCCCTCCTGCGCGTCTCAGTCTCCTTGTGCACTCGTGGCCCTGGGCACGGCCCAGCCCCTTCCTTTCCATGAGGCCTGCCCTGGAGGGAACGCGATTCCATGGCCGGGTGGGCTCCCCAGGCCCAGACCCCACCCCAAACCTCTGAGCCACCCTTCCTGGTGGGCATGCCGGTACCTGAAGACCACTTCCCCTTTGTGATTCAGTGCAGGAGGCCATCGACCCCTTCCCATCTCCACCCTCATGCGGAAGGGCAAGATCACAGATATAAAACACTCCCACACCTGGCTGTGAGCCAGGCGACAGCATCTGAGGTTTCCACGCCACTGTCCAAACACATTCTTCGCTCAACAATCCCTTGAACAGTGACGAAGCACCTACCACGTGCCAAGCCCTGGAGTCCCGAGACAGGGATGCAGGCAGCTAAGAGGAGACTGGACTGAGGCTGGACACTGGGAGGAGGAGGCCCAGGGACGGGTCACAGCCGCAGCTGTGTCCTGCCGGGAGGGGCCGTGCAGGCCTTGGTCTCCCCTGCCTCTCCCCTCGCCCCCTTCAGGGTCTCAGGATGGGAGTAAGAGGGGATCCTAGAGATCACCTAGCCCACTCTTCAGGTTTCCCAGGAATTCAGGAAACTGGGGGCATGTCCTGGCCCAGTCCCTGACCACAGGGTGGCCTGGCCTGGCCCTTCCCTCTCTGCACCTTGGGTGCCTCCTGGAGAATGAGGATGCCTCATCCTGAGGACTCTCAGGGGTTCTAAGGCCAAACCCGTCGGACTGTTTCTGGAATGGTCTCTGAACACGTGGGTTCAAAGGCCCCTGCCCCATTCTTTGCCAGTTTTGTTATCACTGACGCGTCCCTGGAAAAACACGAGCTGGGCCCTGGCCTCTCAAGTGACTCAGCGGGCACAGTGGCTCCTGTTAAACACACGCGGGGGAAGGAAACGAGAAGTGATGGAGAGCAGACCCCAGCCCCAGCCCCAGCCCCAAGAGGCCTGGAGGCAGACAGGGTGGTGAGGGATGGATGGACGGGGCGGGTGGGGTGGAGAAGTAGGTGGGATGGAGGGTGGGTGGTGAGGGTGGAATGAACTCACCGCCTCTCACTGGCGCCTTGGCCTCCTTGGGCCCCGCTTTCTCCCAGCTCACAGAGGGCCTCATGGCCACAGTCCGGACCTGGTCCCGGCTGCTGCCACCTCCTGAGGGTCCCACGGGACCCCTCCTCATGGGGGTCAGCTCCTCAGTGGTCACAGCAGGGAGGTTCTCCATGACCCGCAGAGGCCTCACATGCCTGGCCCTGTGGACAGAAGGGGTGTGGTCAGGAGAGGTGGCCCCTCCACAACCAGCATGGAGGTTGTGTCCAGGGCTCGGGTCCAGAGGAGAGAACACCAGCGTTGCTGAGCGCCTGCACCTTTCAGATCCAGCGAGCCCCTCACCGCAGCAGGTGAGCATGCACCGTGTTGTGGTAGGCGTGATCCCGCACCGCTGCTGTGCCTCCCCTCCCTGTCTCGGGTTTGCTGTGCTCCCTTCCTCCATGGGGCCTCCTCTCGCTGTTTTCTGCCTGGAGGCCCCTTCCCCGTCGAGGCAGAACCCCTGGGTGCCTTGGGCCCCTCCTCAGGAGCCAGTCACTGCCTCTTTGCTGGGCCGTCACGCCTGACAGACCATGCTCCTGGAACAGTGCTCCGTTGCCTGTCAGAAGACACAGAAGGACACAGAGTCCCCCTTCCAGAGTCACAAGCAGGCACAGGGGCCATGGGGACGGCAGCCTGGGCCAGGGCTGAGGTGCACGGGGGACAAACCCCAGCTGTGGCCACAGGGGCGGGGTCAGCCACGTCCTCCTCAGCTCCGGCCTCAGGCAGAGGGGCTAACAAGAGAGGAGGATGGCAAGCACACAGTCAGAACCCTGCTGTCCACAAAGGAAGGGCTTGGTCATGGGGGGCCTCACTGTTCCCTGATTGTGAGTGGGGAAAGGTCCACCCTGCCCCTCCAGAACGCCATGGCCAGGGCGGTTTTCAAGTCCAGAGCCTCGGGGAGCAATGGGGATGCAGAGGAAGGAAAAGGGGTTACGTCCGTGCCTGATGTGTGGTGAGAAGGTTTTCCCTGCTGCTGTCTAACGCAGGCTCCGCTGCCCCTGCTTGGTGAAATGTGAGGTGGGGAAGAAATAAGCCCAGTGTCCCCCGCAGCTCCTGCCTCCCATCTTCCCGCCCAGCAAGATATTCTGAGCAAACATGGGACAGACTTTCCGGTGTGTGGACTCATCCCCTTGCTCCTGGCTTGAAGCCCCCCGGTGGCCGGCAAACATCCTCTCTGCAGGCAGTGCACGGAGAACCAGGGCGGCCACGCCTCTGACCTCTGTCTGGGAGCAGAAGCGCAAGTCTGGCCTTCTGCTGTCCTGTCACCCCTTTTGTGGTGGACGCTGGGGGGCAGGGCACCCAGGGCTTGCCAGGGCCTCCGTCCGGGCCTCAGAGCCCTGATGGGCCCACGAGGCTGGGGTCTGCCAGCTGCCAGGACAACCCCCAGAGCCTCCTGTCCTTG
Organism: Pongo abelii; assembly: GCF_028885655.2. Taxonomy (NCBI): domain Eukaryota; kingdom Metazoa; phylum Chordata; class Mammalia; order Primates; family Hominidae; genus Pongo; species Pongo abelii. The sequence continues at coordinate 4,678,783 of NC_071988.2, forward strand.
TCCCCATCTCCCACCTCCACCCTGGTCTCCGGGTAGGGAATGTGGAAGGGGACTGACAGGCAAATCACGCAGCGGTTGGGGGTGCGTGGGGTCTGCAGTCAGGGACACAGGACGCGGCTGTGAAGGGGAGGCAGGAGGCCCTGGATATCGAGCACCCGGGAAGGGCAGAGAGGCACCCCTGGGAGCTTCAAGCCAGGAGCAGGGGGACAAGTCCACGCGCCACAAAGTCTGTCCCAGTGTTTGCTCAGAATGTCTTGCAGGGGTGTGGAGATGGGAGGCAGGAGCTGCGTGGATGCTGGGCTTATTTCTTCCCCACCTCAGTTTTTTACCAAACAGGGGCAGCTGAGCCTGCATTAGATAGCAGCACGGAAAATCTCACCATACATCAAGCACAGATGGAGCCCGGTTTCCTTCCCCAGCACCCCCACCCCTCCCCCGAGGCTCTGAGCCTGAAAACCCAGAGGCGGTCAAGACTGACCTCAGGACAGTCCCAGGACAGTGAGTGCCAACTGGCACACCTCCTGGTACCAGCAACCCCCAGGGAAGGCCTACCTCCCCAGTGTACAGATGGGGAAACCGAGGCTCTGAGGGGTTAGGCAATTCTCAAGCCTGTGTGCACGCGCGCGCACACACACACACACGCACCCGCACACCTGTCAGACCAAAGCAGAAGTGCACACTGCAGCTGCCATCCCTGCCATGCCTTTTCCCACCCACGAGCACCTCCTCCCTCCCCGCACTGCTCTTGGCTTGGGCCACCACTGTGGCAACAGGTCCCTTCACAGAGGCTGCTCCCCAAGAGGCAACTCCCCTGTAACTTTTAGTACAGGATGAGGAAACCCTCATGGGGGGCAAGTCGGCTGCAGGCAGAGACGAGTGGGTGTCATGTAAGCCCAGCCACCACCCCTGCCCCCACAGCTGTGGCTGTCACCCTGAGAACTGGCCTCCCAGGCCCCAGCTCACCGCACACTTTGGGATCCAACAGCAGAGCAGGGCAGGAGGAGCCCACGGTCTAAAGTCCTTGGTTTCAACAACCACCCACCTCCCACACAGAGGGAAGGAGACCCAGGCCTGCTAAGTTGGGAATTTAGACAGAATAGCGATGGTTCCGTGAGGCAGGTTCTATGAAGCATAGAGAGGGTCCCCTAGCCCTGGCCGGGGAGGGAATCCCACAGTCAGGGAAGGCTCCCTGGGGATGCTCAGACTGCAGGGCCTCAGCCGGACCAGCCCCGGGCCAGCAAGTCTTGCAGAGGCGACAGCCCCTGGCTGTGAGGTGGCCCCGGCACACCCCCTCCCACCTGCACACCTGCTCCAACTGTAATCTGATTGATCAGTTTGTGGCCAAATCCTTCCCACCCCCCAACCACCTCTGAGGGGCAGGGACTGGGACCTGTGGGGGCCGGGAATGGTGAATCAGGAGACATCTGACGCCAAGAGGCGCCCAAGAGACCCTCCAGGGAAGCTGTTCGCCCAGGAGTGGGAGCAGGGTGCAGCCCACGAGACTTGCTTTCCAAAGGAGGAAGCGTGCGTGGAACTGCGGACGCAGAACACAGCCTCACTGATCCAATGCCCTGTGCAGCCTGAGGCCTTCGCCCTCCCTGTTCCCATGTCCTGGGATCCTGGTCACACCTGGAGAGCTCTGGGCACCTTCAGGGGCAGTGCAGGATGCCCCTGCTGCCCTCGCCCAGCCTCGGACTTTGCTTTCTCCTCATTGCTCTGCAGGACTGCGGTCATGGCACCTGTGGCTGCCTGTGCCCACCACCTGGCCCCAAGTGTATGGCAGCGCCAGGAAGCCCCTGCCTGCAAGGCCAGGCTGTCTTCCGTCTCCTCTCCGGAAGCACACGGGGGTGTCTCAACAAAGCGCTGGAATCCACTCCCTAGGCATGGGAGCTTCCTGGTTTAGGGGGTCTTTCGCTCCCAACGCCTGACCTCGGAGCCCTCGTCCTCCCATCTCTGCCTCTTTGTCCCTCAGGAGCCGGGTCTTATGTCCCTATAGGCAGAGCAGGAGTCTCAGCAGCCTTTCTCCATCCACTGGCTGATGCCCGGGACACCTGCCTGCCTCCCAGCCCACCACCTCCCCGCCTCCCAGCCCACCACCTCCCCCTGGGTTAGGAACGGGCCTGTTCGAAACAGCATCCAGGGCTTCTATGGGCCTGGTACACAGCTAGTGCTCAGAGACTGTCTTCTGAGAAAAGGAGGGCTCTCCAGGCTCAGGGAATTTCCCACCTACTGTTACAACCCTAAGCGTGGGGTTCCTGGGCAGAGCCTGGCGATGAGGAAGTGAGTGCCTTCTCCTCAGCGTCCCCTCCCTCAGCCCTGCAGGCCCAGCCACCACTGCACAAGCAGAGGCCCCAACCACGGGCAGGTGTTGACGCCCCCAGGGGCCAGCTCACTCAGCTGGGGGACCACCAAGCAGCCGGCAGGACTCTCTCCTTCCTGCCTTCATCCTGTTTGTTCAGTTTATCATCAGGACAAACCCTTGGGGGGCCCTGGATGGGTCAGAACAGGCTCCAGCCCCAGGCCAGCCTCCAGCCCCAGAGGAAGGGGTGGAGTTTGGCTCCAGAACATGGAGACGTGGGGCCAAACCCCGGTGTCTGGGAGGCCTCTCCATGCCTCAATTTACTCAGCCAGAAAATGAGAATGAGCACGCACACCGCACAAGTGGGTCGAGTGGGTTAAAGGGACAGTGCTCCCGGTCCACAGTCAGAGTTTGGTGAATGTGGGTTGGAAGAAGGAGGCAGAGGGCCCCGGCCGGCCCTGAACGGGTTTGGGAAGCTTTGGCCAAGCTTTCGCCAGGCTCTTACGGAACAAATACTTCTAGGGCCACTGAGACCTCACCTATGCCACCAAGCACCTCCGGAGGGTTGGCTTGTCACCTCGCATCCTGGGGTGACACTGTCCTTTCAAAATTCATGCCCTCCGGAACCTCAGAATGGGGCCGTATTTGGAAATGGTCAGCGCAGATGAAGCGACCTTCACTTGAGATGAGGGTGTTCCAGATGAGGATGGCCCTAAATCCAGTGCCTGGCGTCCTTGTAAAAGAGAGGACACGGAGGCACACATAGGAGCCGGGGAGGGGCCATGTGACCACCAGGGCGGAGAGTGGACTGATGTAATCACAGCCAAGGAGCACCCGGAGCCACAGGGAGCAGGAAGAGGCAGGGAGGAGCCGCCCCAGGAGCCGTGAGTTCGGAATTCTGACCACCAGAGCTGCGAGAGAACACAACCGAGAGGGCTGTGTCCTGCGCTCTGGCAGCACGAGAAACCGGTGCACCCGTGCGCTGCTGGGCCCTGCCTTGCTCTTCTGTGTTGTGCGGCCATCCTCACCCGTGTTGCTGGAAGAGTGAGTGACGTCCCCATGCAAAAAACGCTGGCCCAGCGCCCAACACGGGACATAGTTGTCATCGCTGTCAACAACGATATTGACAGTCACGTAATTATGGCCATCCAGGGTGCTCACAGCATCCTCGGCTCACCTGGAGGAGGGAGGCACAGCCGTGCCCCTTTCACGGATGAGCCATCAGCTGCGGTGACTCTGCCTGCCCAAGGTCACACAGCCAAGCAGCACAGATGGGGTTGAACCCAGGCGGTCAGAGCCCAGTCCGCACATACCCATCCTAAACCCAAACCTGACTCGGGCCCAGGCTTGCCTCCAGCCACAAGCTCAGCCGCAGCCCCGCTGCCTGGTGCTGGGAGGCCACACCCTGAGTGGCCAGCCCACATGCAGGCTGCCCCTGGCCCTGGCACTGGCTGACACCACTAACTCCCCCCAGTGTCACTTTGCTATTCATCTCATCTGAGCCTTGTCAACGGCAAAAGGTCGGAAACTCCCGCTTCACAGACAGGGCAGGGCTCCCATGGCTCCTGGGGGATCACACACAGGCCCAGAGGGGTCTCAGGGGTGCACACACACAGGAGCACACGCCCCGGCACACCTGCAGTTGAAGGCTGGGCCCAGGCCCTGCCTGGAATTTTCAGGCTGGAGCCCCTGGTCCAGTCGCTGGTCCATTTGGTTGTTGGAAAAGAGGCCCAGGTGGCAGCATCAGAGTGGCCGGTTATAGCCACCGCGGTGCCGGGTGAGGCTCAGAGGTGCCGGGCTCGCCCTGGTGGGTCTGGCAGTGCGGCCCAAGCTAACCGGGGGCTGGGGTCACACCTGAGACCTGCTGGACTTGGAATCCAGCAACAGGTTGGCTCTGTTCCCAGACCCCCAGGGCTGCTCACGCCAAGGGTCAGCATGGGGTCAGGCCAGGTCCCAGAAGCAAGGGTGCTTTGTCAAAGCTGAAATCATTGCCTGCAATCACTGCGGATTGGCACTGCCAGCACCTGTGAGCTCTGAGTGGGGTCTGCTGAGGGTGCCGATGACCTCCCTGAGGTCCCCAGCTCGCAGTTTCGCTCCACCCCCATCCCAAACAGGTCAGAAAAGTCCTCAAGAAAGTGTAAAGATCCAACCGTGGCAAGAGTGGCAGACAGCAGCCTGCTCGGCCAGTCCACGCCCCGCCTGCCCCGGAGCCCCCCGTACCTGCGGTGTGCTCCTCAGAGGCAGCTCCCAGGCCCACGGGGCCGTAGCACACAGGAACCAGGTGGCCGCTCCTGGCCCAGCACTGGCTGGCCCCACGGGGCTGTCTCCAGCTGGATGGAGCAGGCAGGGGCCGCCCACAGCTGGGCTGACTGCACAGCGGCCTCCGCCCCCTGCTTCCTGCCCTGCTTCCTCCCTGCGCCTGAGGGCCAGTGACGGAGAGACAGGCCCAGGGCGGCTGCACAGACACCGCAGCCAGTTGATCATTAGCTCTTTCCTGGACCGGCTCCAGGCTCTGTCCTGCCTGCCCGCTGCCCAGCCCCCAGGCTCTGTAGTAGAGGCCAGGGGCACCCAGTCCCCCGCCAGGCTGGGATTGGGGAAGTCCACCAGCCACCGGCCCTCCAGCCCTGCCAGCCTCAGCTCTGCTCTCTGTTCCTCTTCCACTTACTGCACACACATACATATGCATGCAGACACACAAACACACATGTGCGTGGGCACACAGAGACTCACGAGCACAAGTGTGTGCACACATGGACAGGCACACGTATGCACACAAACGCTCACATGCAGTTCCTTCCGTCTCTGCCCAGGTGCTGTCCGGGCCACTGGCTCCACCAATGGGAACATTTAGGGGAAGAGATGGGCTCCCCTCCTCCTCACCGGAAGCTCTCCTTGCTAGCCTGGCCTGTCCCAATGGGTCTACCTCTTTACCCTCCCACTGTCTCCAGGCCTGAGCCACGTTTGAGAGCAGAAACCTTCCTGGCCAGGCGGACCCAAGGCTAAAGCACATCTTGCCCCTGCCTGCTGAGGAAGCCTCGCCTGGGCTTACGTCAGCTCGGACAAGAGGCAGAACTGAACTCAAATTGCCCTGTTGGCCCCGCCAGTCTGCCTGCTCTGATGCCCTTGTCAACACAGGAGTGTGAGCACCCACGTGGTGGGTGTGGGCTGCTGGCTCCGGCCCAGCTCTAGGAAGTGGGAATGGGAGGGATCCCTCCATCCTATGCTGTGATAGGTCGGTGCTTTACGCACACCTGGTTTGATAAAACCAAGAATAATCCCTAAGTTAAATAGTAATGTATCCATCTCACAGACAGGAAAACTAAGGCTCAGGGACGTAATATGACATGCCCAAGGCCAGTGACCAACAGGAAGATAAGACTGGAACCAGGTCTGACTGGTTCTGAAGGCTTTAGGGCTGGGCTTTTCAACCAAGGCACTACCGACATTTGGGGCCGCATCCTTCTTTATTGCAGGGCGGGGGGCTGTCCTGTGCACTGGAGGGTTTTAGCTGGTCCCTGGCCTCCACCCACTGGATGCCAGTAGCCCCCTCCTCTAATCATAACAGCCAAACATAGCTCAGATATTGATCCCCTGGGGGTGAAGTCGCCCCAGGCTGAGAACTCCCAGCCCAGGTGAGCTACTCAGGTCAAAGCCCCTCCCAGCCCACACCTGCGTCCTTCATCCTCACCCTCCCGTCCTGTTCACCTTTCTCTAATCACAGGCTCTGCCTAGGGGCCGTCACTTGCCTCAAGTCCCTGCATCCTGCACGGGGAGCCCTCAAGTCACACCCTCCCTCCTCCCCACTGAGGCCAGGGCCCGGGAGCGGGAGTTCAGCTGCAGATGCCCCAGGCACATCCCCTCGCTGCCCCAAAAAGACCTTGAGGAGGGCCCACGTGAGGCCCAAGCCCCTTAGGGGCCCAGCCTCCAGGCTCCCCAGACCGGCCTGGCCAGGCCCCACCTTCCTTGCAACCAACATGCTCAGTGAGCACACGGTGGGGGGGGGGGGGGGTGTTCAGAGGCACCAAAGGACACTTTCAGAGAGTCCCCAGTGGCAGCAATCTGAAAGTCTGACCCACAGGCAGAGGGGCCGCAGCTCCCAGACCAGGTCTTCTTCCCTGCGGGGACGCGGCTCCCCAGTCCTGGCTGCGTCTGAGGAGGAAAATGGTGGTCTCTCCGGCATCATCGAGGGGCAGTCACTCTATCAGTTTCATGGGGCTGCCACAACCGAGTGCCACAAACCGGGGTCTCCAGACAGCAGAAATGTCATCTCTTACAGTTCTGGAGGCCAAAAGTTCAAAATCAAGCTGTGGGAAGGGCCGTGCTCCCTCCGGAAGCTCCAGGGGAGGCCTCTTCCTGCCTGCTCCAGCCTCTGGGGCTCCAGGTATGCTCTGGCTGGAGGTCGCATCGCTCCAGTCTCTGCCTTTGTCTTCACCCAGCCTCCTCCTCTGTGTCTGTGTCTCCTCTTCAGTCTCCCCTAAGCGCCCTGTCACTGGATTTGGGGTCCACCTAAATAACCCAAGATGATCTCATCTAGAGACCCTTAAGGAAATTACATCTGCAAAGACTCTTTTTCCAAATAAGGTCAGGTTCACAGGTTCAGGGTGGACCTTTTGGGGTCAGCTCGGTACATAAGCTGTGAAGCAGGCCTGGGACGGTGGTTGGAAACATTGGCCCCAACCACAGCCCCTCAACCCCAGCAGCCTGCAGTCCATCCAGCCTGGTGTCAACCCAGCCCCCTCCTTGGGCCTTGGGGATGGACGATGCAAGGTCTGGGGACCCCATCCTGAAGCCCCTCCTGGACTCCAGCCCTCAGCACCCCACCCTTCCTTGCAGACACCTGCCGGCCCCATCTCCCACCTTCCTTCTCCCATCAGAGCTCAACTTTCATCCTGCCCAGCCCCCGCCAGCTGAAGGCCTCTGTCCGGCTCCCTCTGCCTCCCCTGTCTCAGGGGACTGGGTAATGCTTCCACCCTTCACAAAGGTCCCACTGCCGAAGCCCAGAGCACTTTGGGAGCTGGATTCTCCTGGCAGCTTCCCTGTGGAATGGGTGTAACTCTGGGCACCCGCCTCTCCTCCATGTGGGCTGCTTTCCTGGGTGAATGGCCACCCCCGAGGCATCTGCCACCCCAGTGCCCAGGACCTGTGGATGCCCACAGAAGCACCCAACATCACCCTGCCCCACCCCTCCAGGTCTTCCTCTCCCCACGTCCCCACCAGTGCCACCTGTAGCCTCTGCAGCTCCCTCCCCTGCTCAGCGAGTCTTCTCCACCGAGGGTCACATTCGTGCCTCGGGTCCAACACATCCGTCAGCACAACCTCATGGAGTGGTCACTTCCTCCAAGTAGCCCTGGGTGTCAGGCGGGTGGGGACGTGAGATTCTGTGGCCATGCCCTGAGTCACCGTAAAGATTAAATTAGCCTCAAGGACTTTTCTAACAAGCCAAGCACAGGTGCACAGTTCAGTTGCACTGAGATTCTGTGCATGTAACAAATGCCCGCGCCGGGTCCTCTCCGCAGCCTTGGCCCAGCGAGGAGCACAGAGGGGCTGCGCTCAACAGGCAGGTGGGGAGGAACCGACGTCCCTGGGAGGTTAGCGCCTCCTACCAGCGCCCTGGCCCCATCTCCCCCATCACGGGATGGGGCTGCCCTGTGCCCCTGCTCAGATGATGGCCCCAAGGGGCTGTGGGGAGAAGTAGGGAGTCGGCGCCCAAGACCACCTGTGTCAACTTGCTGCCTGCCTGTGGCACCTCCTCCTCTGGGCCTCAGTTTCCCGTCTGTGACCTGAGACTCAAAGCGGGTGCCCCCAGTTCTCCAGCCTGCTCACACCTCCACCCCTTCTCCAGAGTGGAAAGAACCCGTTGCCTCTCCTGACCAGAGATGCTTGGCTTCCCCTGTGTTTGTTTTTCTGGAAGCTACGTTGAAAAAAGCCCCCAGACGGGCTCCACATCCACACACGGGTCTGGAGACATTTCCTCTCCTGGCCATTGTCCCCTGCTGTGGCTGGAGACCCCATATCCTGTTTGTCTCTGCAGCTGTACTTCTGGCCCAAGGCCGGGGGAATTTTCCAAGAGCCTCCCCAACTGCACAGAGCACCCCGACTCCACACAGCACACCCAGCGGCCTCCTAGAGGAAGGTGCCTGAGCCTTCAGGGCTGGGGGCTTTCCAAGCACACCCACCTGGAGGCTGCAGATGCTGGGGCAGAAGCACACACAGCTCTGCCTGCCAGAGGACCTGTCCAAACCCCAGCTTAGGCTTCAATTCTCCCGAGACAATCTGTCACTCCTCTGGGCCTCAGTCTCTCCATCTTGCAAATGGTAGAGTTGGGCTTGGAGATTTCTAAGTGCCCTCCAGCTCAACAGTTCTGCTCCCTGATGTGGTTGTAATAAATTCAAATTGTCACTTGCCAAGAAGATGCTCAGTCCTTCACAAGGATTATCATCACATGGGGCTTGCTGATGGCGCCACCAGCTTGACTGTCTCCTGATGCCTGCTGGTGAGTATTTCCTGCTGCCTGCTCGTGAGTATCTCCTGATGCCTGCTGGTGAGTGTCTCCTGATGCCCACTGGACTGATTCACAGAGGGGCTAGAGGAGGCATGACCTGCCCAGGGCCACACATTTCCTATGTAGCAGAACCAGCCCAGATCCCAGTCCTTCCAGCACCAAACCTGTGTTCCTCACCCCTCCCTCAACTGCCCTCTGGGGCTTTCTAAGGTGTGTGTGGAGCAGCCGGAAACAAAGGCAGTGGTGTCCTCAATTGTCGGAAACCCCGGGAAGCAAGTCCTGCCCAGTAGTCTGGGGTTTTCCAGGGAACCTAACACCCACTCCTTCAAGCACCAAGCCCCAGTGTTAATCTGCGATGGTGCTCTGGAAAGCAACGCCCCTCCTCCGTCCCTTTCCTGATCTCTGGGACCAGCTGGTGTTTTACTGAATTATAAGGCAAGGTGACCCACTGCCAGGGTGAGGGGATACTCTTAGAGTTTCTCCATCTCCCCACCCGAACTTTTACACCAGACTGTTCTCTGCTTCTGGCCTGCTCCGGGCTGGGAAGCTGCTGAACAGGTATGTTAGAGTTGGAGAGAAAATAAAACAAGCCACCCTGACCAGAGGCTTTCCCTGAGTGTGGAGCAAGCTCATTTTCAGCAAGTGCTTCCCATCCCAGGGTTTGGCTGCTCAGGAGTTGGGGCAGACGAGGTGCTAGGGACACGATTTCTAGCCAGCACTAGAAGCGGCAGGCATGGCCACCACGGCCTGGGAAAAGTGAATGTGCCTTCAGACTTTTCCTGTGACTGTCCCGGGTCACTCAAAGAAGCGACCAAACCTGTTCCTGCGTCCTTCCTTCAGGAAATCCCAAATCTGGCCCACCTGGGACAGAGCAGCGTGAAGCCCCCAGCCACGCCCTTCAGCTGTGGCTTTTTAGGGCCTCCCCATGCCCCCTTTAATTATCCACCTGGAAGGTCCCAGGACAGCTCCTGCCAGAGCCTCGGACACACACCCTGAGTGCTGACCGGGCTCCCTGAGGCCCGAGCCCCAGGCTGCAACTCAAGCCAGGGGTGCTGGCTGGGGAGCAGGGGCCCTGCCTTCTACCTCCCGCACGGGTGGTGGCTTTTGTCTTCATGTTTTTCAGCCTCCTGCAGCAAATGATGACAGCTGCAGTCATAGGAAGGCACAGGGGGTTTCTGGCTTCATCACACTGTCTCAGAGCATTTTCAGTTCTCTGCAGTGAATCATCTCGGGCTCAGAAAGCGATCCGGACCTGCCTCCACACCAGCAGGGGTCCCCGGGACTGCATCCCTCACAGGAAACTGCACCTCTGAGGGTCGGTCCCACTCCCCACCTCCAGGTAATGCTGCTTTTTGCAGCTTGGAGCCCCATCTGCCACTGGCAATGGCAGCACCCCCATCCCAGCTGTGCTTTCTGGGACCCCACCCGTCCCATGGTTTGGCTGCTCACAGGAGGAGCTCACAGACAAGTGGGGGGAACTGACTGGGAAACAGACCAGGATGGCAAAGCATGATCAGTGCAGCAGCAAAGGGAGGCCTGGGAGGAAAGAGAGGAGGATAAAATCAAGGAAGGCTTCCTGAAAGAGGAGGCACCTGGGCTGAGACTTGGAGGGAGAGGAACCAGGCAAAACAGGGGAGTAAAGGGCTTCTCAGGGGTCAGGGCCAGCTCAAACAACTGTGCTCCTGGCAGGCAGTGTGCTAAAATCTCCCACAGCCACTTCAGGGAACTATGGACACTGGTAGTCAAGGAGAGGCCAGCATGCTTGCACCCCAAGGGGTTAATCTACAACGCCATAAAAGTGACTCTCAGGAATGCAGAGGCCCAGGGGCTAGAGGGTACCCACACTCTCCCCACTTCAGCAGGCTGCTGGTTCTCCCATTGGCCCTGTCCAGCAGAAACAGGCATGCAGGAGCCTCCAAGGTCGTTCCAGAACAGGGGAGGCAAACGCACTCTGGGTAGGGCCAGAGGGATGGGTGTTTGCCTTTGCCAGCCGTCAGGTGTGTCACAACCCTGCCTTTACAGCAGGAAAGCAGACAGATAGCAGTAAGTGAACGGGTGTGGCCACGTGCCAAGAAAACTATCTATTATACAAGACAGGGGACCAGATTTGGTCATATGGTTTGTGGACCACAGAACTGAGGCCGTCTTGTGCTGCAAAACAGGCTTGAAACATGGTACATCACATCAGGCCCCGCTTCGCTGCTCCACCCTGTTCATGCCTGCAACCGTGCAAATGTGTGCACAGAGAGGCCAATCACCAGGTGGCAACATGAACCTAAACTCCGAGCGGAAGAGAAGGCAACAAATAAAGACAAGTGGGCCGGGCACCATGGCTCACGCCTGTAATCCCAGCACTTAGGGAGACCGAGGCAGGTGGATCACAAGGTCAGATGTTTGAGACCAGCCTGACCAACACGGTGAAACCCCATCTCTACTAAAAACACAAAAATTAGCTGGGCGTTGTGGCACATGCCTGTAATCCCAGCTACTCAGGAGGCTGAGGCGGGAGAATTGCTTGAACCTGGTAGGCAGAGGTTGCAGTGAGCTGAGATCATGCCACGGCACTCCAGCCTGGGCAACAGAGTGAGACTCCATCTCAAAAATAAAATAAAATAAAGACAAGTGGTTGGATAAGAAGATTGTAATTTGCAACCTTCAGGCTTACAAATGGGGAGACTGAAGGGCAGGGCGAAAATGACCTTTACCCAAGGGCACAGGAAGGAGAGTTCCTGGTGATTCCGTGGCCCTTTCATTTTAAAGGTGACTGAGGGCTGGGCGCAGTGGCTCACACCTGTAATCCCAGCACTTTGGGAGGCCGAGGGGGGTGCAGATCACTTGAGGTCAGGAGTTCGGGACCAGCCTGGCCAACATGGTGAAATCCCGTCTCTACTAAAAAAAAATACAAAAATTAGCTGAGTTTGGTGGCAGGTGCCTGTAATCCTAGCTACTTGGGAGGCAGAGGTGAGAGAATCACTTGAACCCGGGAGGCCGAGGTGGCAGTGAGCCGAGATCGTGCCATTGCACTCCAGCCTGGGTGACAGAGCAAGACTCTGCCTCAAAAATAATAAATAAATAAATAAATAAATAAATAAATAAATGTAACTCAGAGATCGGCCCCTGCCCCTGGAGAACACAGCCCAGCTGGACCCCAGCTCCACGCTAAGTAGCCCTGTCATCTTTCCCGGCCTGCGATTCCTCCTGTATAAAATGCTATCTCTGCTGAATGCAGTGTTTCCCAGAAACACAAACAAGCAAAGATGTCCCCACACACCTCCCAAGGCATTCTCAAGCCCTACTCAGATCCGAGAACGGGGGGAAGGACCTGCACAAATCTCTCCCGAGGTTCCTTCCTGAGTTGATTCCTCTGCACACCCAAGTTTGAGGACGGGTGTATCTGGACCGGCATGATAAGCCGCTAGCCTGGAGCCCCGTACCAGCTGGTGCTGGAATGGCAGCATCATGAGTCATACCCCGGAAAGGGCTAGGATGGTGCCCCACTCAGCAGCGCTCACACTGTGTGTTATTTCTGGCCTTTGCTGCTGAAACCGGCCCCTGATCAGAAGAGCAGAGCTCTAGGCCCCATGATTTCAGGAACTGCTCTTTGCAAAACGAGGACACAGGGCTCATAGGTTTTCCAGATGACTGATGGCCACCCCGGCCGGATGGGTGGCTGGGCTGCCGGGTCGGAGGCCTGCAGGAAGTGATCAGCAGTTCTCGTGCCTGGGCTGGAACTGAAGACACCCACCCCCAACTGGCTGGAATGTCCTGATCTGTCGGGGCAGGCGTCAGCCTGGAGCCCAGGGAATCGCTGACTCTGCAGCCCAGCAGGTCCACAGTCCTTCCTTCTCCCTGGGTCTGCCTGACCCGCTGACCAGGTGCCTGAGACTTCTTAGCACAGTGCTCCTCATCTTGGGGTGGTGAGGGAAGCGAGCTATTTCCCCAGCGGAGATTTCAGAAGAGGGACCTTCCTTCCTTGGAGGAAGCTGACCAGAGAGCCCTCACTGCCTACATAGGAGCCCCCACGGCAGCCCTGCAGCTCCCGCCAGTCCTCAGCATCTCCACCTTTAAAACCACAAGGAACAGAGGTGCGAAGAGGGTAAAATCACAGAGCCAGAGCCGGGCGCAGTGGATTACGCCTGTAATCCTAGCACCTTAGGAGGCCGAGGCAGGAGGATCACTTGAGTCCAGGAGTTCAAGACCAGCCTGGGCAACATGGTGAAACCCGTCTCTACAAAAAATACAAAAAAATTAGCTGGGCACGGTGGTGCATGCCTGTAGTCCCAGCTGCTCGGGAGGCTGAGGTGGGAGCATTGCTTGAGCCCAGGAGTTGGAGGCTGCAGCGAGCAATGACCACACTACTGCACTCCAGCCTGGGCAACAGAGCCGGGCCCTGTCTCCAAAAAAAGATCACAGAGCCAGAAGAGGCCAAGCCTCAGAAACACCCTGTGGACCAGCCGGCTGGTGGGGTGTGGGTGACCGACAGAGTGCACAGAGGAGAAGGACACAGATGAGGGCACACAGCAGGGGCTGCGAGGCTGCCATTCTCCCAAGAGCCTGGGGACATCAGATCCCAGCTTATAGATGAGTCCCCCAGGACCTCCAATCCCATAGGCCCGAACTCCTCAGAGCCCCAACTTTCCTGAATCAGGGGTGGGACCTCAGCAGGAATGTTGGCATTCTGCAGAGCCCAGTGATGGGGGCTGATCGTGACCTTGGCTTACACAATCATTAACCCAGCCCAAGCACACAGTGCCCAGCTCCTCCGAAGGAGGGAAGTCCTCCCAGCTGGGAGCCATCTCCTGGGAGCTCGAGGCTCCGGGGCCGAGGTCACAGCAGGCGGAAGGGAGGAGGGCTCCAAGGGGGATTCCTGCAGGCCCCCTGCTACCCACCTGGACTGGGCCAGATGTCACGGGGGCACGCTGGTGATCGCAGGCACCTGTGGCCAGTGCTGCCGCCTCCCAGCAAAACCTCAAGTGCTGTTTTCCATGCCCTACTTCCTGGTCTCACATCAACGCCCCCACCCCGCGCTCCCCAAAACTACCCAGGCGCAGGTCGCCCGTGTGCTGTGGCCACAGTGTGGCCAAGCTTAGCAGTCCCTTCCCGGCTCCCTCTTCCTTGTCTCTCGGGGCCACTGGTCCACCCGCTGACCACACCCTTTGGACACCTTCTCCCGCCTCCCAGCCTCCTCCCCCCTCGAAGTCATGCCTTCTCTAAGGGCCACGCTCTGTGCGGGGAGCTCACGCTGGCGGGGACTTCAGAGCCATCTGCTTTTACTGAGGTCCCCAGGCTGCAGCTCAGAAGGAGGGCCTGTGCCAGTGCCACCGTCTGCCTCTCTGATGGCCAGTAGCCAGCCCAGACACCACCCAGCCAGAACTGGACACCTACTGCCCCCCGCCGGCCCTGAATCTTAGCAGATGGCACCACAGGGCACTTGGCGGGTGACCCCTCTCTTTCCCCACCTGGTTACATCCAAGCCACCCTTGCCAGCCTCACCCTGCTCTCCCCTCCCCCTTCTCTCCCCTCTCCCACCCCTGTCAGGGCCCTGGCCACCCTGTGCTGTCACACACCCCCGACGCCTGCCCTGGCCTCTGCACACCACCCCTTCTCCTCCAGGCTGTGACAGCGGAGTGTTGCCTCCTCAAAGAGGCCTACCCCGGCCGCCAGCCCAGCCAGCCCTTGCCCTGCGCCCTGGAGAGCCTCAGCATGCTCCGCCCCTCCTGGCACTGGGGCCATCGTCTATCACTGCCACTTGCTTCCTAGGCAGGTCCCCTGCACCGTGGGCTCCTCCAGCAAGGGCACTGGCGGGCCTTGCTCTCTGTGGGCCCCGTGCCCGGCACAGCACCACACTCTGCAAGCGTTTGCTGAATGACTAACAAACCAAGTGCCGGTGACAGTGGGCCGGACTGCCCAAGCCAGGTGGGAGCTGACAGCCCCATGTATTCTGAGCGGGGTTCGCCTCTGCCAGACATGCAGAAGGGGACAGAGACCAGTCAAGTGCACGTCTGCTGAGGCAGAGCTGTGTGGGCAACTGGGTGGGAGGGAACCACCGGCTTGCAGCGGGCTCGGGCTTGCCCTAGGTGGGGTTTGAGCTCTCCTGCCTCATATGTCGAGCCACGTGTGCCTGTGAGCAGTGCCCGGCAGGATCTGGCCACAGCACTGGCTGCACCTCCCCCTGGGACACTGGAGAGACAGGGAGGGGGTGGCTGCCTCATGACGGGTACCCAGTGCAGGCTCCAGGCAGCAGCCCCTTGTTAGGCCAACATGCACAGCTGCTACCTCACATGCCTGCTAACCCACTGGGGTGTCTCCCAGGCGGCGTCACAGGGGCGTGGCCCGCCACTTTGGTGTCCAGCCAGGTGTGGGTCCCGGGGTCTCCCCTCACTTGCTGCAGGATGGACACACCCCTCACCCCTCCTACCCTGTCATAGCCCTCCCCTGCCCACCAAGGGTAGCATAGCGGTCCAGGTACCACACAGAGGGGACCGGGAAACTCCCCCGCTGGCCCACACAGCACATGCTGGGGTGCAACCCAATGATGGAGAGCAGATTCTGAAGCTTGGGTTCAAAGCCCCTGGGGGAGCTGCTTTACAGCCCTGCCCAGGCCCAGCACTTGCCAGCGTAGAGGAGGGGTCCCGCAAAGGAGAGCAGTCGTCGTCATTATTATTCAGTGGGGCAGGATCAGCAGGCGGTGTTGCCCAGATCCAACCTGCCTGCCCGACGCTGGGCCTGGCTCAGCATCCGACATGGATGAGTCAGATGCCTACCGCCCTCTAGAGAGCCCAGACTCGGCCTCGTGGTGGAGACAGCCATGGAGCCAGATGGGACAGCTCGGCCGGAGCAGCCATTGCAGAGCGGTGGGGAAAGGGGAGCACTGCACAGCCCCAGTCCTGCCTGTAGACAGCTGGGGAGGCTGCCTGGAGGAGGGGCTCTGCACCAGCCTCCACACATGAAATATTTGTGAAATATATTCCCTGGCAGGAAATAAACACAGTGGGCCTGGAGTGTCTTGTCGCATCAGGAAGTAAGGAAGTGGGATCCATCGACCAACCAATAGTTAAATGGACCAATAGATCCCCGAAATGATGGAACTATGACAAAGGGACACAGGAATCAACTGAAAGAGCTCCCAGTGGCCAAAGCTGGGACAAAGTGAGCAACAAAACACAAGTAAAGCAGTGGTAATGTCAACCCCAAATAGAAAACAAATATGTAGGCCGGATGCGGTGGCTCACGCCTGTAATCCCAGCACTTTGGGAGGTGGAGACAGGCGGATCACAAGGTCAGGAGTTCAAGACCAGCTTGGCCAATATGGTGAAACTCCGTCTCTACTAAAAATACAAAAATTAGATGGGCACGGTGGCACGCACCTGTAATCCCAGGTACTCAGGCAGCTGACACCGGAGAATTGCTTGAACCCGGAAGGTGGAAGTTGCGGTGAGCCAAGATCACGCCACTGCACTCCAGCCTAGTGATAGAGCAAGACTCCATCTCAAAAAAAAAAAAAAAAAAAGAAAAAGAAAACAAATATGTATGAGTCCACACCAGTACAAATAAGTCATGGGATAGCTGGGTAAATGGGGGAGAAGAGACAGACAGACCCCCTGGGCAAAAGAATTCCAACTAACTTAGGCTGGGGGACGGAGCGTGACCCCCAGTCCTTTAGTGTGGGATGCACATAGTAGCTTCCTTCCACAGGGGATAGTGTGGAAATGGGGAAACCCAACCAACACTCCTCAGCCAGGTGACCAGGGTCAACAGCATCAATGGCAAAGCCTGTTGATAGCAGGTGTCCTTGCTATGATGCGAGCAGGAGTGAACTTTGCTGTCGTGGTCTTCCTCCTCCGAACCCATAACCCCTGTCTAATATGAGAAACACATCAGACAAATCCAACTGATAGTGTGGAACGGGAGTGGCGTTGGGTGGCAGAGGGTACAAGTGAGGATATTAACTGTGCTTGGCAGTCAGGGAAGGCTTCCTGGAGGCAGTGACATTTGAGCAGGGCTTTGAAGGATGCAGGTGTCAGAGAGGGCAAGGGAAGGTCAGGAGTCCCAGAATGGTACAGGAGCATGTCTTTTTTTTTTGAGACGGAGTCTTGCCCTGTCACCCAGGCTGGAGTGCAGTGGCATGATCTCACTGCAACCTCCACTTTCTGGGTTCAAGCGATTCTCCCACCTCCGCCTCCTGAGTAGCTGGGATTACAGGCATGCACCACCACACCCAGCTAATTTTTGTATTTTTATTAGAGATGGGGTTTCACCATGTTGGCCGGGCTGGTCTCGAACTTCTGACCTCAAGTGATCTACCCACCTCCACCTCCCAAAGTGCTGGGGTTACAGCCATGAGCCACCGCACCCAGCCTCAAGTGGCTTTTTAAAAGTGCTTTTTAACCTAAACTTTATTTTGAAATTTTAGATAGATAAGTTGGGAAGCCAGTGCAGGGCGTTGGCATAAACTCCCATCAGCCTCCCCATGATGACCATCTCACACCTGCGTAACCTGTCACATTCAGTAAACCGACATGGACCTGCTATTGTTACTCACAATTCACACTCGACTTGACTTCCTTAGTTTCTCCTAACATCCGTCTTCTGCTCCACGCAGAAGCCCATGGGGGACACCATGTCTGGTTTCATCGCCTCGTCTTTTGGGGTGCCTTTTGGCTGGGAAGGTTTTTCAGATGTCCCCGTTTTCCTGGGGAGAACTGGCAGGTATCTTTGTGATTGTGCTTGCGCTGGGGTTTGTCTGATGTTCCTTACTCCCGTTACTTTTAATGTGCAACAAGCAAATTTTGCTGCTGGTCTTGGTTCAGAGTCAGGCTGGCACCAGCCCCTCCGCCAGCAGCTGCTGTTAATGAAACCACGCTTGAGACGCTGACCTCCGCTTCAAGCACCAGAGAAAAAGATCGACAACTCCACAGTAAAACAGCGAGGGGCCCGCGCGGACAGCTCCTGCCTATCGCTGTAAAATGTAGGAAATGTTGCTCAATGTCCCCCTGTCAGGGAGTGCAAAAAGACCCCAAGGGACCCTGTGGCACCTCCTGGAGCCGCAGCACCCAGCATCCAGGAGCACACCCTGGGTAGGCTGCAGAGAGCACGGTGCCAGCAGGGCCCATCTGAGGGCAAATGACCAACGCTCATAAAACCACGACTGTGCTGACCCTTTGCCCAGCAACCCCACACCTGGGAGTTCAGCCTGCAGATGACTGTCGACTTCTGAAATGGCAGCGTACGCAGTTGCCCATACAACTTATTTCTAACAGCAATGCCTTGGAGGTAACCTGGGTGTCAGATAAACGACACTCCAGCCACACAACAGGTAGCCAGCAGCTGTGATGCAGAATCAAGGCTTTCTCTGAGTGCCAACAAGGAAAGATCCCTGAGACGTATTAAGCAGAAAAAAGCAAGCTGCAGAGTGTCTGCTCCATTTTCTGTCTGAAAGTGGGGTTAGGATGCGTTCGTATCTGTTTGCACTTGTGAAAAGAAACCGCAGGAGGATGAATGCATTGGCAACAGTGGGGAGCTGAGTCAGTGAGCCACAGGGGAGTTCTTGGTGCTGAAACTATTCTGGATGATGCTGTGATGACAGATACCTGACTCCATTTCCCAAAAGACATTGAACTTTACAGCACAGGGAGCCTTAATGTATGCACTTTTTTTTTTTTTTTTGAGACGGAGTTTCGCTCTTGTTGCCCAGGCTGTAGTGCAATGGCACAATCTCGGCTCCCCGCAACCTCCACCTCCTGGGTTCAGGTGATTCTCCTGCCTCAGCCTCCCGAGTAGCTGCGACTACAGGCACCCGCAACCACGCCTGGCTAATTTTTGTATTTTTAGTAGAGATGGGGTTTGACCATGTTGGTCAGGCTGGTGTCAAACTCCTGACCTCAAGTGATCCACCCGCCTCAGCCTCCCAAAGTGCT